>NC_072396.2:26871666-27207083 GCF_028885625.2 Pongo pygmaeus
GATGATTGCTATCCCTTGCCACCAATTGGCTTAGATGTGTCATGTAACTCTAATCTGGTTAATAAAATGTAGAAGGAAGCCAGCCTGAAGAGCTCTGAAATATCTCTTTTTCTCTTGGTTTGGTACTATCTAGGATATTGGAAGCCATTTTGTGACTATGAAAGGGACTGGCTGAAGGCAAAGTCAATGTCTTGAGTATATCAGAAGAGCTTCGGTTCTTAATGATGATGTTAAGCCACAGAGTTTGCCAATCTATGATCTTCCTAGTGCAGGACATTGTTTAAGATAATAAACTTCTTGTTTAAGTTATTTTTCATTTGAGTGTTTTATTATTTGCAACCGAATGCACCTTAACTGACACAGTATCTCCTATGCAAAAAAGTACCTTGCCTTGTGTGAACAGTTGAACTGAATCATCATTACTTTTTTTTCAGCTAGGAAAACATAAATCTTGGATATTAAGATACCTGGGACACAGCTCTAGTGAATGGAAAGATCACATGCAAAGTAAACCTGGTTTACAAATTGCTGTTTTCCCATGCTTAGAACTGCAATATTTGAACAAAATACTAAAATACAATTAATCATTACTTGTGAAAATTTTGAGTTGTTATTATACAGACTAGCGTGTCTCAATATTTAATGTCCATACAAAGCACCCAGGAATCTTATCAAAATATAGATTCTGATTCAGTTGGTCAGAGGTGAAGTCTGAAAATCGGCATTTTCTGGCAAGCTTAGAAGTGATTTCAATGTTGCTTATTGTGAAGACCATGTTTTTGTAGAAAACATGTAGACATAGTCTGTTAAAAATAGTTTTTCAGAACAGAAAAAAATAAGCTTTTTTGTTTTTTTAAGATATGACTTCAAAAGTATGCTCAAGTTTGGTTTTGCTTTTATTTTGCTTACTTTGATGCATGGGCGATAATCATAAGCTTAAACATTGCTAAAATTTTTTAAAAGGTCTCACAAACCAAATAACATTTCTTCTGACCAGTATTTTTATAATTCTGTTGAATCATTGGAAAACACCAATTGCTTTTCAGTGTTGATTATCTTGATATTTATTAGGGAGTAAATTATATCTTAAAATAATGAGGCCAAATGATCCTTTAATCCATAGGAAGCATGTCAGATGCTTTTTTCTTTAAAAGAAGAAAGCTTCCCTTTGATGTGCTGACAATTATATTGTGTTCTTCTTTGTAGTCTCCTGTGACTACTGATTTACATCAAAGCTTTGCTGACAATTCAGCATTTTTAGTCTGTTCTTCGGGCTGAGTGGAAATGTCAGGTAGTTTAGTTTAGATCATTCACTACAAGGCATAGGAAATGACTTTTATTTAGGCTGAAAACAGCTGCAAATTAGTAATATCCCGGAACCTTTCTGGAATGTCACTTTCATTTGAAATCCACAAGCCTAAATCATATAACGCAAGATTTGGATCCTTTAATGGAAGAGTTGACAATTTATTTTATTTGGGATATGTATCCTCAATTGAAGTGTTAATTACTTTGAACTTGCAGAAGGCAATTTACTGCCCTTGGTAGAAATCATCTGACCCTTTTAAATTAATATTAAGGTGTTCAGGAAGACTCTTGCTTTGTCTTTTCAATTAGATAGGATACTTTAAAGCTCCTTGATAAATCTTAGTTTCTGGATGACAGAAGAGAAACATCCAGTCCAACATAATAAAGGACGTGTTTACAAAGCAATAAATCTCCATTTTATATTTCATTAACACTATAATACTGTAAAAGATTACATAAGCTGACATGAAAAAACTTTCACATTTAATACATAAGAATGAGTTTGCTACTAAGACTAAATTATCTCAAATCAATTCTAGGCTTCCAATTTTCAAATGTACTGTTATTTTAGACAAATACACATATTCCTTAAGATTGTGCTTAGATGATTAATTTTATCAGGATAATACTTTTCTTACATGATCAAATGTAGACTTTAATTCTTAACCCAAATAGAAATAAAATTTCTGCTGTTAATTAATAAAGAAGTTGCAAGTATGCACATCCACATATATGCAGTTAAAAAAATATTTCCCACATTTGTATTAGTTTGCTTGGGCTGCCATAACAGAGTATCAGAGATGGTGGCTTCAACAACAGAAATTTTATTTCTCACAATTCTGGATGCTGGAAGTCCAAGACCAAAGTGTCAACAGGATTGGTTTCTTCTGAGGCTTTTCCCCTTGGCTTTTAGATGGCTGTCTTCTCCCTGTGTCTTCACATGGTCTTCCCTCAGTATATATCTGTATCCAAATTTCCTCTTCCTATAAGGACAGCAGTCACATTAAATTAGGGCCCATGCTAAGGACATCCTTTTTACTTAATTACCACTTCAAAGACTATCTTCAAATATAGTCACATTCTAAGGTACGGGGGATAGGAACTTCAACTTCTGAATTTTGGGGAGATAGAATTCAGCGTATAACATGAATAAAATGTTACAATTAACCTTTTTCCACATCATTACATATCTTAGTGTCCACAATCCAGATATATGGGAATCCATAATAGATTATTTCACAATTTTACTTTGGACTATCTTCAATTTCATTGTTATCAATAAATATCTCTGTATTTAAATATTGCCCACATCTCTAACTATTTTCTTAGATAAATCCATCAAAGTAGGGTGATCAGTGGAATGGTAGATATTGCTTTGGCTTCTGATACATATTTCTATACTACTCTTCAGAAGTGGTAACAATGCATACATTAGGTGGCTTCAGATAAGAGTTCCTCTTCATTATAACTTTGGTATCACTAAAGGGCATCATCATTCTAATTTTATGCTTGCCAGCTTCACCAGGAAAGTTTATTACCATTTTTTATTTTATTACTTTTCTTAGTGATGTAGACTCTCTATATGTTTATTAGCAATTTGCATTTAACTTTTGAAAGATTTTTATTCATGAACTGCCATGTTACTTTTATTTTTAATTTTTGTAGGTACATAGCAGGTGTATGTATTTGTGGGGTACATGAGATGTTTTGATATAGGCATGCAATGTGAAATAAGCACGTCATGGAGAATGGGGTATCCATCCCCTCAAGCATTTATCTTTGAGTTACTAGCAATTCAATTACACTCTTTAAGTTATTTTAAAAGTACAATTAAGTTATTATTGACTATAGTCACACTATCATACAATCAAATAGTAGGTCTTATTCATTCTTTTTATTTTTTTCATACCCATTAACCACTCCCTCCTCTCTTTCAGCCCTACGCTCTTTTTCATGCTTCATATATATATTTGCATATTTTACTCCATCTTTCATAAGTCATTATATAGATATGTCATTATCTATAATGACATATATATACATATTTTATATATACATATAAAATATATATATATATATGTTTAGAAGTAAGCTATTGTTGTAACCACCCAATGGGTTTACCTTGCCCACAGCCTAGACAGAACTGATTTATCAAGACAGCGGAATGGCAATGGCGAAAGGGCAAGAGTTTTATTATTACTCAAATCAGTCTTCCTGAGCATTAGGGGATCAGAGTTTTTAACAATAATTTGGCAGGTAGGGGCTTGGGAAGTGAGGAGTGCTGATTGGCTAGGTTGGAGATGGAATCGTAGGGGGTCAAAATGAGGTTTTCTTAATGTCTTCTGTTTCTCGGTGTGATGGCAGAACTGGTTAGGGCAGATTACTGGTCTGGGTGGTGTCCCCTGATCCACTGAGGGCAGGGTCTGCAAAATATCTCAAGTACAGATCTTAGGTTTTACAAAAGTGATGTTATCCCAGGAGCAATCTGGGGAGGTTCAAACTCTTGGAGACAGAGGTTGCATGACTCCTAAATTGTAATTTCTAATCTTTTAGCTAATGTTAGTCCTGCAAACGCTGACTGGACCCTGGGTAAGAGGGGAAATTTTTGGGAAAGGGCTGTTATCAGTTTTGTTTCAGAGTCAAACCATTAACTGAATTCCTTTCCAAAGTTAGTTCAGCCTATGCCCAGGAATGAACAAGGACAGCTTAAAGGTTTAGAAGCAAGATAGAGTGAGTTAGGTCTGATTTCTTTCACTGTCATAATTTCCTCAGTTATAATTTTGCAAAGGTGGCTTCACTATGGAAACATTTTACCTCTTAATACCTTATTTTAGAGCAGGATTTCTCACCTTAGCACTATTAATATTTGAGTGAGACAATTTTATTTTTCTGTAGATGACTGTTGTATGCACTGTAAAATGTTTAGCACTTCCATGTTATAACAATCAAAAACATCTCTAGATATTGCCAAATGCCCCTGGTGAGAGACAAAATTGAGAACAACTGACTTCGGAGCATAGAACCATATATTGTATATAGTTATTCATAAAAGCACATATTTAGTCCATAAATACATTTACATGCAAGAGATTTAGACATAACCAGAATATAGTTTGTTACAACTTTCAAGAGAGTTAGTTATGCTCATGTTTACTCTTTCACTCACAAATCAAATTGTTTTAATATATGCATATTTGTCACATAACTTGTGCTCAATATTAGACTATTCCTTTTCTATAAAAACTGTTTTACACAGTTTTTACTTTCCATATATTATGATGTTTTGGAATTTAAAAAAATCCTTTCTGGGTGGGGAAAGACTGCCCTTCCCTGAAATAGGCAACTCATAAAGACATCAGAGATAACAAAGGGCCCAGCCAAGAGCAGGCCCTGATGTGCAAACTAACAAATTTACGGCTTTACCTTGTCAATCTGGTCAGTACACCACAGTAGACAATATTATTTTGCTTTAATCATATGAAGGCCAGGTATCAGGCAACTAGGAAACACCCCAATAGCTTAGAGTCTTCCAGTATTATTCAAATTAACCAGTCCTAAATTGATCTCCCTGCCCTGCCTGGCTTTTCCCGTGGCATCCCCAGTAAAAGCTCTGGACTCATGCTTTCCCCTCTCCCTTGTCTTCTGCCTCTTGACCACCCCTGGCGTCTTTCCTCTGTGGTCTCATGTAGCGTACCATGCCTCTGTGTCTAGGACCTGTGAGTGTAATAAACTTTATTTTTTATTGAGCTGCTCCTGTGTTTCCTCTTGTGGTCACAACCTGACTGACGATCTCATAGCAGAATACAAAACAACTTTTGTGAACACCAATAAAATCTGATGATTTGATATTTCCCATTTTATAAAAGTTGGTTTCAGTACATACATATCTACAACTTTTTAATTATGTAATTATAACAGCTTCTTCATATCTCAAAAATATTATTATTGCTTGTCTATCAGAGAATGAAAAGTTTTCTCATTATGAAATTCTCATCAACACAAAATATCTCCAATGAAGTGTGAAACAAGGTAGGACTTATCCATTTTTCAAATGAAGAAACTTAAGCATAGTGGTGTAAAATGATATATACAAATTCAGCAGCAGAAAATTTGAATTAAAACCAACTCAGTGATACACTTCCCATTGAGATGTGGGGCTTCTGCCTCCTTCCGTTGAATCTGGGCTGGATGTTAACTGCTGTGACTAGTAGAGTATGGTGGAAATGATACCGTGTTATTTTCAGGCCAGGCTATAACAGGGTGACAGTTTCTACTTCCTCCCTTTTGGAGCCCTGAGCTACCATGTAAGAAATTTGATTATCCTGAGGCTGCCACACTGTGAGAAAGCCTATACTAGGCCTGTGGAGAAGCCACAGAGGATAGAGAGAGAGGCAAACACTTGGCTAGTCCTGAATTCTTTCAGCCCCCAGCTGTTTAAGTCATCCCAACTGAGTTTCTAAACGACAAGGAGCAAAAAAAAAAAAAAAAAAAAAAAAAAATCACTTATAGTCCTGATTGAATCCTTAATCCAAAGAATCATGACAGAAAAAATAATGAATTGGTGTTTGGGGTCACTAACTTTTGGGGTAGCTTGTGATTCAGTATTAGTTAACTGGAACAAAATGAAAAAAATGTAGTTAGATCCCATTTCTACACTGTATTCCCAAGTAAGTTCTAAATGAATTTAAATATATTAATGTAAAAAATAAAATTTTAGAATAAAATTAAGAAGGCTTTTTTGTTATCAAGTAAGTGGAGCAATACTTACTCTCGTATGTTGCCATGGGAGTGTGAATTATTGTAACTTGAAAAGTAATATGTAGTATCTATTAAAATGATAAATTCTGAGATCTGTGGAAATCAAGTTGCCAATATGCAAGAATCTCTATGAAAGTATCTCTATTACAGCAACTTTGGAAAACATTTTGGTGGTTTCTCATAAAACAAAACATTGAATTACCATATAAATACAGAAATTGTCATCTGGGGCCCTTTACTCAAAGAAATGAAAACGTAAATTAACACAAAATTTTGTACACAAATGTTCATGGCAGCCTTATTTGTGATAACCCCAAATTGAAAACAGCCCAGATATTCTTCAGCAGGTAGATGGTTAAGCAAACCATCCATACAATGTCACTTGGCAATATAAAGGAACAATAAAAGGAGCATTATTGATACATGTAACAACTTGCATGAATCTCCAGAGAATTATGCTAAGTGAAAAAAGCTAATTCCACAAGGTTATATACAATACGATTATGTTTATTATAACAATTTTGATATGACAAAATTATAGAACAGATTAGTGGATGCCAGAGACTACAATAATGGAAGGAAGTGAAAGAAAGGGAGGCAAGAAGGAGGTGGGTGTGGTTATAAAAGGGAAATGTGAGGGAACTTTGTGGTGATGAAACTGTTCTGTATATTGTCTGCAATGGCGGTTACACAAACTCGTATGTGTGACAAAACTGTATAGAACTAAATACATACACACACATTAGTACAAATAAAATGGGAAATCTGAATAAGATTGATTTATTATATCAGTGTCAATATACTGGTTGTGATGGTGTACCATATTTTACAAGATATCACCATTGGGAGAAACTAGATAAAGAGTGCAGAGATCTATCTTATTATTTCTTACAACTACATGTGAATCTACAATTATCTCACTATAAACTTTAAATAAAATGTTTCAAGAAGACTATAATAAAAGCTATAATAAAGTGAAAAAAATATTGTTCCTACTATACCTGTACTTATTTCTACACAAAATCCATACTGAGACAAGATATCAAAACTCCATTCACAGAATCTTGGATATACCTGGTGATTTTAAATGAGTGGCTTTGAGAAAGTCTAATGTTATCTCCATTAGGTAAACATTTTTTTATTTAATTTATACTTAAATATGAGTATGCAGGAGGTTTTGCTTCTAACACTAAAGTCAGGCAGACATTTTAAAGGGCTAAATTACAGTTTCATGTTAATTAGGCCACCATACTGACTGGATGAGCCAAATAGTGAACTTAGTAAAGATTACCCAGATTCCCTATACTGACAGTGATTTAAAAATTTTAAAACTACAAGTGATAGCTGAACTGAATAAATACTACATTCATTCAGAAAGGTTTGGTTCAGACAGACTTATTTACAACTTCTCTATGCAAAGTATTTAGACTCTGTATAACAATTTTAATGTAACATCAATTTTAAAATGGTATAAAATTATTTATAACTTTATCAATTCTTGAATAACTTAATGTCAAATTTTTCAAATACCATTTTTCTAATTATAGGATGCTTAATCTGGAAGGTGAATAAAACAATGCACAGAAATATACCACACAAAGGAAACAGTGCACTAGACTTAAAATCTGATGACCTGAGTTCTTGGCCTTAATTTATTCCTCACTAGCTCTATCAAGGTGTAAAAAGATGAGCAAGTCATTTAACTTTCTGCCTAAGTATGAAATATTCTTAGGTACACCCAGTGTTCCAAAGTGACTCTGAGCCACTTACTGTGACTCAGTGTTTCTCTAGTGAAATAAAATGATTACTTAGAAAAATTCTACCTCATTTTTGTTTTCCCCAAAAGCAGGGACTTAAAGATTTAGTATAGGGAGTGTACTTGGGATATGTAGCCAAGAAGGAGAAGTGAGGGAGTAGGAAGAGGTAAAAGAAAGAGAGAAAAAAAATTGATATGAGAGTGAGTAATGATGACCCCTATTGTGGGCAATAGGAATTTATTTCTGCCAAAAGCCCCTGAAAAACATGTTGAATTTTTTTCTTGGAATATGTAGACATTTAAAAATTTTTTTTCTTTGTTTCTACTTTTTGTTTTTTGATAAACTAAGACAAGTTGTCATATCTTAAAATAACTTGTTATATCCATAAGATGTTTTCTGTAAGTCTCATGGTAACCAGAATGCAAAAATCTACAGTAGATTCACTAAAAACACAAAGTAACAAGTTCAAACATACTACCAGAGAAAATCATTTAACCATGAAAGCATACAGTAAGAAAGAAATGAGTTATAAAACAACCAGAAAGCAAGAAACAAAATGGCAGTAGTAAGTACTTACTGATCAATAATAATACTGAATGTAAATGGACTCAATTCTCTAATTAAAAAGTATAGAGCAGCTGCATGGATAATGAAACAAGACCCAAACCATATGCTACCTACAAGAAAGCCACTTAACCTATAAAGACACATAGACCGAAAAGTGGGGATGAGAAAAGATATTCCATGCAAAGGGAACCCCCCCAAAAAAAGCAGGAGTAGCTATACCTATATCTAATAAAATAGACTACAAATCAAAAACTGTAAAAAGAGACAAAGGTCACTATATAATGTCAAAGGGGTCAATTCAGCAAGAAGATGTAATAATTATTAATATTTATGCACCTGACTCTTGAGTACCTATATAAAGCAAACATTAATGGATTTAAGGGGAGAGATAGACCACAATACCATAACAGTAGGGAACTTCAACAGCCCACTCTCAGTAATGAACAGGAGAGATTACAACTGATATCACAGAAATACAAAGAATCACCAGAAACTATAATGAACAACTATATCCCAACAAATTGGAAAAAAATAAAAGAAATGAATAAATTCCTGGACACATGTAACCTACCATGATTGAATAATGAAGAAATAAAATATTTCAACAAACCCATAATGAGTAACAAGATCAAACCATAATAAAAAGTCTCTCAACAAAGAAAAGCCCAGGACCTGATGGCTTCCCTGCTGAATCCTGTCAAACATTCAAAGAAAAAGTAATACCAATTCTATTCAAACTCTTCCAAAAACTGAAGAGGAGAAAATACTTCCAAACACATTGCATGAAGCCAGCAACACCCTGACACCAAAACCAGACAAGTACATGACAAAAAAAGAAAATTATAGGCCAATGTTACTGATGAACATAGATGCAAAAATCTTCAACAAAATGGTATCAAACCAAATTCAACAACACATTGAAAAGATCATTTACCAGCATCAAGAGGGATTGATCCCAGGAATGAAAGTTTGTTTCAACATATTCAAATCAATAAGCATGGTACTGCATTAGGAGAAATACCTAAAGCATGCAGGGCTTAAAACCTAGATGACGGGTTGATGGGTGCAGCAAACCACTATGGCACATGTATACCTATGTAACAAACCTGCACGTTCTGCACATGTATCTCAGAACTTAAAGTATAATAAAAAATAAAATAATAAAATGAACATGATAAATCATATTTAGAGAACCAAGGACAAAAGCCATATGATCATTTCAATAGATACTGAAGAAACATTTGATAAATTCAACATTCCTTTGTAATAAACACTGTCAACAAACTGGGTGTAGAAGACACAAGCCTCAAAATAATAAAGATCATAAATGACAAACCTATAGCTAACATTGTATTGAACAGGAAAAAATTGAAAACCTTTCCTTTAAGATCTAGAACAAGACAAGGATTGATCTAATAGATAACTGTTTGTTAAAGTAATATTAGCAATAATCTATTGGGTGATTATAGTAATGGACAAATGAAATGAATGATAGCAGTGTTATAAGGGATGAGAGGGAAGAATTGGAAACACTTATAAAATATGTGCACTATCAATTGAACGATAGAGTGTCATTTGAATATATAGTTAGATGAGTTATAAGTATATATTGCACAATCTAAAAAGCAATTAAAAATAAGAAGTATACTTGATATGCTTGAAGAGAACAGAAAATGAAATAATAATAAATGCTTAAATAACTAGAAAGCAGAAAAAGAGGAGATGATAAAAAAGAAACAAAGAAAAAGTGAAAAATTAGAAAACATGAAAATATAGTAGATATTAATCAAACTACATAAATAACTAGTTTAGCTATAAATGTTATAAATACACCAATTGAAATATGGAGATTACAAGAATAGAGATAAAAAAGAGTCTACTATCTGTCTTCTACAAGAAAATCATTTTAGATGTAAAGACACAGACATGTACGAAATAAAGGTATGATGAAAGATATTCCATGCTAACATTAATCAAAATAAAGCTGGAGTAGCAGCTGGAATAATACGATATGTATATGTGAAAAAGGAGATACACATACAGAGGAAAGAGATATAGACACAAACCTTTCACATTTCACAAAAATTAACTTAAAGTGGATTATAGACCTAAATACTAAATGCAAAATTAAAAAAAAACTTCCAGAAGATAACATAAGAGAAAATATAGGTGGTGTTGTGTTTGGCCACACATTTTTAGATACAATGCCAAAAGGTTGATTCATTAAAGAAATAAAATTGATAAGTTGAAAGACTGGAGGAACCTTATATGCATATTGCTAAGTGGTAAAAGAAGCTAGTTTGAAAAGGCAAAGGTCAATAGTTGCCAGAGGATTTTAGAGCAGTGAAATTATTCTGTACAACACTGTAATGGTGGATATATGGCATTATTTGTCAGAACCCATAAGAGTGCATAAAAATAAAGAATAGATCTTAATGTAAACTATGGACTTTCATTAATAGTAATATGTCAATACTTGATCATTAATTATTAAAAATATACAACACTAATGCAACATCATAATAAGAAATAGCATGTGCAGGGGAATGTGGTATATATGGGAACTCTCTATTACTATCTGCTCAGTTTTTCTGTAAATCTAAAACTGTTCCAAAAAATATGTTAATTTTTAAAATTGAGAAATTATTGAGTTTTACTTTTATGATTTTTGCATTTTGTCTATGTAATATTTGCTTCAAGATAATATAAAATGATTTAAAAATATGAAAAATTAGAACACCAAAATTCAAAGTATTAAAGAGTAAAACTTCTTTAATAAAGACAAATTATTGAACTTAATATTTTAAAAAGTTGAGAGCCAAAAATTTAGAATTATCATGGTACACAAGACCTGGAAAACCCCAGATACTGACCCAGAAGCTTCAGATATGTGTATTATGATATCCCTTTTCTACATTATTATTTAAGGTCATTATTCAATAAAGACAACCACTAAATATTATGAGGCTATTCAGTGTCATCATATAACATTAATAATGCCCCCTTCAGCTAAACTCTTTAAAATTTATAGATCATATACTTTTAAGAAACTCTCACATGTTATTTGTTGTTTCCTAAAATTTTGCTTATACAACAGTCAATTGCAGGAGTAATTGGAAGCCTATATCTTTTTTAAAATTTCATTTCCAAATATCTGATGCCAGGGACGGGTATAGTCATGGTGGGCTTCACAAGGATTTGCCTGGACGTTCAAAGTGTTAGCTAATCCACTGGGTTATACTATTCCTTGGATTTTCTTTTGAATGAAGAAATTAACACTATTGCTTTAATTAAAAGCAGACATAAAAGCAGAATTCAATGAGAATGTGTGTGGTTTGCATATGCACAGAATTAAGTAAAAGTTTCAGCAGAAAATGCAAATAAAGGTGTCTTTAGTCACAGAAGTGGGTAGCAGGGAATATATCCAAACACCAGCAGCTCTAAAAGCGCTATTCTAGCTCCCTCTGGAACCGGAGTTTATAAAACGCATATAATCACGATGTTGAGGGAGCAACCAGCTGGACTGGAGTACTTGTTGGCTCTTGCTTTTCATCGAGTCAGCCTAAATGAACGATATTGTTCTGACAAGGATTTCTCTCACAAGGGTCCTACAAATCTACAATATATAAATATCAAAGCCTTTAAATAGCTCCACCAGCTCACATACACAGAAAAGTGCATATTATTAGAGTATTTCTATAAATTAAAATGTCAACATTTTGAATTGCAATTAAGGTTGTTCCAGCATTTCTTTTGTAAAGCTTTATTTTCAGGGATTCATAATTCAACATAATAATCATTCCCCATATGAAACTTGGCTCACAAATTCACAGGATGCGAGAGTTTTATTTTAATCTTAAAGGAAATTTTGATTTTTTTTAAAGAAATATCATAGTGTAGCTCTCTCACATTGACATGTTTTTGCCAAGCAAAAAAAATTGCTTTTGCTATTATTTTTCACCCTAGTAGCTATTGCAATCTTTGGTATATGTAATTACCTAAGTGCCTTGTTATTGGTCTTTTAAATTGTAATAGTATGTATATATATATATATATATATAAAATATATATAAACTATTATATATATTTATGGAAATATATCTGTTATATATAAAAACTATTATATGTATTTATGGAAATATATATATTTCTATAAATTGCAGATAAAGAAGGGCAGTGTACAATTTGTTTATTGTTTCAAAAAATCTATGTATCAATTACGCATGAATCAAAGATCCAGGAATGCTCAATCTAGAGTACAACTGTCTTCCAAGGAATTTCAGGTTCAACAAGTAGATTTGCTCTGTATGGACACAATTAAAATGTGTTTTAAGGCAACAAGAAAACAGTTCGAACAGCAGAGGGAAAATATTCTTACAAGTAACTTTGTCCAGGGACGGCTGCCTTAGAAAGTATTTATTCTTGTGTCCTTAATGTTTGTTTGTTTGTTTGTTTTCAGAATGTCTGAAAGATCTTATTAAAGATGTTGAGGAGAGTACTCTGGCAGTAGGTAAGATTTCCTTCAAACTTTGAGATTCTAAAAACTTAAAATCATACATCCTGTTTCTATGGAGTGTAAAGGGTGGGGAATGGCGTTTTCAAGCTCTCTATGGAGTATGGAATATCTGGACTAAAACTACGGGATACATTTTTGGGATTAGTACCTAAAATTGGAAATGCCAGTGTAAGAGTTATGGGACAATTTATTTTTGAAATATATTTATATATTGCTCTTAAAATTTCACACTAAATCATATTCCCATCGCATATGAGAGTGCTTATTTCCTCAAAGCTTTCCAACACTGGTATTAGATTTTAAACCATGTAAAATGATTGTTACTATGTCTTTTTAAGATTTAGATGAAATTCACATAACATAAATTTATTCTCTTTAAACAATTCAGTGGCATTTTGTACACTCACGATGTGACACAATCACTTCTATCTAGTTCTAAAACATTTTCATCACCCCAGAAGGAAGCTCTGTATTGATTAAGTAGTTCTTTTCCATTCCCATTCCCCATCCCCCACAGTCCCTGGCACATACAATCTCTTTTCTGTCTCTGGTGATTTCTCTCTTCTGGATATTTTCTATAAATAGAATTATACAATATATGCCTTTTTGTGGCTGGCTTTTCACTTAGCACAATGTTTTCAAGTCAGCCACATTGTATTATATATCAGTATTTCATTTCTTTTTATGGTTGAATAATATTCATTTGTATGTATATACATACTTTATATGTCCTTTTAAAGGTACATGCTTGAGAATTCTTTTATTGATGTCTCCTTTTTGTACTTCACTCCGTAGTCACTTCAGTTAAATATAAATGGTGATTTTTGTTGTCTTAAAAATAAGCATGACTCTTACTTAATGATAGCCATCATACTAAAGGGAACCTTATGAAATCAGACTTGTTTTTATCAAACTCATTATCTGGTTTCAAGTTTGCTTTTTTATTATTCGCATCACCTATCAACTCCATTTTTATGCCAATATATTTGTGCCTATAATGTCTAGCTTTCAGTGGGTCAACAATTTATCTGGCATCCAAATAGAGTTAATTGCCCAGTTTTATACTCCTCACAGGAAGCTGCCAAAGAGAACAGACATCCTCAAGATTCCCAACCTATTGACCTAAGAACAGAAGACTAAGCTTGAACCGATTATTCATCTTTCTCTACTTTCAACAGGATGCAAATCATCACTATCATCGTTCAGACTCTCATATTTACAACTAGGTCTATGTCTAGGTCTTAATATGTCCTATCCTTGGCAATAATAAAAACACTGAAATTGATTTAACCATAGAATCTTCTCCCCTTATTCAGTCAAAATTTGATTTGTGTGCACAGCTAGTAGTAGGAAAAGGTTTTGGGGCTTCTAATCCTTTTTTCTTACTTTGCATATAACTTCCTTCCTTGACTTGCTAAGGGTGTGTGTATATGTGTACATTTATTTTAAACCTTCAAATTAATGACTAGGAGAAGAGGGGATTATGGTAAAGAGCAGCCTTAAATAAGTGCAGTTGTCATCTGGCACCAGCTCCCCCTGGTAGATAGGCATAAGACTACTGACTTTCCCTCTGGAAACATGCTTTCTCATGTTTCCAGGGATCTCTGGAGTCTCCCCTAGAGGACTCTTCTGACAGCCAATCGCTTGCTTCCTGTTGCCTTTATCTCCCTCAATATCATTTTACTTAGGAGATTTACTCCACAAGACTCTGTAGGAGTCCCAATAGGGATGATACTCATTTAAAATGGATCTAACCAGGAGAAACTTAATTCATTCTTTGCCCCAAATTATTTTCTACCATCCTTCTCTGCTCTGCTGCTTTCAGTTGATAGACTTTTATCTGAAGATTCTCCAGGTGTACCAAACACCAGCCCATGTTTGCCAAGTACAGGAGATACCTATTAAGCTTTCGGAGAATTCTCCTTACATCCATGTCTCAACAAGTTTGCAACTGGAAGATGATACCCTTACCCCTTTCCTTTTGTGGCAGAAGGAGATATGGACTCCCAAATCTGCAACAGCTCTATTCAGAGAAATCTCTTCACAGATCCTTACCTATTTGTTCTTTCTCCATCCTTATATATCCTACTGAAGAGGAAGGATTTGTTTGTTGGTTTTGGTTTTTTCGTAATTCATGAAACTTATTCTTGGATATTTTTAGTTATTTATAAATATATTTTAGACATTCTTTATGTTTCTCTTGACAGCTTGAATATTGTGTCTCTCACACTTCGCTTTGTTGTCTCATAACTTTTGTATTTCAGCATCTCTGTCAACACTTCCAAATTCACATCATGTTAAATATGAAGTATTTCAAACATGCAGAAGAGTTCAGAGAATAACATAGCATCCAGGTACTCATTAGCCAGAACTAATAAACCATAACATTTTGCCATAGCTATGGTTTTTATTTTTTACATGGATATTTTGTTCCTAGCCAGAGATTCTGTGCTGATTTAGGGGCACCTTTTCTAACTTCTAACCTCATGTTTGTGCAGGGCATTTTTTTCTGCATCTTGGTATTCTTTGAAATCCAAGCCCTAGCCTAAAAATGACATTGTGGGTTCTATAAAGCTCTTTTCCTGCTCCCTATCACATCCATAACAACAAGCTCAGTTCTGTGGCCCTATCTTTTCATTCCCTCATTGTTTCTGTCACTTGGGGATTTTCTTTTCTTTCTTGCAAGATCAGCAATATATTTTGCTATTGTTGCACTTTATCCAGGATTTCCAGGAGTTTATAGCACAGAAGTTTAATGTTAATCCAGGCTGCCTTATGTCAGAACAACAACAACAAAAAAATCCCCATTCACTCCTGAACTTACTCTAGTCTCACTTTAAAAATAATACTTAATATGCGCTTTTCAAGTACACCAGCCTTGTTCATATTGAGAAATACAGTGGAAAACTATGTCTATCACCTGATATTCAACTATTCTGAGGTGTCACATTTATTTGACCACATTCTCCTATTTGCAAAACCCTCTGGGCTTTGATCAGAATCGACTTACCCGGCTTTTCCTAATCTGTTATTCTTTCTTTTGCCATCTCGTTTTTTATACTTGATCTTCATGTTGGAATGCACCAGGGTCAGTACTCTGCCTTTCTTTATTCTCCAACTTTATTACATCCTTGTATGATGTGGACTGAATAATTGCTCCCAAATGTTCACTTCTCCTTTGCCTCTAAGAGGATTATTTATTGCTGACCACTGATATGTGGCATGTAGTGCTACTCTGTGGGCAGAGTATACTCTGCTATTCCATACAACTTGCATTGACTAAGGAAATGTGAATAGGGGTGATGAATGCCAATTAGGAGTAGACACATAAAGAGTGACTGTGTGTTTCCACCAAGTCTCTTCCCTATTTTCTCTCTGCTATAAAGCTGGAATTCCCCATTATTAGCTGCTCTTTCAGCCTGATTCTGAGAATGAAGAAAACATGTGGAGCAGGACTTAACAACGCCAAGCAGAACCACTGTTGTCTCTCTTCCCGCAGGAAATAAACTATTTTGTTGTAGTAAACCATTGGAATGTTGGAGTTGTTTGGGACTGTAGCATGATATGATATAAACTGACTGCTACAAGAATACACTCATCACTTCAAATTTATTTCTCCAGCCCTAAATTGTCAACTGAGCTGTAGTATTATACAAGTAACTTATTGATGTTTTACTAGTACAAATTAGATTATGTAGAATGTTATATAATATATAGGCTGATGAGCCATTAGGTAAGATAAAAAATGAAAAATTCTATTTGATAACTGGTCATGGTTTTTTTTTTTATCATTACAGAGGAGATACCATATGGGAAATGTCATCCATATTGTGGGAGTTAGCACACATTTAAGGAACTGAAGTTCCTATATTTGTAGGTATAGCCAATATCCTTTGAATGATGGGAAACATTATACTGTCTGTAAGTTTTCTTTTAGAATGTCCAATGCATTTACTAATTTCAATAAAACAATTTTATAAACCAAAATTAGTCACTTAAAAGTACATGTTGGTGTCTTCAGCTGCCATTGATCCATGCTCATAGGGCAGAGGGACATTTTAGAACTATTTTTACATACACTAATCCAATGTGATATATGTTACTTAAGACTACTTAGAGATTAACACTAAGATTTGAATGAAATATGTCATCCTAATTTACATGTATAGCAGGTGAAAATTATATGTCATATTTTTGGATACAACTATTATCACAGGTAGGTATGGGTTTTCACCTCAAAATTAGAATTAAAACCAGCTTTAACTTTATTTGAATGAACCACTTAAGTAAATATTATCCTGATTCCTTAACATTCAATTTATTTCTATTCATTCATAAAATAATTGAATTATCATTCTCAAGCAGTGTATATATACATTAAGTGAAACAAGAACTAGAATCTCTTTAAACAGAAAAGTGAGCAATTTAGTCACTCCCATGGGATAGCAGAGGGAATAGTGAAGAGATAACTATTGAGAAAGAAAATAATTTATTTTACAGTATGGTAAAGTCACTACCAATATACACTTAAAGCACTGAGCATTATAAACTGATGCTTTAACTATTAATATTAAAAATATACGTGTTATTTAGTATAATTTTATAAGGTGTAACATATCAATAATTTATTAGTGATTCTTAAAGAATAAATTATCTCTCTCTTGTATAGGTAAGTGTGCACACAATTGTTTTATTCTAAAAAAAAGTCAAGTATTTTACAGACATGTAGAAACCCAAAAATATTAAAATAAATAAATGAGAAAACATGGAAGAAATGAAACTAAAGATAGAGCAATACAAAGTTTAAATGTTCTGGACATTTATTGAAGATCAATTTAATATCAATCAAAACAAATAGAGAAACATGATCAGTAATAAATATTATAAAGTAAAATACTCTTGTTATTTTTAAACAAATAGATATCAAGAAACAACTGAAAAATTTTAAGATTTTTTAAAAATACTGATACACGAGATAATTTGAAAGGCCATTGTGATAATCATTAATGCTATTCTTTGCTATTTGTTTCTCTTCTTCTGAGTACATGGAAGCTTGAATTTCCTGGACTGCATAACATTAGGTGGGATGATGTAACTAATTATTATCAATGTTTTTAGTGTAGGTAACATGAGCTACTTCTGGGCTATAGTATTTAATTGTCAGCATGAAACTGTATAGAGATTTTTTTTTTGTTCCCCTTTGGCTCTGAAATCAGCAATATTTGAGATGGGTGGATGCTTCACCTGTCTTAGTCTTTGCATGACTACAATGAACAGAGCAACCTCCATTCAATCTGTGATGAGCCTAGAGCCTAAGGGAGAAATGCACATTTTTTATTTTAAGCCACTGAGATTTTGGAGGTTGTTTCTTACTGTAGTACAACCTCTCCTATGCTGACTGATAAAACCCTCATGAGTATAACCTATGTAACAGGGTTATTTATCCTCAACAACAACCCTATAAAATGCAATTTAAAAAAAAAGAATATTTCTTCCACTATTCCTTAAGGCAGGCTAGTGTTATAAATAAAATCAGTAACAATATAATGATGATTGCCTGGGAGATCAAAATTCTGTGTCCCCTGCACTCAATTGTCTCATGATTTAATCTAATAATTAACATTTAGAGCAGTGCTATATAGTAGATACATAATTAAAAACAAATAAGAGTAACATATGTGCTATGATTTCAATGTGTTCACCAAATTTTAAGTGTTAGAAACTTAATCCCCTTTGTAGCAGTATTAAGAGGTGAGGCCTTTAAGAGGTGATTAGATTCTGAGGGATCTGACCTCATGAATGAATGAATGCCATTATCAGGGGAGTGGATTAGTTATCAGGAGAGTAGTCTCCTCATAAAAGCATAAATTCCAGCTCCTATCCTTTCTCCATCTCACATGCTCACTTGCCCTTCTGCCATATTAAGATGCAGCACAAACACCCTCACCAGATGCTGACACTATGATATCACTATGATATTGGACTGACTAGACTCCAGAACCATGAACCAAATAAACTTGTTTTCTTTATAAATTACCTAGTCTGTGGTATTCTGTTATAGCAGCAGAAAACAGACTTAGACAATATGTGAAATTGATTTAAACAATATATCTTTTAAAATCCAATGTTCCGAAAATATCATTTCACCATGTACTCAATATAAAATATTATGTATTAATATTTACCTTTTTGTACTAAGACTTTGAAATCCAATAGATATTTGACACGTATAACACATCTTATTTCACACTGGCAAGAATACAGCATGAAGATATTCTTTGTAGGTGAATAAAAACAAATCTATATATTTTGTAAATATGTGAAATGTAAATGTTACGCCTTACATAAAAATTGAGTATCCTAAACTGAAAATCTGCCTGTGCATACGGCAATTCTACTTAGACATAAAAGTTGGTCCAGTAATAACTGTAGCCAGTCAGAATCCACATTTTCCTTTACACAAAACACTGAGTCTCATTTCACACCAGGACAGATGAGTATTTAGGGTACCAGAATTGTATGGTATAAAGCATAGTCACAATAATTTTAGTTTGGAAAATATTTAACCCAGATGTAACCAATTAATTGCGGTCTATGAAACGTAAAAATATCCATCAATCATCTATCTAGTTTTAAGTATTGTAATATCTAGTGAATCCCCCAAGACAATCTGGTTACAGATTATACTCCTAAATAAAAATATTTGACCTACTGTAGAAAGTTGCTAGATATAAATTATGCTTGAGAATGTGTGTTAAAATGATTTTTGTTTTAGAAGAGCTAGGCATAAGTCATTGTTTCCGATAATTATAAAGCAGGGAGAGCAATAAAACCATGGCATTATCCATTCTGCTATCCATCACAATGGATAGGAAATACAACGAACACATTCAGAAGTGGTTTTCAGTCAATAACATAAATGTGAAAAAGAAGAGAGGGAGGCAGAATACATGGTTTTATTCCATTATGAATTAGCACTAGGGCCTGACAAAAGAGTACTTCTCAATCATTTTGACTTTTGCAGAAATTGATATAAGCATAAATAGCTGGGGGCCAATGCTGAATTACTACAGTATAACCTTCACAGAAAGTGAAAAAAAACTTGTAAAGAACATGAAACATTAAAATATTTAGTGCCTAGTAGATTTCTCTGTGGTGTAGTAAAGAATAAAATAAAGGTGAGTACTGCAATAACTTTGCCTAAGCCAACCCGATCTTCATATAGAATATTATCCAAATAATCCAAAGTAGACTGTCTCTTATAAAAATTGATTGGACTAGATTGAGCCCTCTCCCACATAAATAATGAAAATCAAGAAATTGGAAAAGACTGAGATTTTCATTTCAATTGGTCTTTAAAAAGGCAGGTCCTAAAGGATAAAATCTCACCAAGTATTTATTTGGTTTAGAAACTTAAATAAATTTATGTTCTCTTTGTTTATTACTTTACAAGAAATTACTTCCAAAAGTTATGGAATAAAACAGCTATTTTATTTTGCTCATGAATCTATGAGTCAGGAATTTTGGAAATGCTTCTTAAGTGATTTTTTCTTGGGGACCTTCATGTGTCAGCTGAGGCTCCTGTCATATGAAGAATCAACTGGGGTAGGCATCCATCCAAAATGGCTCATTCACAAGGCTGGTAGTTGATGTTGTTAGTTGGCTGGGAGCTTAGTTAGGGTAGTCAACTAGAACACCTAAAGTGGCCTCTTTAGCATGGTGGTCTTAGGATAGTAATATATTTTACAGGATAGTTGGCTTCTTGATGGCCTAGAGTTGGAAGTCACATTAGTTCCTCTGAATTCTATTGATCAAAGCAGTGCACAGATACAGAAAAGGGGAAATGAACCCCACTTCTCGAAGGGAAGGGCATTGATAAACTGCCACAGCTTAATATATAAAGAAGTACAGTTCCAAGATGGCCGAATAGGAACAGCTATGGTCTGCAGCTCCCAGCGTGAGTGACACAGAAGATGGGTGATTTCTGCATTTCCAACTGAGGTACCTGGTTCATCTCAATGGGACTGGTTGGACAGTGGATGCAGCCCACGGAGGGTGAGCCAAAGCAGGGCGGAGCATCGCCTCACCCGGGAAGGGCAAGGGGTCAGGGGATTTCCCTTTCCTAGCCAAGGGAAGCCATGACAGACTATACAGGGAAAATTGGGACACTCCCACCTTAATACTGCGCTTTTCCAACAATCTTAGCAAACAGCACACCAGGAGATTATATCCCGTGCCTGGCTCAGAGGGTCCCACACCCACGGAGCCTTGTTCACTGCTAGTGCAGCAGTCCCAAATCGAACTGCAAGGCGGCAGCCAGGCTGGGGGAGGGGGGTCTGCCATTGCTGAGGCTTGAGTAGGCAAACAAAGCAGCTGGGAAGCTCGAACTGGATGGAGACCACTGCAGCTCAACGAGGCCTGCTTGCCTCTGTAGACTCCACCTCTGGGGGTAGGGCATAGCTGAACAAAAGGCAGCAGAAACTTCTGAAGACTTAAACGTCCCTGTCTGACAGCTCTGAAGAAAGCAATGGTTCTCCCACCACAGTGTTTGAGCTCTGAGAATGGACAGACTGCCTCCGCAAGTGGGTCCCTGACCCCCATATAACCTAACTGGGAGACACCTCCCAGTAGCAGCTGACTGACACGTCATACAGCCAGGTGCCCCTCTGAGATGAAGCTTCCAGAGGAAGGATCAGGCAGCAATATTTGCTGTTCTGCAGCCTCCAATGGTGATACCCAGGCAAACAGGGTCAGGAGTGGACCTCCAGCAAACTCCAACAGACCTGCAGCTGAGGGATCTGACTGTTAGAAGAAAAACTAACAAACAGAAATGAATAGCATCAACATCAACAAAAAGGACATCCACACCAAAACCCCATCTGTAAGTCACCATCATCAAAGATCAAAGGTAGATAAAACCACAAAGATGAAGAGAAACCAGAGCAGAAAAGCTGAAAATTCTAAAAACCAGAGCACCTCTTCTCCTCCAAAGGATCGCAGCTCCTTGCCAGCAACAGAACAAAGCTGGACGGAGAATGAATTTGAGGAATGCACAGAAGTAGGCTCCAGAAGATCAGTAATAACAAACTTCTCTGAGCTAATGGAGCATGTTTTAACCCATCGCAAGGAAGCTAAAAACCCTAAAAAAAGATTAGACGAATGGCTAACTAGAATAAAGAGTGTAGACAAGACCTTAAATGACCTGATGGAGCTGAAAACCATGGTACGGGAACTACGTGATGCATGCACAAGCTTCAGCAGCCGATTTGATCAAGTGGAAGAAAGGGTATCAGTGACTGAAGATCAAATTAATGAAATGAAGCGAGAAGAGAAGTTTACAGAAAAAACAGTAAAAAGAAACCAACAAAGCCTCCAAGAAATATGGGACTATGTGAAAAGACCAAATCCACGTTTGATTGGTGTACTTGAAAGTGATGGGGAGAATGGAACCAAGCTGGAAAACACTCTTCAGGATATTATCCAGGATAACTTTCCCAACCTAGCAAGGCAGGCCAACATTCAAATTCAGGAAATATAGAGAACACAACAAAGATACTCCTCAAGAAGAGCAACCCCATGACACATAATTGTCAGATTCACCAAGGTTGAAATGAAGGAAAAAATATTAAAGGCAGCCAGAGAGAAAGATCGGGTTACCCACAAAGGGAAGCCCATCAGACTAACAACAGATCTCTCGGCAGAAACTCTACAAGCCAGAAGAGAGTGGGGGCCAATATTCAACATTCTTAAAGAAAAGAATTTCCAACCCAGAATTTCATATCCTGCCAAACTAAGCTTCATAAGTGAAGGAAAAATAAAATCCTTTACAGATAAGCAAATGCTGAGAGATTTTGTCACCACCAAGCCTGCCTTACAAGAGCTCCTGAAGGAAGCACTAAACATGGAAAGGAACAACCAGTACCAGCCACCGCAAAAACATGGCAAATTGTAAAGACCATTGATGCTAGGAAGAAACTGCATCAACTAACGGGCAAAATAACTAGCTAACATCATAATGGCAGGATCAAATTCACACATAACAATATTAACCTTAAATGTAAATGGGCTAAATGCCCCAATTAAAAGACACAGACTGGCAAATTGGATAAAGAGTCAAGACCCATCAGGGTGCTGTATTCAGGAGACCCATCTCACTTGCAGAGACACACGTAGGCTCAAAATAAAGGGATGGAGGCAGATGAACAAAGCAAATGGAAAGCAAAGAAAAAAAAATGCAGCTGTTGCAATCCTAGTCTCTGATAAAACAGACTTTAAACCAACACAGATCATAAGAGACAAAGAAGGCCATTACATAATGGTAAAGGGATCAATTCAACAAGAAGAGCTAACTATCCTAAATATATATGCACCGAATACAGGAGCACCCAGATTCATAAAGCAAGTCCTTAGAGACCTAAAAAGAGACTTAGACTCCCACACAATAATAGTGGGAGACTTTAACACCCCACTGTCAATATTAGACAGATCAAAGAGACAGAAGTTTAAAAAGGATATCCAGGACTTGAATTCAGCTCTGCACCAAGCCAACTTAATAGACATCTACAGAACTCTTCACCCCAAATCAATAGAATAGACATTCTTCTTAGCGCCACATAGCACTTATTCCAAAATTGACCACATAGTTGGAGGTAAAGCACTCCTGAGCAAATGTAAAAGAACAGAAATCACAACAAACTGTCTCTCAGACCACAGTGCAATCAAATTAGATCAAAACCGCACAACTACACGGAAACTGAACAACCTGCTCCTGAATGACTACTGGGTACATAATGAAATGAAGGCAGAAAAGATGTTCTTTGAAACCAATGAGTACAAAGACACGACGTACCAGAATCTCTTGGACACGTGTAAAGCAGTGTGTAGAGGGAAATTTATAGCACTAAATGCCCACAAGAGAAAGCAGGAAAGATCTAAAATCACATCACAATTAAAAGAACTAGATAAGCAAGAGCAAACACATTCAAAAGCTAGCAGAAGGCAAGAAATAACTAAGATCAGAGCAGAACTGAGGGAGATAGAGACACAAAAAATCCTTCAAAAAATCAATGAATCCAGGAGCTGTTTTTTTGAAAAGATCAACAAAATTGATAGACTGCTACAAGACTAATAAAGAAGAAAAAAGTATCAAATAGATGCAATAAAAAATGATAAAGGGGATATCACCACAGATCCCACAGAAATAAAAACTACCATCATAGAATACTATAAACACCTCTATGCAAATAAACTAGAAAATCTAGAAGAAATGGATAAATTCCTGGACACATACACCCTCCCAAGACTAACCTAGGAAGAAGTTGAATCCCTGAATAGACCAATAACAGGCTCTGAAATTGAGGCAATAATTAATAGCCTACCAACAAAAAAGTCCAGGACCATATGGATTCACAGCCAAATTCTACCAGAGGTACAAAGAGGATCTGGTACCATTCCTTCTGAAACTATGCCAACTGATAGAAAAAGAGGGAATCCTCCCTAACTCATTTTATGAAGCCAGCATCATCCTGATACCAAAGCCTGGCAGAGACACAACAAAAAAAAGAGAATTTTAGACCAATATCCCTGATGAACATGGATGCGAAAATCCTCAATACAATACTGGCAAACCGAATCCAGCAGCACATCAAAAAGCTTATCCACCAAGATCAAGTTGACTTCATGCCTGGGATGCAAGGCAGGTTCAACATACACAAATCAATAAACGTAATCCAGCATATAAACAGAATCATTGACAAAAACCACATGATTATCTCAATAAATGCAGAAAAGGCCTTTGACAAAATTCAACAGCCCTTCATGCTAAAAACTCTCAATAAACTAGGTATTGATGGAATGTATCTCAAAATAATAAAAGCTATTTATGACAAACCCACAGCCAATATCATACTGAATGGGCAAAAACTGGAAGCATTCTCTTTGAAAACTGGCACAAGACAGGGATGCCCTCTCTCACCACTCCTATCCAACATAGTGTTGGAAGTTCTGGCCAGGGCAATCAGGCAAGAGAAAGAAATAAAGGGTATTCAGTTAGGAAAAGAGGAAGTCAAATTGTCCCTGTTTGCAGATAACATGATTATATATTTAGAAAACCCCATCGTCTCAGCCCAAAATCTCCTTAAGCTGATAAACAACTTCAGCAAAGTCTCAGGATACGAAATCAATGTGCAAAAATGACAAGCCTTCCCATACACCAATAACGGACAGAGAGCCAAATCATGAGTGAACTCCCATTCACAATTGCTACAAACAAAAAAAAGTACCTAGGAATCCAACTTAGATGGGATGTGAAGGACCTCTTCAAGGAGAACTACAAACCACTGCTCAACAAAATAAAAAAGGACACAAACAAATGGAAGAACATTCCATGCTCATGGATAGGAAGAATCAATATTGTGAAAATGGCCATACTGCCCAAGGTAACTTATAGATTCAATGCCATCCCCATCAAGCTACCAATGACTTTCTTCACAGAATTAGAAAAAACTACTTTAAAGTTCATATGGAACCAAAAAAGAACCCACATTGTGAAGAAAATCCTAAGCAAAAAGAACAAAGCTGGAGGCATCACGCTACATGACTTCAAACTATACTACAAGGCTACAGTAATCAAGACAGCATGGTACTGGTACCAAAACAGAGATATAGATCAATGGAAGAGAACAGAGGCCTCAGAAATAACACCACACGTCTACAACCATCTGATCTTTCACAAACCTGACAAAAACAAGAAATGGGGAAAGGATTCCCTATTTAATTAATGGTGCTGGGAAAACTGGCTAGCCATATGTACAAAGCTGAAACTGGATTTCTTCCTTACACCTTATACAAAAATTAATTCAAGGTGGATTAAAGACTTTAATGTTAGACCGAAAACCATAAAAACCCTAGAAGAAAACCTAGGCAATACCATTCAGGACATAGGCATGGGCAAGGACTTCATGACTAAAACACCAAAAGCAATGGCAACAAAAGCCAAAATAGACAAATGGGATCAGCAAAAGAAACTGCTATCAGAGTGAACAGTCAATGGGAGAAAAATTTTGCAATCTATCCCTCTGACAAAGGGCTAATATCCAGAATCTGCAAAGAACTTAAACAAATATACAAGAAAAAATCAAACAACCCCATCAAAAAGTGGGCAAAGCATATGAACACACACTTTTCGAAAGAAGACATTTATGCAGCCAACAGACACATGAAAAAATGCTCATCATCACTGGTCATCAGACAAATGAAAATCAAAACCACAATGAGATACCATCTCACACCAGTTACAATGGCGATCATTAAAAAGTCAGGAAACAACAGGTGCTGGAGAGGATGTGGAGAAATAGGAATGCTTTTACACTGTTGGTGGGAGTGTAAACTAGTTCAACCATTGTGGAAGACAGTGTGGCGATTCCTCAAGGATCTAGAACTAGAAATACCATTTGACCCAGCCATCCCATTACTGGGTATATACCCAAAGGATTATAAATCATGCTGCTATAAAGACACATGCACACGTATGTTTATTGCAGCACTATTCACAATAGCAAAGACTTGGAACCAACCCAAATGCCCATCAATGCTAGACTGGATTAAGAAAATGTGGCACATATACACCATGGAATACTATGCAGTCATAAAAAAGGATGAGTTCATGTCCTTTGTAGGGACGTGGATGAACCTGGAAACCATCATTCTGAGCAAAGTATCGCAAGGACAGAAAACCAAACACCGCATGTTCTCACTCATAGGTGGGAATTGAACAATGAGAACACTTGGACACAGGGCGGGGAACATCACACACCGGGGCCTGTTGTGGGGTGGGGGACTGGGGGAGGGATAGGATTAGGAGAAACACCTAATGTAAATGACGAGTTAATGGGTGCAACAAACCAACATGGCATATGTATACATATGTAACAAACCTGCACGTTGTGCACATGTACCCTAGAACTTAACGTATAGTAATTATATATATAAAGAAATACTGGAGTGACCAGTCAGAAGGAGATCTACAATAGACAAATGTCAAGATCACTGTACTCCTTTAACTAGTACATGAAATAACACTTATCTGTTGGGTAGACATTGTACATATATTAAAACTCTAATTAAATAAGTTCTGTTTAACTGTAGTTCTCAGATGTTTTTCAGTTTATAATTATAATTCACAATTTTATTCTTCTATTTGATTTTGTACAGTTTAGCAGAAGATTTTATAAAATGAAGCTTTAAAGTCTTCTTCACAAACAAATGCCAATTTTTTTTATGATTTGAAAAATATAAAACAAACTTTAAATAACTCATAATGCTGTGTAATATTTTAAAAGTAAATGAAATTAAGAAGAAAATAATGCCCTACTCTATTTTTTCAAATAGTCAATATTATAGTTATTATAGTTCACTGTATATCAATAACATTTATTTTCTATATTTATTTACACTTATAAATACACATATTTATATAAAGGTATGAATATAAGTGTATATACTTTAGAATATGAAATAAAGAGAAAAATCAAATTATGCTATATTTTTATTGCTTCTTTTTCTCATAATATGTGAATTTTTTTCAGATCAGGGCTTACAAATATACCTTATTTCTTTAAATGTTTAGAGTATTTCATTGTGTAAATTTATCATAATTTATTTGATCACTCTCATTTGAACAACTTAATTTCATATTTTCACTTAAAAATGGTAAAGTAAAGAAACTGCATCTAATTGTATATCTTCAAGCTATTACTTCTGAAAGATAGATTTCTAGAAGTAAAAAAGCTGACTTTAAGTTGTGTTTACTTTATTTCATCTTTCTAGATCTTGCTCATTCGCTCTATTACTTCCTAGAAATTGCCTCAATTGATATTCCCACCAACAGTGTCCAATCCACATTTCAAGAGTGGTTATTATCTAAAAAATCTTAACATGCTCAGAATGTTAAAATAGTAATAGTGAGTAAGGTTCATAGTCTTTTATTTAACAAGTACTATGACTGATGGAATGTCAGGAAACATTTTTATGTATTTGGATTATTTAAAACTTTAATATGTATTTTAAATAACTGTGTTTTAATATTCCTGCACAATGAAACACATAATGTTGCACCTAAAGTAGACTTTGCTGTAAAGCAATTCCGTTCATTTAAAAATCTTAAAGTTGCATTCAAATGTTTTAATGCAATGGGAATGTTTATCCTTTTAAATATAACTAAAAATAACTCAGCAATTATTTTGTGTTCTATTCAAGCAGAAATCCAAGAAATATTTGCTGAAACAGAGTCCTAAAAACCTTTTGAAGTTTATATATGGTGTATATAAATATGACTTAGTTATTTAATTGAAGCTTCATAACAAAATCTTTATAGCTTAAAAATCAAATATTTTCATATTTTTAAGGAAATATTTCAATAACTTAAATATACTTTTAAATTTTATATTTGGATTATGATTGGTCTAATAATAGATGTACTATGTTGGCTACAGATATAGAACACTGAAGTATTATTTCTAGAACTATAACCTAAAGTCAACCCAACCATATTAATACCTAGATCCTGGGGTTGGTGGTGGTGAGGGGAAACGGATCTAGCTAAGTCTAAACATAAGCTACACTGATTGTCAATGTTAAGAGAATAATGTATTTCAAAAAACGCTTTTATCAAAAATGTAAAACCAAAGTGTGAGGAAAAGTCAATGAAACTATGTCTTGGAATATTTTGTTCTACTTTGTTATAATTTTGTAAACAAGGAAAATAGCAATCACTGTAATTTTCTGCATTTTCTCAGTGCTCCTAAACATAATTTTATTAGTGTTCTAGCTGCTAATGTTGGTTTTACAATCTCCCTGTAAATAAGTAATATTCCAATTATTTTGCAGCCATAGACAGTGGTTTGTTCTCAAATTGTTATAATTTAGAATAAATATTTTGTTTTACTTTTGCAGTTGAGATGTTCTAAGGGGAAGCAATATATTTAATGGAATAATGTATTGAGAGGAAAGGTTCAGAACCAACTCTGTCTTTGCTAGCACTTCTGTGTTAATGGCTTCTGAAAAATAAAAATTGATGACAAACTCAAAAATTGTGATTAGATGCTTTTTAAGATTAAATATTCTACCCTCATTAATTCAAAACAAGCTTCATATCACATAAAAAATTCATGTCATTCACAACCCCAATGTCCTAAATGAAAAGCTGCAATATTTAACTTTATATCAATCTACTATTGCAGTTCAGACTTGTTAACAGAGAAATATCATACAATATTAGTGTATTTGGCTTTATTGTTTTTTTTAGTGTAAGGGGAATTTTATTTTATTATTTTTTTATTCCATCTTTTATTTTAGGTTCAAGGGGTGGGGATTTGGTGTACAGATTATTTCTTCATTCAAATAATGTACCCAACAGGTAGTTTTTTGATCCTCACCCTCCTCCCCCCACCACCCTCAAGTGGGCCCAGTGTATATTGTTCCCTTCTTTGTGTCCATGTGTACTCAATGTTTAGCACTCATTTATAAGTGAGAACATGCAGTATTTGGTGTCCTGTTCCAGTGTTAATTCTTTTAGGATAATGGCCTGCAGCTTCATATATGTTGCTAGAAAGGACATTATTTCATACTTTTTTTGTGGCTGTGTAAGTATTCCGTGGTAAATATGTACATTTTCTTTATCCAGTCCTCCATTGATGAGCACCTAGGTTGATTCCATGTCTTTGCTATTGTGAATAGTGTTGTGACGAACATGGGTTGAGTGGTAGCTTTGTTTTAAGTTCCTTGAGAAATCTCCAAACTGCTTTCCACAGTGGCTGAACTAATTTACATTCTCACCAGCAGTGTATAAGTGTTCACTAATCTCTGCAACCTTGCAACCTCACCAGCATCTGTTCGTTTTTGACTTTTTAATAACTGCCATTCTGACTGGTGTGAGATGGTATCTCATTGCGGTTTTGATTTGTAATTCTCAAATAATTATTGATGTTGAATATTTTTATATGCTTGTTGGCCACATGTATGTCTTCCTTTATGAAGTGTCTGTTCATGTCCTTTGCCCACATTTTAATGGGGTTGTTTGGTTTTTGCTTGTTACTTTGCTTAAGTTCCTTACAGATTCTCTATATTAGACCTTTGTTGGATTCAGTTTACAAATATATTTTCCCATTCTGTAGGTTGCCAATTGACTCTGTTGATAGTTTACTTGGCTGGGATGACACTTTTTAGTTTAATTAGGTCACACTTATCAACTTTTGTTTTTGTTCCAATTGCTTTCGGCATCTTTGCCATGAAATCTTTGCCAGGACCTACCCCTAAAACAGTATTTCTTAGTTTTTTTTAAAGGGGTTTTGATAGTTTTAGGTTTCCCATTTAAGTCTTTAATTCATATTGATTTTATTTTTGATATGGTGAAATAAAAAGGTCTAGTTTCAATCTTCTGCATTAGCTTGACAGTTACCACAGATCAGATAGGTGTGCAGCTTTATTTCTGGGTTCTCTAATCTGCTCCTTTGGTCTGTGTATCTGTCATTGTACCAGTACCATGCTGTTTTGGTTAATGTAGCCTTGTAGTATAGTTTGAAGTTAGGTAGCATGATGTCTCTGGCTTTGTTCTTTTTTCTCATGATTGCTTTGGCTATGTGGACTGTTTATGGTTCCATATGAAATTTAGAATAGTTTTTTCTAGTTCTGTGAAAATGTCATCAGTAGTTTGCTAGGTATAGCATTGAATCTGTAAATTGCTTTGGACAATATGACAATTTTAGAATATTGATTCTATTCATGAGTAAGGAATGTTTTCTTATTCGTATGATCTCTGATTTCTTTCAGCAGTGTTTTGTAATTCTCATTGTAAAGATCTTTCACATCCCTGGTTTACTGTATTCTTAGGTATTTTATTTTTTTGTGGCTATTGTGAATGGGATTACATTCTTAACTTGGCTCTCAGCTTGTATGTTATTATTGTATAGAAATGCTACTGATTCTTGTACATTGATTTTGTATCCTGGAACTTTGCTGCAGTTGTTTATCAGATCTAGGAGCCTTTGGGGAGAGAATATGCAATTTTCTACGTATAGGTTCATATTGTCTGGAAAGACAGGCAGTTTGGATGTCTTTTATTTCCTTCCCTTAACTGATCGCTCTGGCTAAGACTTCCTACAATATTGAATAGGAGTGGTGAGAGTGGGCTTCCTTGTCTTCTGGTTCTCAAGGGGAATGGTTCTAGCTTTTGCCAGTTCACTATGATGTTGTCTATGGGTTTGTCATAGATGGCTCTTACTATTTTGAGATATGTTCCTTTAATGTCTAGTTTGTTGAGGGTTTTTTTTAACATGAAAGGATGCTGAATATTATCAAAAGCCTTTTCCACATCTATTAAGATGATTAAGTCAGCCATCTTGGGTCTTCTTTCTTCTGCCATAGCTGCCTATAGGCCCATAGAGAGATCCAGTCCTTATATGGGTTTGTAATTATCTGCTGTTCCTCTGGCTCAAATCAAAGAGGGAACCAGACCAAAAAAGTGAAGGAAACTTGAGGAATAGGAAATGCACTCACAAGCCACTTGTGAGAAAGCTGGGTTTTTTTTTAATTATTGTATCTTATATGATACAATTACATGCCTATATATTTTCAATTTTACCTCAATTTAACCTATAATTCTACAAGTATCAACTTGGAAAGCATTCATTAACTTTGTTAGGTAATTTTACAGATTAGTTTTTAAATCTGAGACACCATCTGAGGAGTCCAACTAGACAGCTAGAGAAAGAGGCCTTGCCAGCCCGCAATCATTCCAGCTACTCCATCTTAGATATTCCAGTCCTAGGTGAGTACCCATGGGAATAAACACCTTGTGAAGCAGATGAACCACCCAGGTGAGCCAAGCCAACCCACAGTAGCAGTTGCCTACCACATGCCAGGCACTGTTTTTGGTAGGGGACTACAGTATTGAAGAAAACCAACAAAAGGACTAACTTAATGAACTATATAGATTCTTTGGAGCACTCTGAAAAATGCAAATAAAAATATTTTTAAAATCTATTATGTTAGTAATGGAGCAATAGAAGTACCAGCACATTTGAGAGCTTGCAAAAACAGTTGGCAAGGAAAATAAAGTCCCCTGATTTTGTAATAGGTACATTTACAATGAAAACATTCCGTGAGAATCCTGATTCTATGTGATTCCTAGACAATGAATTGGATAAAAACATGTATCAAAAAACATAAGGGAAATGGACCTTTCTGAAAGTACTCTTATTATAAAACTGCACCCAACAGACAGCTTTCCACAAAATTCCTACTTTGAAAAAGGAAGGCTGCTTTGAAAGAGGTTTATGATGACAAGCAGAATCACTCTCTGAGGCCACACTACACTGACTTCTGCAGGTGTGCTATTTCATGAAATAAACATTGTGATTAACACACTAATCTTTGTCACTCTGAGGGAGAACCTCGACTTGTTTCTGTTCCAGCCATCCCTAGGTGACACAAAGGTCCAGGACATTCATCCCTGGGTAGACACTCAAATGTTCCTTATCAGACTCAGTGATACTTACAAAAAGACATTTCTCAAATCCTGAAAGTAAACATGTGGAATCTGCTGCAAGTAGAAAACAAAGAGGGAATGTGTTTATTTTCCCTCTTAAAGGAGGACCTGTTTGGCAAACTGAAGGCCTTGTGGCTGTAGAATTGTTACATGATTTGCATATACTTTTCCTAACAATGGAGAAGAAAAAACAATACTTGCCCTTCAGTGCACTTGTCAAGAAGGAAGACTGGATATTTTACCAAGTTATGCCATAATTGTTTGGAATTAGGATTTGTGCTTCTATTGTCTAGAGAGAACTTTCATTCTCTGAAGGTGGTTGGGTTGAGATTCTGCTACAGTTAATGGCTAAATGCTTTCAACATTAAAAATAAAAATAAGGGGATACCTTTAGTAAACATGCATTGCGTTTACCTAATCTTTACATTGCATATGGAAAAAGGAAGGTATGGTAATGAATTCAAACTAATTACCTAATGGTGTTTTGGCTATAATTTTGAGTATATTAAAAATGTAAGTAGTCAGCAACAAAAATAAAATTGTTCCTTTTTTTGGTTGCGACTACCTATCAGAGAATGAGAAATATGTCCATGAGTATATCATGGTATATTAGCAGCCATTAGAAGGATCTGATGGAAAATGCGGAAATCTAGAAATTATTTCATGACATACTAAGAAACAGAAGTAGGATATAAAGTGTAATCAGCATTGGGTTACAACTTTATATGAACTCATATGCACAGGGACTGGGCATGAAGATTGAAAAGTGAGAGTTGATATTTTAGAGAAGTCTTTCCTTTACAGTTATATCCACGTACAATAACTAACCATCAGAACAAAACCCATACAATTAAAAAAATAGAGTGAGTGTATTTGGCTACTTCCTGTGGTAGTAACATTAAACATTAAATTAATGTGAGTTCTTTATCCTTTTCCTGGTATGTGGCAAGAGTGAAAACTTACCATGAGTGTCTTGTGGGTCTTAGTTAATGAAATGGACTTTAATACACTAAAAAAGGAATATGTCCGAAAAACATATTTAATATGTGGTTCTGTCTGTTTCTAGCTTTACAATGTTTTGACCCTAAATACTTATCTTAAGCTTTCTCATACTTAGCTAATACTCACAAAATGCAGAGGATATCAATGCCTGGCCTACTAAACAGGCGCATTTGTGGTGATGACTAGATGACAAAATAATGCACTTGTAAACTGTGCAATTTCATAATGATATTTTCTATTTTACAATCTGGACAAAATCTCTTGCCAGGATCCTTGTGTCACAGCACACCTGATCAGCATGTTTTCATGCGCAATTTGTTTTGGCTTCTCGTCAGTAGGAAAAAGCTAGGTTCTAGATTGTGTGCAATTTCCAATACTAACTTGAATTCAGCTGTTCTCTTTCACATATCTAGCGATCACTAACTCTGTTACTGAGAACAGCTGCCCTAGACCAGTATTTTCCCACCAGATGAATTCAGCTGCTTCTTTGAACACACTCAGTTCCCCTTTTCTCTCTTTCTTGCTTGTTTTCCAGTAGTTACGCACACTCCTGTAATGTTAACTTAAAATCTCCTTAACTGCTACCATCAGGGTAAAAAAGCATATAATGGAGGCCATACCCTTTGACACACATTATATCTACATATTTTGTTAAACATTTATTTAACAAAAATTTTCTGCCACATCTTTCTTTGAATCCCGGGCCAGGTTTTGGAGCAGCTCTGTGGTGAAGGGGCCTAGCTGATCCTACAGCCACTCATATAATTAAAAATGGAGCTGATGATAGACAAACACACATTCTAGTTTGTCTTCATTTCTTCCAAATTGTCCTCACAGGTTTCAGTTTTTCCTTGTGAGTTGTAGTTTTTCTTATAAGTTACGGTTTGCCTTTGTTCCCTCCCATTTCAAGCCCATCTTTCCTTCTTGACTATTGGTCTTGCTAACTTTAGGCACAACACCAGAAGCAGGAGTCTTACACAGACTGTTTAAGCAGTTTCCACACTTGCAGAACACATAAGACCAGAATAGATCCCTTGTGCCACAACACTCCTAGGGGCTCTGCTTGTCTGATCAAGCTTTGACTCATACATTATGTATGGTCACTAGCTTCTAAGATGGTCCCCAATGGCACTCACCTCTTGGTAGTCACACCCTATGTATTCCCCTTCCATGTTGCTTCAGAATCAATTTGTCTACCATACAGAATAAAATAGAAGTGATACTGCATGCTTTTGGAATCTATAAGCAATAAAAGGTACTGTGGCTTCCTGTACTTGCTCGCTCTCTCTCTCTCCCCCGCCCCCCCCACTTTCTCTCTCTCTGTGGGTTTACTCATTCTGGGGGAAAGGCTGCTGCATATTGTGAGCAATCCTAGCGAGACGGTCACATTTCAATAAACAGAGGTCTTCTGACAACAGCCATGTGAGCGAGGTTCGAAGCAGATTCTCCAGGCCCCATCAAGACTTAATTGACTGCAGCTCCAAGGAACATCTTAATTACAATCTCGTAAGAGACCCTGAGCCACAACCACACATCTAACTCACTTCCAAATTTTTGAATTTCAGAAATTGTGAGATAATAAACATCTGTTGTTTTAAGCCACTAAGTTTGGGGGTATTTGTTATGTAACAATAGAAAGAAATTAAACTATGAAAATATAGTTATTGAGACTGAAGTTTACATGCAAAAGCCAAATATTTCTGAAATCACAGAAATATTGTTATACCTTTTAAACATATTATTTATCAAAACATTTCAGAAACATCATGAAATGAAATAAAAATGGACTTTTGCTCTAGAGATCATTAAGAAAATTTTTCTTAAACACTCTAGACACATCTAACACTGTAAGAGATATTTTCTTAGTAAATAAATTATATAGTCTTTTGCAAATAATTATCAAATGGTTTCCATTTGATAACATTTATTTTAAAACAATCATTTAAATTATTCAATAGTAGAAAAAATAAAGCAAATGAAAACATAACCACCAGAAAAAGAACCATAAGATCAAAATTCTTAAGAAAAAAAGAATCATGGACAACTTTAAAGCTCTTACTTAGTTGGGTTTCAGTATAATCAATTTTAGTTATTTAATATTGAATAAAACAACAGAGTTAGTACTCTGGTGTCCACTGCCCCAATTTCCTTTCAGGCTATTTTGTGCTGTATTAGAACCCAATACCCAGTGCAGTTGCTTATAATCCCTCGATTTCATGGCTTTTTAAAAATACCACAGGACACAACCCTAATTTAAAAACAAAAAAAACAGAAAGTAGGAAAAAGTTTAATTAATCTCTTCTATCAGTGAATAAATTGAAATGTAATGAGAATATGTTGCATTAGTTTTATTATCATGCTTCTAATTGACTCCTCCAGTACATTTTCTGAAAGAAATGGTTTAAGGGAGGATGATTTTTGATATTTCAAATAGAATAAAATCAGTTATACTATAGACAGGGACTGCTTTTCTTTGGATAGCTCCCCTGACTGTAAGCCCTCCCTAAACCTGCTACATGCTTTTTCTACCACCTATGTTGCTAAGTGTCTAAAGAGTCAGGATATTTAAAGTCCATGTCAAAAGTAAGTATGAATAAAAACCTCAAAAATAATGCAGAATCACAGTAATTTTATCTTTATTCACATTTAAAATGTTGTTTTATTATATATTTATAAATAAGCTAGAAAACATTAATATTTATTTAATGAGGAGACATAAATGGAATGATTTAATAATCACTTTCACTTTTCCTGTTTCCTAAGGAATAAAAACTAGCAGTCTGGTAAATGTCTGTTATGTATCTCTTCATGTTTACACCAACAGATGTATACATACACACACAGTTATGTTTGTTATATTTGATGATTTTATCTCAATCTGCATAAATTTAAAGCTTTTGTTCTTTCAGTCAGAAGACAGGAATGATATTGTCTTCATTAACAGCCAGCAGCATTTTTGGAAGGATAGGACGCTATCTATTATCTCTTGTGCTACATGTGGAATTTGCTAAAAATGAGACAAGCAATTCCTGATTGCTATATGCCATGTTGATCAGCTGCTGCTTCTGTTACTGACGTCAATAGAGTGGTTTTATAGCAAGACTTAAGAAAACTGGTTTTGACATTGGTATTTCATGATTCATAGGAACTTAGTGACAATAGTTTATGGCAGATGCCAACAAGCAGTGGAACAAGAACAATCACAAATCTCTGAAGTTCTCCATGATGCCTCCTAATTCTACCAATTTCTTGTCTCTGCAGTATTTAGAAACCTTGTTTCTCTCAAAGATGGCTTGTATCAGTCCATTTTCTTTTTTTTTTTTTCTTTTTATTATTATTATTATTATTATTATTATACTTTAGGCTCTATGGTACATGTGCGCAACGTGCAGGTAAGTTACATATGTATACATGTGCCATGCTGGTGCGCTGCACCCACCAACTCGTCATCTAGCATTAGGTATATCTCCCAATGCTATCAGTCCATTTTCATATTGCTATGAAGAAATACCCAAGACCGGGTAATTTATAAAGAAAAAGAGATTTAGTAGACTCACAGTTTCACATGGCTAGAGAGGCCTCACAATCATGGTGGAAGGCAAAGAAGGAGCAAAAGCACATCTTACATGGCAGCAGGCAATAGAGCATGTGCAGGAGAACTGCCCTTTATAAAATCATCAGATCTTGTGAGACTTACTCACTATCACAAGAGCAGCATGAGAAAAACCTGCCCTCACGATTCAATTATCTCCCACCAGGTCCCTCCCATGACACGTGGGGATTATGGAACTACAATTCAATATGAGATTTGGGTGGGGACAAAGCCAAACCATATCATTCTGCCCCTGGCCCCTCCCAAATCTCATGTCCTCACATTTCAAAACCAATCATGCCTTCCCAACAGTCCCCCAAAGTCTTAACTCATTTCAGCATTAATTCAAAAGTCCACAGTCCAAAGTCTCATCTGAGACAAGGCAAGTCTCTTCCACTTATGAGCCTGTAAAATCAAAAGAAGCTAGTTACTTCTTAGATACAATGGGGTTCAGGCATTTGGTAAACATACCTGTTTCAAGTGGCAGAAATTGGCCAAAGCAAAGGGGCTACAGGCCCCATGCAAGTCCAAAATGCAGCAGGGCAGTCAAATCTTAAAGCTCCAAAATGACCTCCTTTGACTCCATGTCTCACATTCAGGTCACACTGATGCAAGAGGTGGGTTCCTATGGTCTTGAGCAGCTCTGTCCCTGTGGCTTTGCAAGGTACAGCCCTAGTCCTGTTTGCTTTCATGGGCTGGCATTGAGTGTCTGTGGCTTTTCCAGGTGCATGGTGCAAGCTGTTGGTGGATTGACCATCCTGGGGTCAGGAGGATGGTGGCCCTCTTCTCACAGATCCACTAGGCAGTTCCCCAGTGAGGACTCTGTGTGGGGGCTCCCACCCGACATTTCCCTTCCACCCCTGCAGCACATTTCTGCAGTACACCTCTGCCTGGACATCTAAGTGTTTCCATACATCCTCTGAAATCTAGGCAGAGGTTCCCAAACCTCAATTCTTGTCTTCCACGCACTCGCAGGCCCAAGACCACATGTAACCTGCCAAGGCTTGGGGCTGGCACCCTCTGAGGCAACAACAGCCTGAGATGTACATTGGCCCCTTTTAGCCACAGGTGAGATGCAGGGCACCAAATCCCAAGACTGCACAAAGTAGCAAGGCCCTGGGCAAAGACCATTAATCCATTTTTTCTTCCTAGGAGGCTTGTGATGGGAGGGACAGCCATGAAAACCTATGACATGCCCTTGAGACATTTTCCCCATTGTCTTGGTGATTAACATTGGGCACTTCATTACTTATGCAAATTTCTGCAGCCAGCTTGAATTTCTCCTCAGAAAATGGGTTTTTCTTTTCTATTGCATGGTTAGGCTGCAAATTTTCTGAACTGTTATGCTCTGCTTCTCTTTTAAACATTCATTCCAATTCCAAACCATATATTTGTGAATACATAAAACTGAATGCTTTTAATAGCACCCAGTCACCTCTTGAATGCTTTGCTGCTTAGAAATTTCTTCTGCCAGATACCATAAATCATCTTTCTCAAGTTCAAAGTTCCACAGGTCTCTAGGGCAGGGGCAAAATGCCACCAGTTTCTTTGCTAAAGCATAGCAAGAATCACCTTTGCTCCAGTTCCCAATAAATTCCTCATTTCTATCTGAGACCACCTCAGCCTGGTCTTTTTGGTCAAAACCATTCAGCAAGTCTCTAGGAAGCTCCAAACTTTCCCACATTTTCCTATCTTTTTCTGAGCCCTCCAAACTGTTCCAACCTCTGCCTGTTACTCAGTTCCAAAGTCCCTTCCACATTTTCAGGTATCTTAATAGCAGTATCCCACTCCTGAGACTGGGTAATTTTTTTTTTTTTGAGACAGAGTTTCACTCTTGTTGCCCAGGCTGGAGTGCAATGGCGCGATCTTGGCTCATCGCAACCTCCACCTCCCGGGTTCAAGAAATTCTGACTCAGCCTCCTGAGTAGCTGGGGTTACAGGCGTGCACCACCACATCCAGCTAATTTTGTATGTTTAGTAGAGATAGGGTTTCTCCATGTTGGTCAGGCTGGTCTTGAACTCCTGACCTCAGGTGATCTGCCTGCCTCAGCCTCCCAAAGTGCTGGGATTACAGGTATGAGCCACCACGCCTGGCTTGAGACTGGGTAATAAAGAAAAAGAGATTTAATTGACTCACAGTCCCACATGGCTGGGGAGGCTTCACAATCATGGTGGAAGGCAAAGGAGGAGCAAAGTCACAACTTACGTGGCAACAGGCAAGAGAGCATGTGCATAGGAACTACTCTTCATAAAATGATCAGATCTTGTGAGACTTATTCATTACCATGAGAACAGCAGGGGAAAACCCCACCCCCATGATTCAATTACCATCCACCAGGGTCCCTCCCATGACACGTGGAGATTATGGGAGCTACAATTTAAGATGAGATTTGGGTAGGGAGACAGCAAAACTATATCATGGCACCTTCAGCAACTTTCAGGTCTTTCCTTCTAAATTTATTATCCATTACTGCACAAAAATTTACCCTAACCCTTAATCTCTTAAAACAACATATATTGTCTCACAGTTTCTGTGGAACAGGAGTCCAGGCACAGCTTAGCTGGGTAGTTCTAGCTCAGGGACTCTCAGAAGGCTACAAAGTGTCAGCTATGGCTGTAATTATCTCAAGGCTTGGATAGAAAAGGATCTGTTTTCAAGTTCACTCACATTGTTGTTTTCAGGTATCAGTTCCTCTTTGACGGTTGGCTGTGGGTCTTCCTTAGTTTCTTGCCACTTAGGTCTCCCCTGAGGCAGCTCACAGCATGGTATCTGGCTCCAATAGAGCAAGAAAGTGCAGGAGAGAGTGCAAGCAAGACAGAAGCCAGAGTCTTTTGTAACCTAGTCTTGGAAGTAACATCATCCCATCACTTCTGCCAGATCCTATTTGTTAGAAGCAAGTAACTAGGTACAGCCCAGACACAAAAAAGGGATTACACAGGGAGTGGATACCAGGAGGCAGAGATCATTGGGGGCTATTTAGAAGTTGCATACCACACCATTTTTTCATGGTCTCACAAATTCTTTACTTCCTAATGAAATGCCTGGAGGCCACTTGTGATTGTAATTTTTAAAAAAGAATTAAACTTTTTTCTTCTTCTTTAATCTGATATCAACCTAAAATCTTACATTTAATTCGATGCTGAAAATTATTTGGAGCATGTAAAATTCAAATCATTAAACTTGTCAGGTTATTTTTTTTAGATTTTTTAATTTCAATTTTCAAATTAAGTCAAAATACACTTTTATTATCTTGTTAATCTTTTCATCAGCTGTGGTTACATATGTTTTGCATTGCTGATATCAACTAAGTGCCTTCTCTATGTGTCTCTCTGTCTCTCTTTCAGCTTTGTTGATTCTCCATTTTATGTGTGCTTTCTCTACCATTAATTAATTATCTTTCTTATTTTCTCTGCAGTTTTTTGGGGGGTTTGTTTTGTTCCTATTTCTTCAACTCGTTAAGATGCATGTTTAGCTCATTGATCTTCAGCTTAAAAATAAAAATATTCAGTTTGCTAATATCACAACTTTTGTAGTTATATACCGGGTCAATAAATAGAATGTTGCTGAGCACATCAGAAGTTCCTTTGTGCCTTCTCCTAATAATCAAGCCTTCCCTCCTCCACAAAGGTTAGCTTTGCTAAGCCATATCAGAGAAACTTCTAATCTAGGGCCAATTTTCCCCACTGCTGAGGCAAATCCTTCTGAGTAATATACCTTTGTCCTATGAATTATGACTTTATTCAGCCTGGCTGGCAGGCTCCTTTATGAGATCTGAACACAATTCCCTCTAATCCTTTCATATGGTTCTTTCTATGTACTTGAACAGTGCAAATACTGATCACACATGCAAGTACTGATCAGTACTCTGAGAAACACTCGAAGGGGCCATCTGCAGATCTCCTTGATTCTCTATGCACCAACTCTCTCTCCACTACTCTGTCCTGCAAATTCAAGATGCCTTATCCTCCTTCTCTTGGGTCCATCTCCAAACCTCAGGGAGCCTAGCAGACTCTCCCTGGGTTCCCCCTTTCTGTACTATGGTTTAGAAACTCACAGCAATAACCTGGGATTAACAGAACATACCTTGTTGGTTTTCCATTCCTCAGGGTTCACCGTACTTTTTTCCCTGATGTCCAATATCTTCACAATCATTGATTCTTTGTTTCTTTTTTTTTTCTGGTAAGAGAATAAATTCAGTCCATAATATATCATCTTAAAGAGAAGTAAAAGTTTCAGAGTATCTAATAAACATTTAAAAGAATGTTAAACTGGGACATATTTAACTGTAACTTTGCACCCATCGACCAGCGTCTCGATATTCCTTCTTGGTCCTAAAATTCCTAGCTTCTAGTCAACACTGTACCAGATAAATATGTATAATTATTATGTGTCAATGAAAAACAAAATAAAACTTTAAACAATAAATTGTTAAAATAAAAAGGCCAAAAGAAGACACTAAACCATTTTTTCCTGTCTCAAGATTAGAATTAATCCCTGTAATTGTGGGGTTTTTTTCATACATTTTATACCAATGCATTACTCAAATAAAGACAATTGTCATTTCATCAGCTGAGCTAAACCTCTACTATCTTTTAACACAAGGCTAGTTAATTTTTGAAGTGATGTTACCTTTTAAGAACTGATTAACTCTATGGACCTTTCTCCGGAAAAAATATGTACTAAATGATAAATGCTTGAGGTGATGGATACCCAAATTACCCTAATTTGATCATTACATATTGTATGCTTGTATCAAAATTTCACATGTACCCCTGAATATGTACTAATATGTATCCATCATAATTACAAATAAAAAAGTGTTAAAGTGTAAATTTTGTATTAAATATAAAAGAGTTCAAGGACCTTTGGAAGTTTAAAAACATACCCTCTCATGCCTATATTCCCAGCACTTTGGGAGGCCGAGGCAGGCAGATCACCTGAGGTCAGGAGTTCAAGACCAGTCTGGCCAACTTGGTGAAACCCCGTCTCTACTAAAAATACAAAAATTAGCCAGGTGTGGTAGTGGGTGCCTATAATCCCAGCTACTTGGGAGGCCGAGGCAGGAGAACTGCTTGAACCCAGGAGGCGGAGGTTGCAGTGAGCCAAGATCACACCACTGCACTCCAGCCTGGGCAACAGAGTGAGACTCTGTCTCAAAAAAACAAAGAAAATCCTAACTGGGAAAGTTTTTCTCTGGCATTTGACAGTTGTGGAGCACAGTATTAGTTCTCTGATCTCTCACCAACACTCTGGTTATCCTTAGGGGAAACTTTTCTTTTTCTGATGCATTTAAGGTATGCAATTAATCCCTCATTCTTAATATGAATAGAGAGTCAAAAGTAACAAATACTTTAGGAAAGCTTGCAACATGAAAGGAAGAGACAAAAACTGAACTAGTCAAAAATGATATTGCAGGAAGCAAGATCATACAGGCAAAAGAAAAAAGCTTCAAACAAATACAGTTAATATATTCATAGAAATAAGATAAAATGTTGATGAAATAACATTCATTGGACGCATTGTAGAAATGGAAATAGAAAAAATGTATATGAAGTAAAATATTTTTAAGAAATTAAAAATATCAGCATCAAAGTTAAAATTCAACAAACGTCAATAAAATCTCCCAAAAGTAGGAAAAATCATCAAAGTGGTGGAAGGTAGGAAAGAACATGTAAGACTATCAAAGGGTTAAACCAAAAGGTAAATATCTCATTCATAAAAGTTAAGGAAAGAAAATAAGAAAAAAAAATTAGTGGAAAAGTATTCTTCCAACAAACATAAGAAACAAATGACAGAGACAAATATATTTCACAGAAATTATAGGTGTATTAGTCCATTCTCATGCTGCTATAAAGAACTGCCTGAGGCTGGGTAACTTATAAAGGAAAGAGGTTTAGTTGACTCACAGTTCCACGTGGCGTGGGAGGACTCAGGAAGCTTACAGTCATGGTGGAAGGGGAAGCAAACATGTAGTTCTTCATATGGCAGCAGGTAAGCTAAGTGCTGTGCAAAGTGGGAAAAGCCCCTTATAAAGCCTCCAGATCTTGTGAGAACTCACTCACTATCATGAGAACAGCATGAGGGTAACCACCCCCATGATTCAATTACCTCCCACCAGGTTCCTCCAACACCTGGGGAGTATGGGATTATAATTCAAGATGAGATTTGGGTGGGGACACAAAGCCAAGCCATTTCAATAGGCATGTATATTAATAATTATAGGCCAACTGAGCCAGAAAAGAGAATATTAAAGACCACACCAAGTATCATCATCATCATGTAATATTAGTACACAAGGTATAAAGGAAAACCATGAAAGCTTTCAGGAAGAAAAATAAAAATAAATGAAGAACAAATGCATACAGAACAGGTTACTTACAAAGGGTTAAGAATTATAATAACACAGGAATTCCCAATAGTAACATTTAGAAACTAGAAGACAGTTTGAGCATACCTTCAAAATTCTGAAAAACAATGATATTCAAGCTAAAATATTATAATTACTTAAACTAACAAATGTGAGGACAAAATAATGACATTTTCCCACTTGTATAAGCAATTTAAACTCGAAACAGTTTACCATCCATGAAAACTCTCAGGAAGCTACTAGAGAATGCAATCCTCTAAAGGGAGGCAACAAACTAAGAGAAAACATGAGTTCCCGGAGCCAAGAAGCAAATGATCTAACTTCAGTGAAAAGAAAAGAGAAGCTCCATGATGAAGGCAAAGAGAGATCCCAGGATGACTATTGCATAATAAGCTCATCAAAATTGAGGAGGGCAGAGGTCACCAATCAGAAAAATTTCATATGAAAATAGAAATGTTGTATTAAATCATGTAAACAATATGGCTGAAATACATTTTATGGAGTTTGTGGAACAATTAGGAAGAATTAGCAATAAAAAACATAAAACATAAAAACATAAAACAAAAAAAGAAGGTAAGAAATGAAATACTTTTTTTTAGAAAAAAATTTACCAGCAACTATCTATGATCATTATCCATTACTTATCTTTGTAATAGAAAAATTCTACAACGTCAACATAATATGAATAGCTAGTTATCCCCAAATTGTAATGTGATCATATTGGAAAAATGAAGGAAGAGATAGTTGAAGGGAGGTAGGATGGTGTGAAATGTTAATCTCTCAATTGCCATAATAGGAAAGCAATATACAAATTATAAAACTGATAAACTAAGATAAATCACATAATGCATATTATTTAGAAATATGGAAGTAAAAAGATGAAGACAATGCTAAGATTTGTAAATGATTGCCTCTAGAGGGTGGGAAAAGGTGGAACAAGCAACTACATTTTTATTTTTGTAAGTTTTTTCTATCATTTGCTTGTCTTAAACTATGTGCTTGCAGTACAATAGAATACAATGATAATCATCAAAGAAAAAATAAAACGAAGCAAGTGTTGTTGATACCCCACTCCATATTCCCATGGCCCACACTGAGTCCACCAGCAGCTGTGGTTGATGATTCCCACACAGTCTGACAGTTTCCCGCCTCAGTGGGTTCTCTCTTCTCTGCCTGAGGGCTTTCCTGACAGGAGGGGATCATGCTTACTACAAACAAGAGCAATGGATAGGTGTGTAGTTTTTAATAGTTTGATCCCAACTCTCACACTATGGATATGGTTGTAGGTGGTTCAATGTTCCAGGCTCTTGTTCTTCTAGAGAAAAATGATTCTGAGGCATGTTTCTCATGGTTTCTCAATAATAACTCACCTATTAACATGCTCTGTTGGCCTTTCTCTTTTCCCTCTTTCTTACTTATTCTTCTTGGGAACACCTCCTAAATTAACTACATGCACCCAAGTCTTTTCTTTGATATCTAATTTTGGCTAAACCCAAACTAAGAGAGATATCTAGGAGATGTTTGTTAAGAATGCCTGTTTATATGCCTCTTTTTTATCTTTTTGTGATCATTGTTTATTTTATGCTTGCTATTGCTATTGCCTTGTAGCAATTAAAGAACTCTACTTCTATAACTGACCATTTAAAAACTAAGGTTAGAAGACCTTTATATGCTGTGAAAAAGATTGCCGGCATGTAGTAAAAATTTCATTACAGAATTCAAAGTTGAGCTGCAATGCTCTGTGGTGGATGTCTTTGATGTCTCTTCTGTTTAAACTTCAGGGCATAGCTGAGAGATGTGTAACGGTACACTTAGGCTATGAAAATATTCAACATACACAAAATAATTAAATAAATATACATTAGGTGATCTGTTTGTAACGATTTTATAATATGTCTACAAATTCTTTGACATTTCTCTTATTAAGCGGTGGGGTCTATGTCTTCTTTCTTTGAAGCTACACTGACATTAATGATTTGCCAATAACTAGTCGGAAGTAATGTTGCCACAGAAATTTTGATGTTAGGTTAGAAAATAACATGCAACTTTTATCTGATTCTCTTGGAATGTTTGTTCTCTCCATGCTCCATTTTGGGATACTTCTTAAAAAGCCGCCACTATGCTATGAGAAGTGAAAACCAAAAGGAAATAATCCAAATAGGTGCTTCAGTCAGTAGACCTAGTTGAGTCTCCAGACTTCTAGGAATTCCAGGCTGTGTGTCAGATGTGTACATGAAGGAGCTTCCAGATTATTAAAGCTCTGTGCCATTAAGTCATCCCTAGTGTCTGAGTCTTCCCAGCTGAGGCTCCAGACATCATGGAGCAGCGTCAATCCATCCCTGTTCTGCCATGTCTAAATTTCTGGTCCACAGAATCTGCGCACATAACAAAATGGTTGCTTTACTCCAAAAGTTTTGGGGTGGTTTGTTACACAACAATATTAACTAAGGTACATTAATTTTCATTAAATAATTAGTAAGAACACATATTAAGGTATCTGCCATTTAAATAAGCAAAATTTGAGAGAAGGTTCTTTGATCATCCCTGTTCCTGACCACCCTGTTAAAGAACTATGGATTAATCCACATCTATTGTCCTTTGGGGGTCAAGAAAAGCATGTCTTCTCTTTCAAACAGGGTAACAGAAAAACCCAGAATTAGAGAGGAATAGGCACAATACACATGGTTATTAAAACTGTCTGTGCTGGGAAAGAGCACATAATTAGTAATAAGGAAGCCTGCACCCTATATAACAGAGGAAATAAATGCAGATCTTCCATTTGTGCAGTGTTGGATATTTACTGGTGCATCTTGCTATTACGAAAGAGTCTTTTTTGTAAAATCACCATGGCATCCAATGTAATGTTCCAAAGGGATTAATTTGGTAGGAAATTAAATGTTTTGCCTGGATACAAGAGCTTTTAAAATTATATATGTGCCAAATTGCACTAAAATAATTGGGTAGCTGAGGACATCTGTTGCAATAAATTCAAATAGCGAATATTCTATTTAAATTGATACTGAGCATTGTATCAAAAAGCATCTATTTCTCCCGCTTTACGTGCAGCAGAGCCTGAAAATAGCTCATTTTAAAGATATTAAAAAATTATTTGGAAAAAAAACTGTGGTAGTCTAATCTGAAGTAATATCATGAAAGGCTATTCATGAAATAGAGTCACAATTTATATTAAAAGCATGTCTAAGGGCTTTGTGGTCAATTCCTAGATTGAGCTATACCATCTTATTACTGATGAGGTTACAGTTTAGGATCTGGTCTTAATTTACTCAGTTATTTGGGAATTAACTATTTGATTGCTTCTTGGCCGCCTGCTTTAGAGCTCAAGAAATACAGCAGATAGATGCCAATACCTCACTGTGTATATCAGGTTAAATATACCTCTATGTGCCAGTCATTAGTGCCTGGCATAAGATAGTCTGCTGCATAAGATAATCTATTTGCTTTGCAGGATTTTATTGGTTAAATTTTGTAAGGGAATTAGTTGAAACACTGTATAGCATAATGTATATGAACCAGAGGTTTTCACAAGCTAGTGTACACTGAAATATTTTTATATAAAGACTAGTTTAACTGAGGGAGATTTACAATCTCACAATCTCATTATCTAATCCAGCTACCATCATCTTCTTTAGATATCATGAAGTTTGTAAGACGCCAATGCCTACTACCTTTCAGAACATATTTATAACTGGTTTTCCTGAAGAAAAAACCCTCTATGAGGGGTTTTTTTTCTTTTTTCCTCCTAAGAGGTTTTAATTGCTAGAGCGCTCAAAAAACAAAGTGTGTGTAACCTGATATTAAAGGGACATTCCTGTTCTGGCATCTATTGTACTTATTAACTATGTAACCTGGGACAAGATAGTTGGCTCATCTAAGTTTTAAGTGTTTCTGGCCAGGCGCGTTGGCTCACGACTGTAATCCCAGCACTCTGGGAGCCCAAGGTGGGCATATCACCTGAGGTCAGGAGTTCGAGACCAGCCTGGCCAACATGGTGAAATCCCATCTCTACTAAAAAATACAAGAATTAGCTGGGCGTGGTGGCACGCACCTGTAATCTCAGCTACTCAGCAGTCTGAGGCTGAAGAATCGCTTGAATCCGGGAGGCGGAGGTTGCAGTGAGCTGAGATTGTACCACTGCACTCCAGCCTGGGGAACAGAGCGAGACAAAAAAAAAAAAAAAAAGTTCTAGGTGTTTCTTCTGTTGAGTTAGAAAAAAGTAATACTTACCTCACATGATTGCTTGAAAAATGAAATGAAATACTTTGAGAACAACCACTGATATTCAACACGTTACCTTCTGCCTCTTAAGAATATCTAACACAGTACTACACAAGCATGACCACATATGGAAAACTGTAGGTAAGAGCCAATGATGTTTAGATTTAGAGAATAGCATTTAGAACAGATTTAGACAGTATTTTAAGGATGGTTAAATGAGATGAGGAAAAATATGGAATCGGACATGGGTAATTGTCCAGCTGTGCTAACAGTATGGACAGTGAGATCCTAAATGGGAATTAGAGAATGTGAAAATGAACTATGTTTAAATGTTGCTCTTTAGTATCTCATAATAATTAATACATACTGAATGTTTATGATGAACTAAGTACTTTCGTAGAATCTGTATGTTTTACCTTATTTTGTACTCATGAAAACCTTATGAAGTAGGTAAAATTATTTCTTTCATTTTACAGAGGTTTGTGTTGGTCTCTGTTAACCACTGCAAAGTTTAGAAGTATGCTCAGAACAGTTTGTAACTAGGGGAGCCAGAGTTTGAATCAGGCAATCAGATTCCAGAATCCATATTTTGAATCGTTCCCTAAACTAATTATTAAATAGACTCTCAGAAGGCACTAGTCACCATGGAATTGTGAGAGAAGATGGGGAGAGAAATAGAGATCCTATTTCATTTCATACTTTTATAATTCTGGGAAGATTTTCAAAACAAAAGAAACTTCAGATGATCAGCTGCCATGAGAAGGTCAACTTGGAAGAGGCGGCTTTGGAATTGGCTGTTACATGGTAACATCTAGTTCAGTTTTATTTTAATGGTGCACATAGACAATTATTTTTCATGGGCTTACTAGTAATTACCATGAGGAAGAAGAGATAATAAACATTTAGTGTTCTTTAACATTCACTTTAGTTTTGAAATAGAAGGAAATAAACTAGAAACTATCCAGAGAGGTAGATCTTGATTTTCTTAAAATTACTTAGTTCAAAAATATTTATTGAGCACTAGGAATATTATTAGTGAACACAATAGAAGGATGGGAGATATGTGGTTAGTAGGGTAATATGACAAGAGGCCAATGGAAGCAAAATCAATAAACAAAGCATTCTCTTTTAGATAGTAAAAGTGATCAGTCTTTTGTGATGTCACTTGTTCCATCACTGAACATAAAATTAGCTATACAAACAGTTTTATTTTTCTAAAACAAGAAATGACAACTCTGTCTTATGAGTTGCTACTTTCAGTAGTCAGAGATGATTGCTTGTCATGAGAAAGTGGGTAGTAACGCTAATCTCATGGAATCCATTAAGATTTTCAAGCTAGTATACAGATAGTATTTAGTAAATCTCTTAAAATAAGTGTGTTAAACATGTATGTTCTTTGCTTTGCAGTATTTAGCTCAGTCTTCCACATAATTGCCTCTAGGACTTTTTAAAACTTGATACATTTTCTCAAATATTTCACTTTGTAAATTTAATACTACTAGAAAAAAATCCAGAAGTACACAAAAATTAGTAAAGAATAAAAATAAAATTTAGAAAACCTATCTACAAAATCAGGGAGTGGCAGAATGAATGAAATCTGTAACTTTGGCCATAATGGTGACAGAAGGTAAAATATACAAAGCTTTGGGTGGAAGAGAAATATCCTGCTGTTTTCTAAATGGTGTAGTTGTGGTGAAATTTTTCAACAGATATTTTAGAGGCGGAGATCTCAAGATGTGGACTTGGAAACTGAAGCTGAGAAATGTCACTTTTTTCACTGAATATTATGCCATTTATTTAAAAAATGTTTATGTATTTATTTAAATTTACTCGATTTTATTCTGTCTTCTATAATAGGAAGTTTATAATTTGCCAGAGGAGAAATTGTGGTGGTTATTGGTCCAGAGGCTAGAATTAAAGTTTCTTTATAAATTCTATAAGGTACAGCCCTAAAAATTGTTAAGAATGGCATATAGTGCCATTTAGTTATGGAGGATCTCAGGACACCAAAAGAAAAAAGAAAAAAGGTCAAAGGAAGATTTTACTAATAGCTTTTTAGTCTCCCCTCGAATTTTCTCCATCCTTCCTTCCCTTACACATCCTTGGTTCTCCTTTCTTATGTTCTTTTTGAGGAAGCGATCAATTTGACCATCAAAGGACTTGCTTATTTGTTTATTGAAATGAATAAATAAAACAACATCAAAACAAACAACAAAAAAAATACTTTAGTGAGAAAAGTGTAAATAAAACAGAAAAAAAAAATTCTAAAAATGGCCAACAGAGGTAATTTGCGATTGAAAACAAAACCTGACAACAATCATACTTCAAACTTTGATCAACTATAATGCAAACAGGGATGTAAAGTTCTCACTTTAGGCCATGGCATTAGGCTTTTCGGCTTTGGGGTGGGGGTCTCGCTGGGGACCTGCCCTCTTATGACCAGAATTTCCCTGGCTCTTGTCTCTATCAATATTGCACATGTAAATAATTTTAAATTTTTAATCCTGTTCATATACAAGTATGTAATATTATCAGTTGCTTTTTTATAACAAGAATTTTGTCATCTGATTTGATGCTATCATTGCAAACATGGGAAACATTGTGATTTCTAAAAAACTCTCCAACCAGGATATATAAACACATATGAATTTATTCATTCAAAATAGGTAAGAAAGATTTCTAAATTTATTGCTTAAACTTTTACTTTTAAAACTGGCAAAAAAAACCTCCTGGGGCCATACAAACAATTGCTTATTGAAAGTAAGGCTAAGTTTCAAAACTCTTTATAGTTCAAGACAACATATATGGAAATATTTATGGGTTTTTTTGTTTTTTTTCTTTTTTTTTGAGATGGACTTTCGCTCTCGTTGCCCAGGCCGGAGTGCAATGGCGCGATCTCGGCTCAAGGCAACCTCTGCCTCTCAGGTTCAAGCGATTCTCCTGTCTCAGCCTCCAGAGTAGCTGGGATTACAGGTGCCTGCCACCACACCCAGCTAATTTTTGTATTTTTAGTAGAGACGGGGTTTCATCAGGAAATATTTATGTTTTATACATGCTTTATTTATGTCTATAAAGGCATTAAGAAATAATACAAATATGTTTTGAGTTTTTGTTAGTCCTTCATGTATCAGTTCTATGCAAACAACACCCTAGCCAACATCACTCTCAAATGGGGTAGAGAAAGGAAGAGTACTGTAGAAATATAGACCGTAGTCTAACAGGACTAACAGCCCACAGTCTTCTGTTATTGGGATAAACTTACTAGAACAATATTTCCTCACCTTCATAATACCTAGCTGTCCTTTCTCCTTGTTGAGTTGCTAGCTACTTTCCAGGTCAGACAAAAAAAAGCACACTTGTGCTGTAGCAATGCTGTTATTTATTTATTTTTTTTCCTGGTGTTGTGAATTATAACAAACATTGGATAGCGTAAAATTCTAAAGTCATATCAATCTGAATACCAGTATCAGTTGCCTGTGTTTTCTCAAAGGTAAATACTAGGGAATGAGCAAAGCCATATAGAACCCTTTTTATCTTGGGGATGGGAGTTGAATATTTGGAAAGGTCTGCATTTATCAGCAGTGAACCTCACTTCAGTAAGTGTAGTCTCTGAGACAGAAATTCACAAAGTGAAGAAGTGGTAAAGTTCCTACTCATTCCCTGCTCTTTCTTGCCCTGCCCTCATGTAACTGAAGAATATTTAAAGTAATCTTTATTCATAAGGAACCACAATACCAAACGGCCAGCCCACTGAGAAGGAAGGCTTCAAGCAATGTAACACTCCCCCCATCGTTAACTGTGCTTCCTCTTCTTTGAGAATATTATTTTCTTTATCCTAACAAGGACAGTACAGACTTAGGGTGAATAAGTAAGAAATAATTGACTTCATTTTCTTTAACTTCCCTTCGAGGGAATTCAGACTGATTAATTGAAAGTTGCTGTAATTATTTCTAAGGCTGCTTTACATGATCTTTCCAAGATAATGAAAAATGTAAGTTAAAAAAAAGACAAATCAATCTACAATATCGAACGAGAAGTACTGGATAGCAAAAGAGATATACATTATTATAATAATATATTAATATAATCTATAAATACGAAATGGAAAAACATTAAAAATGTTAGTGAGTTTTTCTGAATTGTGGCATTATACGTGCTTTATCTTCTTATATTTCCTTTATTTTCTAAGTTTTTAAACAACTAGTATGTTTTTATACAAATTCAGAAAAAAATATATACTTGAAGTAGACAGAGTTTACTTGACCTCAAGGGAGAATCATTTTAAATACTATATATGGGAATGTTTCCATTATAGGATGCCCTGTGATTTTACACTTTCAACATACACAAAACATATATTTTAATAGTGTTTACTGATTGGTGGTATTTAAGTTTATACAAAAATAAAGAGGTCATCACTACTGTTTTAATTCCCATCTTCATTTTCACATTAGAAATATGCATAGGTACCTCTGACAATCAGTCAATCCCTTATCTGCAATGATTACTTTAATGTTATCCCCCAAGGCTTATCATGTCATTTTGTTTGACCTTTGGTTAACTAACTCATGCTGATTTTTTTAGTGATCCCCTAAGACAGGTTTTCCTTACTTATACAGTCTAATGGAGACACTCTTGTGGGTTTTCTTTTTTATTATTTCTCAAAAATCCCATTAACACAATCTCTATTGTAATACTCATCTAATTATAACATGCTCCTTGCTGAGCTCAGAGGGCAAGCATTCTAATAAAACTGTGGTTCTGTACTGAGAAGTGGAAAGAAATAACTGTCATTCTCACTTCAGTAGTAAATTTTAATAAATTAGTCTACAGAGTTTTAAATCCACTTGGCAAAGATAAAGTGAAATGGCGAGTCTATTACTGATTTGAGTGTGAACTAGAGATACACAAATATTCTGCTTCTATGTGAACTGGATTATATGGTTTCTTAAAAGCCACTTTACTGAGATGTAATTGAAATATAAAATCTCTATATATTTAATATATACATCTCAATGAGTCGGGGGATAAGTATACACACATGAAATCATCACCACCGTCAAGACAATAAACATATGTATCACTTCCTAAAGATTCCTCCTGCCTCTATTATTATTATTATTTCATTATGGTAAGAACAGTTAACATAAGATCTACTGCCTTGGCATTTTAAGTATACAATACAGCATTATTAGCTATAGGCACTATGTTGTATAGTAGATCTCCAGAATACATTTTTCTTACATAATGGAAATTTTTTATCCTTTAGCCATTACTTCCCCATTTCCCCATTCTCTAGGCTCCAACAACTGCCAATCTCCTCTCCATTTCTATGAGTCTGACTATTTTATATTTTACATATAAGTGAGATCAATTGGTATTGTCTTTCTGTGTCTGGCTAATTTGACTTAGCACAATGCCCTCTAGGTCTATCTATATTGTCAAAAATAGTGGGATTTCCTTCTTTTTATTTTAGTTTATTTTTTAACGTTTATTTTAGGTTCAGGGGTACATGTACAGGTTTATTACTAGGTATTTTGTGTCATGGGGGTTTGGTGTACAGTTTTGTCACTCAGGTAACACCCATTTATAAGTGAGAACATGTGGTATTTGGTTTTCTGTTTCTGTGTTAGTTTGCTCAGGATAATGGCCTCCAGCTTAATCCATGTTGCTGCAAAGGACATGATCTCACTCTCATTTTTATGGCTGCAGAGTACTCCATTGTGTATATGTACCACAGTTTTTAATCTAGTTCACCTTTGGTAGGCACCTGGGTTGATTCCACGTCTTTGCTATTGTGAATAGTGCTGCAATGAACGTATCCATGCATATGTCTTTACGGTACAGTGATTTATATTCCTTTAGGTATATATCCAATAATGGGATTGCTGGATGGAATGGTAATTCTGTTTGAAGTACTTTGATAAATTGCCAAACTGCTTTCCACAATGGCTGAACTAATTTATATTCCCATCAGCAGTGTATAAGTGTTCCCCTTTCTGTACAACCTTGCCAGCATCTGCTATTTTTTGACTTTTTAATAATACCCATTCTGACTGGCATGAGATGGTGTCTCATTGTGGGATTTCCTTCTTTTTTAAGGCTGAATGGTATACCATTTTATGTATATACCACATTTTCTTTATCCATTCATCTACCCATGGACATTTAGCTGTTTCCACATCTTGCCTGTAATGAATAATAATGCTGCAATGAACACGGGAGTGCAGATGTATTTCAAGATCCTGGTCTCAATTATTTTGCATATATATCTAGAAGAAAAATTGTTGGATTATATAGTAGTTCTGTTTTTAATTTTATGGAGAACCTCTACACTGTTTTTCATAATGGCTTTACCAATTTGCATTCCCACCAATAGTGTACCGAAGTTCCCTGTACCAAACTTCCCTGTTCTCCATATACTCACCAACCCTAGTTATCTTTCATTGTTTTGATAGTAGCCATTCTAACAGGTGTGAGGTGATATCTCATTGTAGTTTTGATTTGCATTTTCTTGATTAGTGATGCTGAGCACCTTTTCATATACTTGTTGGCCATTTGTATGCCTTCTTTGGAGAAATGTCTACTCAGGTCCTTAGGTCATTTTTTAATTGGATCACTTGTTTTTTTACTGTTTAGTTGTATGAGTTCCTTGTATATTTTAAGGATTAATCTGTTTTTAGGTATATGATTTGAAAATATAGTCTCCCATTCCATAGGTTGCCTTTTTATTTTGTTGATTGTTTCCTTTGCTGTGCAGCATCTGTTTAGTTTGATGTAATCTCACTTGTTTATTCCTGCTTTTGTTGCCTGTGTTTTGGGGGTCATATGCAAAGTGTCATTGCCACAACTAGGAGTTGCCAGTGTCAAGGAGTTTTTTCCCTCTGTTTTTTCCAGGACTTTTATGGTTATAGGTCTTATGTTTAAATCTTTATAATCCATTTTGAGTCGATTTGGGGGTTACAGTATAAGGCAAGTGTCCAATTTCATTCTTTTGCATGTGTATATCCAGTTTTGCCAATACCATTTATTGAAGAGACTATCCTTTCCCATTGTGTATTCTTGGTGCCTTTTGTCAAAAATTAATTGATTGTTTAAGTATGGGTTTATTTCTGGGCTCTCTAATCTGTTATGTTGTGTCTGTTTTTATGTCAGTATCATGCTGTTTTCATTATCATAGCTTTGTAATTAATATAATTTGAAATCGGAAAGTGTGATGCATCCAGTTATGTTATTCTTGCTCAATATTGCTTTGGCTGTTGGAGGTCTTCTGCAGTGCCATATGAATTTTAGTATTGTATTTTCTGTTTCTTTTCACACACCTTGACCAAACTGGCAAAATGCTATTTTCAGAAGAAATTTTGGAATTCTCTGACTCTGTGATTCTGCTTATTTGATTCTCTTTTCTAAGGGCATTTTTCTTTTATCATTCTCCAAATTATCTAGTTTCACTGTTATTTTTGTTTGTTTGTTTATTTGAGACAGAGTCTCGCTCTGTCACCCAGGCTGGAGTACTGTGGCGTGATCTCGGCTCACTACAACCTCCGCATCCTGGATTCAAGTGATTCTCACGCCTTGTCTCCTGAGTAGCTGGAACTACAGGTGCATGCCACCACAACTGGCTAATGTTTGTATTTTCAGTAGAGACGGGGGTTTCACCATATTGGCCAAGCTAAGCCGTTTATATTTATTTAGTACAGATTTAATGACAAGGGCTTGGAGCAAACACAACTTGTGGGTAATTAACATTGTTGACTCCCCAAGTAGAGAGCAGTCCTGCACGGGAATGATCAAAGTTTGGTTTCTGGAGACATAAGTAAACCAATTTATCTAGATAAGTTCCTTTCATTACCTTGTTATCTACCCTTTGTCCTCAGTCTCCAGATAAGATAATCAGCTGCCTTCAGCTTCATTCTCTCCCGAAGCTTTTGCAAACCCTCCCAGCCTTCCAAGAAGGTTTGCGTCTTTCCCTATAATTTTTCCCACCACCCTGACCGATCTCCTACAAGGCTGGTCTCAAACTCCTGACCTCAGGTGATCTGCCCACCTCAGCCTCCCAAGGTGCTGGGATTAGAGGTGTGAGCCACCATTCCCGGCCATAGTTTTTAAAGTCTAGACAAATATTGCTATACTTTCTGATTTTATATCATGAAAAACGGTCTTTATCTTTCTCTCCTCTGGAAATAATAAAATTTCATCTGCACTTCCTTGAGCATATAGATGATTTTCCATTTTGCACGCATTTATTTCTGTGCACATCTGTGATAGAATCTAAAGAGATGTTCATCTGACTAAACTGTGAGACTATATTTCTCAGATTCCTTTGAAGTTAGGTTTGGGACGAATGACTGGGTTCTAGTTGGTAAAATGAGGACAGGCTTGGTTCATAAGGTAATTTTCATTGATCTTTCTCTTTTTTCATTCATTGTGCTACTGACTACAGAAAATTCAATGAAGAATCTAAGGAGTCCTTGTAAGATAGTGAAGCCATAAGATGCAAGGACTGAGATGCCTGCATTACTATACAGAAGGCTTCTTGCAGGCAACCTATTTCAAACGTGAAGTAAATTAGAAAATTTGACTATATTATTATAGATTTTTAGATTATTGTTGTTATATCAGCTAGCACTAATGACTTTGCTTAATGTAATTATACATTATATATACATAGGATGACTTTAACTCTGGTTATTATATTGAAGACTCTCATAGCAATGTCTCTATCTTTGACCTTTTCCCTGAGTATTAGATTTGCATTTCTTACTCTCTATTGTACATCCCTCCATGGGTATTACAAGGCCTCTCAAACCTAGCATTTACCAAATAGAAACGAAGGTTATCAACTTTACTAGTTTCCTATGGCTACTATAACAAACTCCCACAAACTGGGTGGCCTACAACAACAGAAATTTATTGTCTCACAGTTCTTGAGGCTAGAAATCTAAAATAAAGGTGTTGGCAAGCCCATTCTCCCTCTGAAATCTGTAGGGGAGTATAATTCTTTTCTTATTCCTAGGTTTGGGTGGTAATTATCAATCCTTGGCATTCGTTGGCTTGCAGCTGCACCACTCTAATCTCTGCATTTGCTGTCACATGACAATGTGCCTATGTGTCTCTGCCTTCACATGTTGTTTTTTTCTTCTTATAAGGACAACAGTCATAGTAGATTAAGGTTCAGCCTAATGAACTCATTTAAATTTGATTACATCTGCAAAGTCCCTATTTCCAATAAGGTCATATTCACAGGTACTGAGGGTTAGGACCTAAACACAGCTTTTCGAAGATCACAATTCAACTTGTAACATCAACCCACAATCCGGCTTAATAGAATCACTATTATCTTGTCACTCAGTACTGGAGCTTGAAAGTCATTCTATAGTTAGAGTTTCTTCTTGTATTTTGGTACATCAAGTCAACATAATGCAAGATTTTTCTCTTCAACTTCCTTTCCTATATATTCAATGATGGGTACAGATTAAATCATAGTATTTCTTTTCTGGAGACAAATTCCAGTCTCTTTCTCTTTGCATTTTTTAGACATCATTTTAAAACCAAATTAGTCATATAACAATTATGTTCAAAAAATTTTGTTGGCTCCAATTACAATTCTTCCTCCTACCAACAGCCCCCGACACTTGCACAGTGCCCTTTCACCCTGTCATACTTTAGGAGTTTTTGTTTGTTTGTTTTGTTTTTCCTCATTTGGAGTGCTTGTGGTGGAGATGACTTATGGGTGTCTCAAGTGAAAAGCATATAGTAAATAGGTAGTTAAAGGGCCAAAATACTAGGTTACCGAAGGGGGTTATAGATTCAAAGTAATAATAGTGCTCATACAGATCTTCATTATATGCAATGTACTCTGGTATGCATCATCTCTTTTGAGATTCCCAGCCATCCTATGAGATAGGTTAATAGTATCTCAAATTTTTGATTAAGAAACTGATATTGAGAGGTCTGACTAGTTCAAGGAAGCTCAGTTAGTTATTAGAATAGATAGATTTTATATCCAAATTATTTTACTATACATTCCATCCCTTTTGACTGCAGCAAGCTTGCTTAAGAGGATAAAGAAAATTAATTTGACAATCACTTGAGTTTAAGTGCTATCTTAGGAAAATAAGGCATTGAACAAGATTGGCCAAGAGGAGTTTGACTTTATGAAGATAATTAGTAGGGAGTAATGTTAGGCAAAGCAAGGGACAGAAATGATTCAAGTGGAGAAATGTGATAAACAATAGTATATTACAGAGGTACCATATAAGAATTTTTCTTCATTAGGTGTTGTCCCAATAAGAGCTGGGCAAAAACATAATTAACAAATGAAACAGTAAAATTTGAAATAAGTTGACCATTGTGAATTAACATCAGTGTCTAAATTATGGCTTGGAAAAAACTAGATGAGTAAAACAACAATGTCTAGAGATGTATAAATTCAATGGGTGATTATAAGTATGATTACAGTGTGCTGAAAAGAATTATTAATGTCTTAGTGTTGATACGAAAATAAATGACATCTTAATGAACAACTAGATCAAACTAGAGTTAAGATTTCATTAGTTTGAATCCTGGATCTAACACTGAGTGATATTGGCTAAATTAGTTTGCCTTTCTTATTTTTTGTTTGTCTGTTTGTTTTGTTTAATTTTTATAAGCAACCCCTAAATTACAAAAGTTTTGGATTTATACAATGATGTTTAGATTTTATAGCTATATACATACAATTAAAGCAAACATGTATTATTTAAAATCTTTATAGGGAAAAGATTTTCATTTGAGTCAAAACTCTTGTTAGCACTCTGCTTTCATTAAATAAGTTGTATAATGTAATGCTCAATAATATGAAATTCCTTATGAACATAGCTAATAAATGAGATGGTAGGGCAGAAGTTGGGAATGAAATTAGATTGAAAGTTATTAGATTTTGTCTGGATAGATTTTACAGCATAAAGTGCTGGGGTTGCTCCCTAATTGCAGTAGATTGAGGAATAAATTGCAAGAATCAATAACTATTTTTAAGCACCTACTATTTAATAGAAAACAATATATGGTGGCACTGGCTCAAAAATAAATTTCTAGGCCTGGGGATATTTGAGCATATTGTGGTTATGGGAGAGTGTTTGTTTTGTAAGAACAATTAAAGGCACTAGAGAAGGAGAATTACTGATGGACCAAGGCTTATACGAAGCCATAAGAAATATGGCCAGGTATTTGTTGGACAAAACTGACACTAAGAATGGAAGTTCCCTTTTAGAAGACTGGGAATGATCTCATATCTGCATTTGTCACTGCTCTCAAGTATCGTTCTATTCCTTAAGTCTTGGGTATTCCTTACTTTTTCTTGAAATATTTCTCTTTATAAAAGTTATACCACTGGTCTAACATCTATGAAAGAGAATCACTTTTAGCAACTCGTATGATGAGCCTCCTATTTTTAGCTCTACTGTGACAACCTAATTTCAGCAATACAAAAATGCTATGATAGAGCTGCTATGATACAGCTGTCAGCCTCTTAAAATATTGAATCATGCTGAGTTCTTGATCCAAAGCAAAAATGGAGACCTTGATATAAGAGAGTGGTTAAGAAGGTAAGCTCTGGAGTCAAATACACATGGGTATGGCTTCTACCTCTGCTACTTAATGGATGTAGTTCTTGAAAGTATTATTTAAACTAAACATCAGTTTTATAATGTATATACTTGAAGCCGATTTTATATCAATGTTACCAGAAAAGGTCCCAATCCAGACCCCAAAAGAGGGTTCTTGGACCTCATGCAATAAAGAATTCAAGGCAAATACATAAAGTAAAAGAAAATTTATTAAGAAAGTAAAGGAATAAAGAATGGCTACTCCACAGGCAGAACAGCCCTGAGTGATGCTGGTTGGCTATTTTTATGGTTATTTCTTGATTATATGCTAAACAAGGGGTGGATTATTCATGTGTTTTCCATGAAAGGGGTGGTTGATTCCCAGAACGGAGGGTTCCTCCCCCTTTACAACCATATAGGGTAACTTCCTGACATTGCCATGGCATTTGTAAACCATTATGGCACTGGTGGGAGTGTCTTTCAGCATGCTAATGCATTATAATTGGCATACAATGAGCAATGAGGATGATCAAAGTTTACTTTCTTTGCCTTCTTGGTTTTGGTGGGTTTTGGCCATCTTCTTTACCACAACCTGTTTTTTCAGCAAGGTCTTTGTGATCTGTATCTTGTGCCAACCTTCCATCTCATCCTGTGACTTAGAATGCCTAACCTCCAGGGAATGTAGCCCAGTAGGTCTCAGCCTTATTTTACCCAGCCCTATTCAAGATGGAGTTGCTCTGGTTTGAACACATCTGACATATTCACCCCTCCCTTTTACAAGGGAACCCTTAATCCTAAGGGTTGTAGAGGGACAAAGGTCCATCTTCTGTAACTTCTTCAGGCTGAATAGGGGTGATGATATTCCTGCCTAACTATTAGGGTCTCTTGTATTTGTGGTAGAGAGGAGCTCACTCAGAAGGCATCAGTAGGCTGTGGGTCATTCACAACTCTGAGTTCCGACAAAAGGACCTTGTGGTTACAAGGTCAAGCTTCCAAGGACATAGAATACAACAAGAGGGAAACTTCTTCCTGTTGTTTTTTTGTGCGGGTGGGGACCTGCAACAAAGTTTGTGACTGACCAGTTTTCTGGGCCAGCAAAACAGTGGGTTTATGGGGTCCTAAGCCCATGTTCTATTGTTGCAGAACTTTCTCCTTAGTTCAGGTAAACCTGGGTTCTTGTCACGCGGCCAAGAAAGATTAGGCTCACAGGAACATAGAAGAGTGAGGAGCAGAATTTATTGGGTGAAAAGGAAAAAAAAAAAAAAAACTCAGCAAAGTGAGATGGAGTACTGCTAACAGGCCCTTCACTTCACTGACTGATTTCTAGGTCACCACATGAGCTGAAGAGAGCAGGCTCCTCCCCTGCGTAAGGTGCAAATTCCCCATGGCTCCACCCATTTCCCCCAGTGCGCAAGTCGGGCTCCATTCTGCTGTGGGCATGCCCAGACAAGTCCTGGGCAGGTTTCCTCGTCTACACAAAAGTATCTGACGTAAATACTTGTGGGGTGGGTCAGAGATTTTCCGGAGACCCCTTTTTATCTGCCTAGGTATTTGGCTGTCTCACTATCTTAAGGCATTCCTCTTCATGACAGAGTAAAACAGAAAGACAAATTTATAGCACAAAGTATACCGGATTCACTAGAGTAGCCACTCCACTTAACACCCAATATTGAACTGGTAAGGCTCAAACTTGCCCTGAGATGGGCCCCATCATGTTTAATCCAGCCTCCAACCAGGAGATTCAACATGTTGTCTGTGGGCAAGATGGTCGCCCTGAGTAACAGAAAAGATAGAAAAGAGAAAGAAGAGATAAGGAGAAAAGCATTGCCTGTGGTGGGGTGGGAAGGGTGAGGAGCTCAGAGATGCCAGAGAAAGACCCACCCATTGCACCCACACTGAATTGAAAGTTCAGGCGGCCTCTTGTCAGTTGCAAAGGGATTTTTTCCAGCAGTCCCATCAGCTCTCAAGTGTTCCCCTTTGGGGAGAAAGAAGTTCTCATGTCCCATAATCCTGTACATGCCTAATCCTGTCACCCACAGCCATCCGCAAAGAGTATAAGACAGATTAATCCAAAGAGAATAGTGGTTAATGTCCCATAATGCCAAATCCGTTCTTAGCTGAGAGGGACTTTACTGAGAGGGGCCTCTAACTCTCTAAATCTTAGAAGGGACTCTGACCTTCCTAAATTGGGCCTTAATCCCAAGTTTGGTCAAGTTCCTTGCCTTTTATGAAGAGGGGCCTTTAACCCACTCTGTCTTAGGGGAGACTCTAACTCCCCTAAGTTGGGCCTCTAACCCAATCCCATACTTTACCCCGGTACCCCATTACTCACCCAAAGTCAGCAAATCAGTGCTGCAGTCTATTTCCTTTGTTGGGGGTCTCCTCAGTATCATCCCTTCATGGCTGGCCAGGAAGATGTTACCAGAAAGGGGTCCTGATCCCGACCTCAAGACAGGATTCTTGGACCTCACACAAGAAATAATTAAAGGCAAATCCATAAAGTGAAAGCAAGTTTATTAAGAAAGTAAAGGAATAAAGACTGGCTACTCCATAGGCAGAGCAGCTCTGAGGGCTGCCATTTGGCTATTTTTATGGCTATTTCTTTATTCTATGCTAAACGACAGGTAGATTATTCATGAGATTTCCAGGAAAGGGGTGGGCAATTCCCAGAACTGAGGGCTCGTCCCCCTTTTAGAACATATGAGGTAACTTCCTAACATTGTTATGGCATTGTAAATTGTCATGGCACTGGTAGGAGTATATTTTAGCATGCTAACGCATTATAATTAGCATATAATGAGCAGTGAGTACGACCAGAGATCACTTTCATTGCCATCTTGGTTTTGGTGGGTTTTGGCCAGTTTCACTACACCTGCTTTATCAGCAAAGTCTTTGTAAACTGTACCTTGTGCCAACCTCCTATCTAATCCTGTGACTTAGAATGCCTAACCTCTTGGGAATGCAGCCCAGTAGGTCTTAGCCTTATTTTACCCAGCTCCTATTCAAGGTGGAGTTGCTTTGGTTTAAACACCTCTGACGCCCATAGGGTTGTTGTAACGTATAATATTGCCGTGAAAATTGGTACCCAAGAAACAATATATTGTGCCAATAATTTCTAATATTATTGTAATATTCGATCTTAGGTGATTTATATGATTAAAGAGTAAAGGTTCACACAAGGATGATCTCATTCTTTTTAAATGTGTTTCACTTTGTTTTTAGGAAAGCAAAAATATTTTAAAAGTTGCTAATTACAAAGTAAGTTCACTTTGTATATTTTGCATGAAGTTATTTTAAACCGTTCTGGGATAAAAAAAAAGTTTGTAGATCCTATAGGAATTAGCAGTAATTAGATTGAAAAACAGTCTTAAGTCATCTCTCTCTGCATCTAACGTAGGATTGCTTCTAAGCATTTTATATTTGCCTCTTTAGAGGCCACTTTTCAGTTTACTTTTGCATCCTGTTAAATCCAAAACTTATATATTTAAAATAGCAACCCTTTATTTGCTCAGCTGGGCAATTCCTCTGGATTTATCTGAGCTTTTTTAGAAGTCTGAAATCAGTTGCCAGTCACATCTAAGCTTTGCTACTGTGGGACTGGCTGGCTGTCTACTTCAGTGAAGTGAATGACTGAATTGTCTCACCTAGGAGACTAGCCCGCATTTTATCACACAGCTGCTAAGCAAAGTCCAAGAAAACCAGCAAAAGAGTACAAGATCTCTTGATGCCTACACTCGGAACTGGTACAATACCTTTTTTGCAGTGTTCTGTTGGTCAAAGCAATTCAAAAGGTCATTCCACATTCATGGAGTAGAAATAGGAGGAGTTACAAATTCACATTTCAAGGGGAACAAGTAGAGAGTAAGCAATCTACTACAACCATTTTTCTCCAGGGCTGGGAAAACAATCTCCAGCTGCTTGTATTTACGTAATACTGGAACCAGAATGTTTACTTAATGGTTTTCCATTGGAAATAAAATTCCTAAATAGCCTAGTTCCCTTTAATGAGTACTTCTGTTTGAAAAGAAATGTGGAAAGGCAAAAAGGCAAAACTGTCTTAAGAAAAACAATTAAAAGAAATTTGAGCTCACACATAGACAAACCAAAGCAGAAAATCACAAAGACAAAAATCACAAAGACAAAATACACACATACACACACACACACACACACACGGCCAGTCAGTAAAATTAGAGCAAGAGAGAAAACCTAGCTGTGTTGCCCAGTTATTTCTCTTCTCTCCACTGGAACTCTTTTTACCCAGGTTGTACTTCAAATTGTCCTTTTCACTATTTCCAGCTATTTACTATATTATAAATAAAATATACATGCTGTCTAATATAAATATTTCTTGATGCTTTCAGGTGGAAATCTCAGAAAGACAAAAGGTCTCTAAAACCTCTTTGTTCCATGTGCACTATCGATTAAAAATGTAGTTACCAACATCTCTTACCATTTTACTTTCATCAATTTATCTCAATGTGTGGTTCAGCAGCATCAGAATCACCTGTAAACTTAGAAATGCAGATTCCCAGGGCCCATCTGTCAGAGGCGTTTGGACCAGAGTGACTCCATCTTGAATAGGGGCTGAGTGAAATGAGGCTGAGACCTACTGGGCTACATTCCCTGGAGGTTAGGCATTCTTAGTCACAGGATGAGATAAGAGGTCAGCACAAGATACAGGTCACAAACACCTTGCTGATAAAACAGGTGGTGGTAAAGAAGATGGCCAAAACCCACCAAAACCAAGATGGCGATGAAAGTGACCTCTGGTTATCGTCATTGCTCATTATATGCTAATTATAATGCATTAGCATGCTAAAACACACTCCTACCAGTCCCATGACAGTTTACAAATGCCATGGCAATGTCAGGAAGTTAACTCAAATGGTCTAAAAGGGGGAGAAGCCCTCAGATCTGGGAATTTCCCACTCCTTTTTTGGAAAACTCATGAATAATCCACCCCTTGTTTAGCATATAATCAAGAAGTAACCATAAAAATAGCCAACCAGCAGCCCTCAGGGCTGCTCTGCCTGTGGAATAACCATTCTTTCTTTTCTTTTTTTTTTTTATTATACTTTAAGTTCTAGGGTACATGTGCACAACGTGCAGGTTTGTTACATATGTATACATGTGCCATGTTGGTGTGCTGCACCCATTAACTTGTCATTTACATTAGGTATATCTCCTAATGCTATCCCTCCCCCCTCCCCACTCCCCATGACAGGGCCCGGTATGTGATGTTCCCCACCCTGTGTCCAGGCGTTCTCATTGTTCAATTCCCACCTATGAATGAGAGCATGCAGTGTTTGGTTTTCTGTCCTTGCAATAGTTTGCTCAGAATGATGGTTTCCAGCTTCATCCATGTCCTTACAAAGGCCATGAACTCATCCTTTTTTATGGCTGCATAGTATTCCATGGTGTATATGTGCCACATTTTCTTAATCCAGTCTATCATTGATGGACATTTGGGTTGGTTCCAAGTCTTTGCTGTTGTGAATAGTGCCGCAATAAACATACGCATGCATGGGTCCTTATAGACTTGCGTTCACTTCATGGATTTGCCTCGAATTCTTTCTTGTGCAAGGTCCAAGAACCATCTCTTGGGGTCTGTATTGGGACCCCTTTCCTGTAACACATCCACTCAAATCCACAGACTCAGACACTCTAAAGAGGGAGGGCAGCAATCTGTCTGAACAAACTCTCCATTTTAAAGTTTGATAATCACCGCATTAAAGGAACACTGCTGTTTTGGTGTAAAAGCCTAACACTATATAGAGACAAATACAAATGGGTTCTTCCAGGAGGCAGAAGCTGCAGTGAGCCAAGATTGCACCACTGCACTCCAGCCTGGGCGACAGAGTGAGACCTTGTCTCAAAACAACAACAACAACAACAACAAAACAAATGGGTTCTTGTATTGAGTGATAATATACACACACTCATAGACTCCCCACCTGATCTGTGGCATAGGAAAATGCTCTCTCGTTTTATGTTTGGTCCTAGAAGAAATGTTTGATGACCGTAATGAAAGATTTTGTAAGCTTTATAAACTATAGACAAATGATGTTTAGTAGGTTTTAAAACTGGAAAGAGAAGTGTGTTTTTTAGAGTGAAAATAGGCAATATTTCAGCATTACATTTATTAAAAGTAGCTATCAAAATACAATATTTACATTGTCAGTGGCTTGCACTGTATAGCTATTAATGAAATTTGGCATCATATTTGCATTAAATTATATTTTAAATAATTTTATATTTATATATTCATAGAGCTTTGTAAAAAGCCCCTGTAAGTGAAATTAATCTCTTCACATTTTCATCTTTTGGTCTCAGGACATATAATTTGTTACATTGTCATTACTTCAGGTAAAAGTAAAATAAAATGTTTAAATCTACCAGTCAAATAGATAACAAGAGATAACCTGACCCAAGTGGTTTTGATTTTCTATTTACAGGCAGAAAGTAGTAGTTGATTAACACCTGAAGAATGTAAAAACTGGGTCACAATAAGGGTTCAAAAATCTCAAAAGATTTAGATGACATCTCTAAGGTGCTGATTAAAACTGAATAAAACTTTTTCCTAAGAATTAATGCTCTAATATAGAAAGCACTAAATGGTTTGTAATTTTCAGCCTTTTATATATTAGCCCTGAAGCATGTCATTTTTTAATTTATTTTTCCCTTTCTCTAGGCAATCAAAAAATTGAAATTGGACTCTTTAGTTAAAAAATAAAGAGAGTAGGTGTTTAAGTCAAGATAGAATTTAAAGAGCAGAGCAATTGCTTAGCACAAGCACATAAGAGTATTGTTATGAAGACAAGTGTTGATGAATGCAAAATTATTTTCCAAGTCATGATTCTCATGAACTATCACATAAATAAATTAGCTGAATTTTAAAAATTAATCACAAGTAAAAGAAGCAGCAAAAAGAAGCATGACAGGGATATATGCTAATCTATGCACCACGATTTTTTTATATAAGTGGAAATTGAAATGAATTGTAAAAGCCAATGAAGCAGCAGAAAGATGGTTGACTATCAATCCCAGCCAATGTCCTAGATATGTCATTCTCCATGAAAAGCATGCTTTCTGATGTTGCATTTTCCATTAGTAAGTGGGGCAGCAGAACACCAATGTATGTGCTTTCCTGACTCATTTGCATGTCACCATTTATAACTTTCGACTGCCCTGTGGCATTGTGACAACTGCCTCCCAAATGAGGAATATACTGCAGTAATAATTTTTTGATAATACCCTAGTAATTATATGACCCTTGAAGGTCTTCTTTTCAAAATTCAAAACTCACCTTCCCTTGCTTCAGCATGAATCTAATCTCATTCTTGGAACCTTGTTATTAACTTTCCCTTCTTGACAGATCTGGTGGGTGATGGTAGAATGAGTCAGAGAGAAGGGTCAAAAAGGAGAAAGTTGGAACCAATTGATTTGCTACTAGTAGCCTAAAGAGGAAAAAAAGATGCTTACCTCTTACCTCTTGGAAAATTAACAGTCACTGAAAAGGGCATCTATTCAGTAACTTAATTTTTATTCTAAATGAAAAACGTGTTTATTGAATTAAAGAGATTTTATTAAGAGCAGCAAAAAAACATCTAATGCTGCATTTTATATGTGGACATATGTATACTTAAGGTTTAAGTAATACAGCTTCTCATCTTTTAATAACATTTGTTTACCTATATGGAAATTCCTTTGGATTTTCTATTTCAATAATTTAGTTTTATTTAATGGAAACTGTGTACAAACACAAAGGAGACAAGCCAAATACAGTTTATGATTAGCTGCTACACACAATATGCTAATGAAAGCCCTAACTCATCTCCTGAGTTTTTCAGTCGATGTCTAATGAAAATTCCTAAATCAAAACATGTCCTAGAATTGTTGACTGTCAGTATACAAAAGAATTTATCTATATAAGTCAATGAATGGGTAATTCACAACCAAACTCTAAATAATCTTAGATTCTTAATTAGTAAATCAAACTGTAGATAAAATGATATTTAGTAGTTTTTAAAACTGGAAAGAGAATAAAGTGTGTTTCTGAGAGTAAAAATAGGCTATTTCAGCATTATAGTAATTAAAAGTAGCCATAAAATACAAAATTTAAATTAATGCATCATTGTTAGTCACTGACTCCCTGAAAAAGCTGAGGATGCACAATGACTGTTTTCTGTTGTAAGTTCTATTATGAGTAAACTCCCCTCTTCTCTACCCTGGTGCAAAGCCACTTCATTGTGTCACTACATAGGTCACAAGGCATTGAACAATTCCACTAAAGTGTCATTCATATAGATTAAGATATTGATGTCACCCCTTAACTTGCACGATGCAGCAACCCCACCATGATCCTTTGTTTATTAAGCACTTACTTTTGCCCACATATTTGACTAGGTCCTGAAGATTCAAAGATGATCAAAAATATTCATACATAGCCCCAATTAATTGTGAAGATTAAAATCTAATTGTGGAGTGTGATACTAGTCAAGTAATTACACAAAGAAATAGATGACAAATGCAATGAAGGAGATGTCCACAGTTCAGAAGTGTGTTATCCAATATGGTAGCCATTAGCTATATAACATTGATTAAATTTATATAATATATAAAAATGTGATTTATTAAATGTATATTGTATAAGTAAATGATATAAGAATGGTTAAACTTGAATTTAATAAAATTGAATAAAGTTAAAAATTTAATTCTTCAGTCACACCAGCCACATTTCAAATCCTCAATAGCTACATGTGTAAAATTGATACTCACATATGTTATAATATTGAAGAAGTTATTGCTTTCTACATGTGACTATTGGCTACCATATTGGATTGCAAAATATGGAACATTTCTATCATTGAAGAAAGTTATCTTGGATAGCACTGATATAGAATAATAATATAAAATGAGATCAGAGAAAGCTTCCACTAGGAAGTGGCAATTAAGAACCAAAAGATGAGCAAGAATTAACTAGGTGAAGAGAAATTCTGGGGAAAATAAGGAAAGTACTTTTTTTCTCATGAAACATTATGAACTTCTAGTTTATTAGATATGTCATTGAGATAACAAAAAATAAATAAATACTTAGAAAATGTGCAATTTTATTTCAGAGATGAAAAATTTGTGAATGTGTTCAAAATAACACTTATATAGCAGTTAGATGAGATTTAAGATACCAGCTGGTTTAATATTTACAGATAAAAAGACTGGAGACCTAAGATACTTTACGATGTGCTCTAGTTGTAATAGGTTAAGTTCAAACAGTGCCAGAGTTAAAAAATACAATGTAGGCATTCCGATTACTAACTCAATATTGATTCCTCTCCTCAGAATAGTCTTAAATTAGTTGGACAACTCTAAACATTTAAAAATGTGTAGTTTTGACATTTATTTATGAATATACATGTGCACATATATGACCCCCCTTTTATTATTGTTCTATTAAATGAATGCCAAAAATATTATTCAGTTTTAAGTTTGTGTGAATTAAGACATGAATGTTAATGGTTGAAAAAGCAAACAAATGTAATATCTTACATGTTTATTTACAGTTTAAAGCATGGTTTAATTTTCCTTGTAGAGAGATCGTGAATAATTGCACTATTCTTATTTTTGCTTCATCTATTTGCTGAGCTAAGTATGAATGTGATTATCACAGCAGTTCAATCTGTGCTGCTTAAGGTAAGACATTGCTTTCGGTATTTATAGTTTAAATTTGGATTGCTTGAAGTTTATAAAATTGGATACAGTGATTTCACAGACACTGTCAGTTTACAATCATATTTTAAAATTAATTTGGTTAAATTAAAAGTGTACAATTGATACATCTGTTGTAGTATTGAAGAAGTTATTGCTTTCTCCTATAAACCAATGACTCTTATTTTTACTTCATCTGAAGTGTACTATATAATTTATTATATTAATGTATAAAAATAACACAGTAAATTAAATTGACTCCACTGTGTTTTCATATCAAGATTCAATGAAAAGTAAATCAATTTAAACACACTATTACAAAAGAAAGAGCCTAAGTAAATTACTGCTTCAAATTGAGGGATTGAACCACATTCATTTAAATAATATTTATTTAGGACATACTTTGTGACACAATGTGATAGATATGCTAATAGCAATAATGAAAAGAAACATAAAGTCTTTAGTATCTATCAATTTCCTATTCTCATGCAACTTCAATCTATTGAGAGAAAAGAGACAATATAGAAAATAAATAAGTAAAACATCATCTGTTGTTAAATGGTGGTAAGTTTGTTAAAGAAACATAAACCAAAAAAGAGGAATGAGTATCAAGAAAGATTTGATGGTTTTAAAAAGGGTGGGGAAGAAAGGCCTTATTTAGAGAGTGACATTTAAATAAAATGAAAAGTAGCTGAGGGAATGAGGCATGTGTGTATCTGAAGAAAATCAATACAGGAAGTGGCAACAACAGATGCAAAGGTCCTGAGGTGAGATAGTGTTTACAGAGTTCAAGCCTTGGTGGCTTCCATGTGGTGTTGGGCCTGTGGGTGCACAGAAGTCAAGAATTAAGGTTGGGAATCTCCACTTAGATTTCAGAGGATGTATGGAAATGCCTGGATATCCAGGAAGAAGTCTGCTGCAAGGGCAGAGCCCTCATGGAGAACCTCTGCTAGGTCAGTGTGGAAGGGAAATGTGGGGTTGGAGCCCCTGCACATAGTCCTCACTGGGGCACTGCCTAGTGAATCTGTGAGAAGAGGGCTACCATCCTCCAGACCCCAGAATGGTGGATCCTCTGACAGCTTGCACCGTGTGCCTTGAAAAGCTGCAGACACTCAACAGCAGCCTGTGAAAGCAGCCAGGAGTGGGGCTGAACCCTGGAAAGCCACAGTGGCAGAGCTTCTCAAGGTCTTGGGAACCCACCTTTTGCATCACTGTGCTGCAGATGTAAGACATGGGATCAAAGGAAATCATTTTGGAGCTTTAAGAATTAATGACTGCCCTGCTGGATTTTGGACTTGCATGAGGCTGGTAGCCCCTTCATTTTGGCCAATTTCTCCCATTTGGAAAAGGCATATTTTACCCAATGCCTGTACCCCCATTGTATCTTGGAAAAATGGAACTTTTTCATTTTACTGGCTCATAGACAGAAGGGACTTGCCTTGTTTCAGATGAGACTTTGGACTGTGGACTTTTGAGTTGATGCTGAAATGAGTTAAGAGTTTGGGGGAGTATTTGGAAGCCATGATTGTTTTGAAACGTAAAAAGGATGAGATCTGGGAGGGACCAGGGGTGAAATTATATGGTTTGGCTCTGTGTCCCCACCCAAATCTCATCTCAAATTGTAATCTCCACATGTCAAGGGAGGGACCTGGTGGGAGGTGACTGGATCATGGGAGTGGTTTCCCCCATACTGTTCTCATGATATTGAGTGAGTTATCATGAGATCTGATGGTTTCATAAGTGGCATTTCCCCCTGCTCTTCTCTCTCTTTCCACCTTGTGAAGAAGGAGCCTGCTTCCCCCTCCTCCATGATTGTAAATTTCCTGAGGCCTCCCCAGCCATGCTGAACTGTGATCAATTAAACCTCTTTCCTTTATAAATTACCCAGTCTCAGGGAAGTTCATTATAGCAGTGTGAAAACAGACTAATATACTCACAATACTGTTACATTGGCAATTAAATTTCTACATGAGTTTTGGTGGGGCATGCAAACCACAGCAAGCCATAAATTTCATTTAAGAAACTGCTTTATTGAATTCCATAAATTTTGATATGCTCAGTTTATTTTAATTTAGTTCAAAATATGTTCTAATTTCACTCATGATTTCCTCTTATACCTGTGGGTTATGTAGAAGTATATTGCTTAATTTCTTTTTTTTTTTCCTGATATCTTTTGCTGTTGATTTCCAGTTTACATATATTTGGTCAGAGAACATACTTTGTATTTTTTCAATCCTTTGAGGTTTCTTCTATAGCCCAGGATTTAGTTGATCTTGAAGAACATGCAATGTATACTTGAAAAAAAAAATGTATTCTGTAGATGTTTGGTGTATTGTTCTAAAAAATGTTAATTTAATAAAGTTTAATGTTAGTATACTCAAATACTATATACCCTTACTGCTTTTATCTCAAATTGTTCTATAAATTACTGAAAAAGAAGTGTTAAAAACTACAACTGTAATTGTGGATTTGTCTATTTCTTTAGTTCTGTTAGTGTTTACATCATGTATTGTTTAGTTCTATTATTGGGCCATTTAGTTTTAGGATTGTTATGTATTTTTTACTAATTTACCCTTTTATAATTATGAAATAACCTTATTTAACTCTGATAACATTCCTTTTCCTGAAGTCTACTTTGTCTGACATTAATATAGATTTTCTAGCATTCCCATTATAAGTTGAATGCTTTATCTTTGTCTACCATTTTATTTTTAACCCATCTGTATGTTTATACTCAAGGATCATGTTCATATTTTGTAAACAGCATATAGTTGAGTCTTGTTAATATTTTTGTTTCCTTTCAAAATTTGTGTATTTAATGAAATTTTGTCAATCTACATTTATCTTAATAATTGATAAGCTTGGAATTCACTCCACCATTTTGCTATTTATTCTCTTTTTGACCCATGCATTCCCTGTTTGTTTCTTTTCCACTTTGTATTGAATTTTGGGGGTATTTTATTTTCTATATCATTCATTATTTAAGTAACTATTTCTCTTTTTCAATTATTGCTCTATGTTTTATAATGCATCCTTAACTTATCATATCCAACAAATAAATACCATAAAACTTCATATATAATGTAAAAACATTATACCAGTCGACTTCTACTTATCTCCTTCATGCCTTTTGTGCTATTGCTGTTATACATATATACACGTTTGTGTGTATATACACCCAAACATATCTATCTATCTATCTTCTAACATCTTTTTTGTCACTATGCTTTAATTTGTATAGTTTCTATTGCCCTCTCTTTGGCTCATTGATATATTTTTCCACATCGATCTTTCTAATCTGCTGTTGAGTCCATACTATTAATTTTTCATTTTAGATACTATAAGGAAAATTTATAGAAATTATATTTTTTCATAATTTCCATTTATCCATGAGATTCTTATGTTCACAATTTTTCTTTAAATTATTAAAAGTAAATATATTAGCTTTTTAAATGCCTCTTTCTATTAATACTATTTTTGCATCTTTTTGCGTTGATTAATTTTGTCTAGTTCTTTGTCACACTTTTCTTCTTTTCATGATGTAGAAAATTCTGTCCTTGCACATGTAGATCTTTTTATTCAGTCAAAGATTTAAGCAGAACCCTAAGGAGATTTTTGGAGTTCATTCTCTTTGCAAAGTCTTATTATCTGATACCCTGCTCCACATATTCCAGTTACTTCAGTAGCCCTTAACAACAATCTCTGTCTCCCCAGCTCAGCAAAGGATCTTTATGCTCTGTTTGGGCTCCAGCCCTATGCTACAATCTGGAAAAATCCCATCACTTTGTTGGTTTGCCTTTTCTCAGTTAAGTCAGTCCTGTCTTGCCTATTATCCCATGTCTGTAAACAGAAGTTTTATATATTTTGTTAAATCTTATAGGTTTTTTTTTATGTTAAGAGGGCTATTCCATTACCAGTCACTCCACCATGGCTGGACGCAGAAACTTGGTTATCTTTCATTCCATTTTAAAATCAGTTCATTATCTCCCTGGACAGATATTTATAACGGTAAACACTGCAGACACACAGATAAATGAGAAACTTTCCCTGCCTTTAAGGAACTTTCAGTCTACTGGAGTAGAGATGGACTAAATAAAAGTAATATCAATGCAATGTGACACTTATAGAAAAGGAAGACTTAAAAGTAAGTGCTATAGGATAGAACCAAAAGGAAAATTTTTATTATAAATTTTATCCAGGCCAAAGTGAAGTTTTGTGGTACTCTCTAAGATCATGAATCTCAACTATGGCTGCATCATTGGAAACCCCTGGGGAGCTCTAAAAGGTACTGATGCCTAGGCCTTATCTCAAATTTCCTGATTTAGTTGATCTGGGGTGTGGCCTGGGCTTTGGAATTTTTTAAATATCCTATTAATATTTACTTTGAAACCAAAGGTGAGGATGTTTATCTATGGTAAATTTTATCAGATAGGCCTTATAAATAAATGTGTAGATTTGTAAACGCTATATTGTTCTATTAATAAAAATTTTTATTGAATCTATATTTTTTGTTGCCAAGGTCTCAAAACAGTTGTTTCACATATTTTTTCCAGTATTATAGTTTCACTCTGTATTGATAAAATTATATTGAATTGACTAAATAAATTGCCAATGCATTCATTCATCTAAGAAATACTTATTAAGTGACTATGGTTTACATTTACTGTGCTCAGAGCTGTAGATTTAACACTGTGGTAAGTTGACCACAGCAAAGTGTAATATATATTAACGTGACAACAAAGTCTCCTCATAATCCTGATGTTTCAGAAGTATGCTGGTCCTTGTACATACAACAATATTTATGACCAGATTTCAAATTCTGAAAAGGAATAACTTTGTTTTCTAGTTTCTGGGGACATCCCTTACAGAGGAAAAACAGCACAAATATAACTAATTCATACATTGTAAAGGTCATCGGAGAAAGACTTTCAGAAAGTTGTAAACAAAGCAACCTAAACCTATATCAACTTAACACTTTTAAAGAGCTATGCTGATAACATCATGGAAATAACACAACATTTGGAAAAAGTAATCCATACATTTATATTAATATTATAAATAATATAAGCATCCTTTCTTGTTTATAAGTGAGGGATATATGTGTGGCAGTATCAAATTTGATAGCTAAGTGTATGTTTTTTCCATACTAACAGAAAATACATAAACTAATTAAATTTGGAACTCTCCCAATATCTAAAACAATGATGACTCTCTTTCCATCTAAAAAGGAACAAATCCATAGAACATAAAAGAACACAAATAATATGCAAATTGGAAATGTTAAATATCTTATCTCATTCAGCTACTTGGTCACTTATACATTGTCCAGGCAGCAGAAAACCTGCCTCTGAACACAATCTTGTTTAGCAAGAAGAAAAGATCACATCTAATTTGAATTGTCACACAAATTTAGAGATTTTTCAGTCTGTTTAGTTTTGCTGCAGCAAGTTTAAAACTTTTGCATCTTCCTTGTTATTTCATGGCATAGCTATCCACCAACAGCAACCTCTTTGCTATCTTGACATTAATTATTTACATTGAAGTGTCTATGGAGGTTGAGCATCCCTTATTTGAAAATTAAAAATCCACAATGCTCCAAAATCCAAAACTTTTTGAGCACGAACTTGATGCTGTAAGTGGAAAATGCCACACCTGACCTCATGTGACAGGTCTCAGTCAAACCTCAGACACAACATAACACACAGTTTACTCAGTGCACTCAAGGGGAAATAATGCCTCCTAGGCCCTGCTGCAGTATAACTTTTCCATGAACACTCAGATTCCCTGACTCAAGTATGATTATGAAGGGCAATAAAATGGCAAATGTGTAGGTAGTTGTGCCAATAGCAGGTTCCCCATGATGCTGCACACAGACCTACATGCATTATTCACTGTGTTTTCTGGCATATTCTCTGTTTTCTGTGGATATACTGTTTTACTGGTGTAAAGATATTACTAAAAGTGTGAAGAGGCCTGGAGATAACCCTCTGAGTTATAGTAATAAGTAAAATAAGAAGTATTTATGTTTATTTATGTCATAGAGAGTCAAGCTATTGAAGAATCTGGACAGCAGTGTAGGTGTAAAATGTCTTATAGAAGGGTATTGTGATGAAATGGTCAACATATGTGACCCAAAGAAATCGAAAGATAAACTACTGAAGTTCTGTTCTGATAGTGACAAATAGAGGGTAATGAAATATAGAAAAACACTGCATAAAGCTAAAAATGAAGATCTTGATTGTGTATTGAAAGAATGGATCCATCAGTGTTGAAGTGAACACATGCCATTTAATGGTATGCTGATCTTGAAACAAGCAAAGATCTATCACAAGGAACTTAAAATGGAAGGGAACTGTGAATATCCAACAGGCTGGTGGTAGAAATTTAAAAAACATGGCATAACATTTTTAAAGATTTGTGTGTATAAGGCGTTTGCTGATCATGAAGCAGTGGAGAAATTCATTGATGAGTTTGCCAAGGTAATTGCTGATGAAAATCTGACATCAAAGCAAGTCTATAATGTTGATGAAACATGACTATTTTGGTGTTATTGTCCCAGAAAGACACTGGCTACAGCTGATAAGCCAGCACCTACAGAAATCAAGGGTGCCAAGGATAAACTAAACTGTGCTGGGATGTGCTGATACAGCAGACACACATAAGTGCAAACTTGCTGTGATAGGCAAACTCTTGCATCCTTGATGTTTTCAAGGAATGAATTTTGTTTACCAGTGCATTATTATGCTAACAAAAGGGCATGGGTCACCAGGAACATCTTTTCTGATTGGTTTCACAAACATTTTGTACCAGTGGCTCATGCTCACTGCAAGAAGGATGAACTGGATAATAACTACAAAAATTTCTTATTATTTCACAGCTCTTACACTCATCCTCCAGCTGAAATTCTCATCAAAAATAATGTTTATGTCATGCAGTTTCCCACAAATGTGATTTCATTAATTCAGCCATGTAAACAAGGAATCCTTAGATCAATGAAGAGTAAATATAAAAATACTTTGCAGAACAGCATTCTAGCAGTAGTGAACAGAGGCACGGGTGTGGAAGGTTTTCAAAAGGAGTTTAGCATGAAGAATGCCATGTATTTTGTTGCCATTGCTTAGAAGACCATGACTAAAGACACAGTTGTGCATGCCTGGCACAACCTCTGGCCTGGGATTATGTTCAATGTTAATAATGAACAAGGTGGTAACTTTGAAGGATTTCATGTGTCAAGTGAGAAAAAAAGGATGTTTGATCTCCTTACATATGCAACAACTATACCTTCAGAGTCCTTCAGTAAACTGAAAGAATTAGATTAGGTATTGAAGAAGTATTTAACATTGATAATGAGGCTCCAGTTGTTCATTCATCGACTGATGGTGAAGAAGCCAAAATGGTTCTAAATAAAATGATCATGATAATAGTAATGATAAAGATGACATTGTTAATACTGCAGAAAAGTGCCTGTAGACAACATGGTGAAAATGTGTAATAGGCTTATTGAAGTACTAAAGTAGAGTATCATGCATTCGTAACAGAATAAGGCATGGTCAGTTTATGAAATCAAAGAGACTTCTAAGGCAAAAACCACTGTAAATGAGGCAGATAATCTTGGAGGAAACATCTTTAAAAAACCGTTCAGCAGAATGCCCCTAGAGTACCCACTTCCTGGTCCCTGAACTGCTTCGAATATTTCTTCTCACCTAAAAAGAATACATTGTATAATGTCCTTTTACTCAAAACACAGCATTTTAGGTGGTTACTGAAGGCATGCATGCCATTGTTTGTTGTTGCTTTTGTCTAACATCTGATGCAGGTATTCTGATGATGCTACTGTGCTGCTTAGTTACCTTAAACATATAATTTTTTCATTGTACTAATGGCATTTCACATTTTTTACTGTTACATACTTATTTGTAAATAAGTGTAAGAAAATAATTGCTTATCAGTAGCATGTAAATTCAGAGTCAGAAATGATGGTGATGCCAAACAATCACAGATCGTCCACATGGGTGGCTGAGATAGTGACACTTTTGCTTTCTGTTTGTTCAATATACACACACGTTGTTTCATGCACAAATATTATTGAAAATATTGTCTAAAATTACCTGCAGACTATGTATAAGGTGTATATGAAACATGAATAAATTTCATGTTCAGGCTTGCATCCAATCCTCAAGACATCTCATTATGTATATGCAAATATTTTAAAATCCAAAGAATAATATGAAATCCAGAACTCTTCTGGTCTCAAACATCCAGTATAAGGGATACTCAACTTGTATAACATTTGGTGCCTTCAGATGGAAATTCTTAACTGTATATTTCCAATAATTTCTCAGCATGTCACACTTCTACAGCAAATTCTAACTCTCAACATGTGTTATCCATAGGCCACTGAGCTTTTCAGCTCGTCAGTGGCAATCTTTCTGATCTTGAGCCTCCTAGACTCTTGGGTGTAGCAATGAATGGAGAAAATATGTGAAATACGTTGGTTCTCTAGTCCTCTACAGGCCTAAAATTACTTCCTCAAGAATATTTATAGACAGTTATTTAAGCCCCTAGATATAAAAATACACTAGTAAGCAAAGCAGACATATACTTTGTCATCATGAAGCTCAGAGTCTAGTTGGCGAGACAAGATCATTCTTAGGGTAAAACAATGTTATGTTTTTCTATGAAACATACTACCTGACATATTACACTCTAATCAGAGAGAGTAAGACAAATAAGACAGCAAAACACCAATTAGCTCTGTCTTTTCTCCTCTGCCTAATACTCATCTTCTGACAGATGTTTAAGTAATTTAAATTGAAAACATTATTTTTCTTGAGTTAAATTATTTCACAAGCTTTTATTCATCTTTAGTAAAAATATAGTAATACTGAAAAGGCTTAAGTTTTATACCAATCCGAATCCAAAGACTGTGCTTAGACAATGTTACATGCATTATATTGAGAACAATTGAAAATCAGTGCATGTTTTCTATTGCATATGCAGAGAGACATACTTTCTCAAGTAACACTTTAATACCATCAAAGCAACTAAAACCGAGTACTTTTTTTATAGCTTTTGAATACAAAACTGGGGGGGGGGGCATAGTTGGCAGTTGGAAGAACAGATAGGACTGGAACAAAGAATGTGTCATTTCACATGGATTCTATGGAAAGATAACACATAGGTGACCTCATTAGAAAAAGACGTTACTCAGGGTCACTGGCAATTAGTAGGTTTCAGAGGACAATATTCATGGCAACATCTTCAAGGTTGTCTTACTCTCTCTAATTAGAGTGTAATATGTCAGGTAGTAGGTTTCATAGAAAAACATAACATTGTTTTACCCCAAGAATGATCTTGTCTCTCCAACTAGACTCTAAGATTCATGATGACAAAGTATATGTCTGCTTTGCTTTCTAGTGTATCCTTATATCTTGGGGCTGAAATAACTGGATTTGTAGGAACTGTAAGGTGTGCAAGAAAGGTTTCTTACTGGAGAGCCAAAGTACTCCATTGCCCAACCCTAGAGCAATTCATTAACATCACTGGACCTCGGATATGAGAAGAAAATGAGAGATCAGATGCTTGTTAAAGTTCCCTTCAGCTTTAAAATCTGTTATAACCTTAAACTGGTGAATGCTTCAAAATCCTAATGTATAAATACTAAGATTTATTTGAAAACTGCTGAAGATAATATAGTGTAATGGAAATAGCAGGGCATTTGGAGTCACTTACCCTTAGCAGTGTGGCCTTAGGGACAGCATTGACCTTCTCTGTCCTGCAGTTTCCCCGCAAATGCAATGAAACTACGGACAGGAGGATCCTCAGAAAATGAATCCCCAAAACAATCCCAAGTATATGCTTTATTCTTATATTTACCTTCCTTCTTTAGGCTTTGATATGGTTTGGATCTTACAGTCTCCACCCAAATCTCATTTATTAGTCAAGGTTCTCTAGAGGGACAGAATTAATAGGATATATATATACATGAAGGAGAGTTTATTAGGGAAAATTGGCTCACATAATTACAAGGCAAAGTCCCACGACAGGCTGTCTGTAAGCTAGGGAAGAGAGAAGCCAGCAGTGGCTCAGTCCAAGACTGAAAGCCTCAAAACCAGGGAAGCTGACGGTGCAGCCTTCAGTCTGTGGCCAAAGGCCCAAGAGCCCCTGGCAAGCCACCGGTGCAAGTCCCAAGTCCAGAGGCCAAAGAACCTTGAATCTGATGTCAAAGGGCAGGAGGAGCAGAAGGAAGCATCCAGCACCGGGGAAAAAGAAGGAAACCAGAAGATTCAGTGAGCAAGGGTATGCCACCTTCTTCCGCCTGCTTTATTCTAGCTGCGCTGGCAGCCAGTTGGATGGTGCCCGCCCACATTGAGGGTGGGTTTTCATCTCCCAGTCCACTGATTCAAATGTCAGTCTCCTCTGGCAACACCCTCACAGAAACACCCAGAAACAATACTTTACCAGCCATCTAGGCATCCTTCCATCCGATCAAGTTGACACCTAATATTAAACATCACAAGCCTCTAACTTGTTATAATTAATGATACTATCAACAGCAGCACAGTAGTTACTCAATAAAGAGCAGCTATTATAACTTAAAAATTTTTATAAATAATAATATAGGCTTCACGGAGGCTGGAGCCATATTTATCCTATCTCCCACATATTCCTAATGCTTGGCCCAGTGCCTTATGTATAATGGCCATTAATTAAATATATATTGAAATAAAATTAATCCTGCTATTAATGATAGAAAATTAGAACTGCAACTCAAATGTTTTGTTTTGGTAAATAATTCCCTATTATAATTCCCTAGCAATCTAGCTTACAATCAACATTTTACCCAGCTATTAATACTTCCTCTATAGTATACATAGTTTGAAATCATCATGTTGAAATTGTTTTACTTGGATTAGTTTTCTCTTCCTCCACTCTTTCTCTCACCTGAATGAAGATGTCTAGCTTTCTTTCTGTGGTATCATTGTGGCTTCTCTTTCTTTCTATCCTGGTATTCCTGTAGAACATTTAATCAATCAACATCTGACTCCTAGTCTAGACAGCAGTCACCTGTAGAATGAGAACTTCTTCCTTTGCATTTTTGAGTCCCCAGTACCTATTTCTGCCACATAGTAAATGTTCAATATATATATTTTTATCCAAGTGAATGAAGGGAGCAGAATAAATAAGATTAAAATACTAATTAAATTTTCAGATACAAGGATATGGACAAAAAAATGCAACTATTTGTTATCTTGTGTTTATAAATAGAAACAACAGAGTAAATCAATTGTTGGAAATGTATTTGTCGTGTAACAAAATAGACTGCAAAATGTCTTTTTTGTCACACTAGGCCTGCTCACTCCCATAGGTCTTTTTGCAGAGGGCGCACATTGCTTCTTATTATGTTATCTGAAAGAAAATCAAATGAATATTTTTATGATTTTTCTGGTTAATTAAACATAATAATAGAGGAGGAGAGTTGGCCAAGTAGATGTTGGTTAGGTTTAGAGGATAAGAATAGAGTTAATATCTTTATCAAACAATGGGTTCAAATTTAAATTATCCAGAGACCTTGACTTAAATTTTGTATCAAACCATTTAATTATGTTTTCTTTGGCATTGGTTTTTGAATTCACTCTTAGTTGTTCCAGTTTCTCACAAATGCAACATGATGTGAAGGACACAAAAGTAGAAACATCTTTCTATTTTTCACATTCATTTTGCTTCCAATGCTGTAGAAAAGACAGCAAATACTAATTATCTTGTTTACAATCATCTAATTATTGGCAGAAGAAGGATTTAGAACTTCCCTCTAGCAATATCTCTCTAGATGCAAAATAAACACCACAATTAAGAAAAAAAGACAGCAACTAGGAAAAAAAAAAGGTTTTCCTAATTTGACCATCCCAGATGCTTGAAATTGTCTTCCAAAATGAGCTAATACTTTAATTAATAGTTCAAACCAAATAAGAAAATTTACCAAGAATTTCAGCTAATTCCTAATGCCCAGAGGGAACAGATAATGCAAGCTCTCCTGTCATTTAGTAAACCTTATGTTTTTAAAAAAAATGCTGCTAGTAGAGGCTGTTTAACAATTTTAGTCTTTTTTCCTTGTGCAACAAATAGTTCATGTAACACAAGTACATGTGGAGAAGAAGCCTTTTAGACTTGCAACAATGAAATCATGTTATAAAGAGGTGTCAATAATAATAGCCCACAGATACTGCACATTTGCTTTATGTCCAAGAGTTTAGTGTGTTTTACATACATTATCCCAGTTAATTCTTGGAGATACAAAACAAAACATGAGAGGAATGCAACTTTTTCCTCTTTTATAGATAACACGAACTAAGGTTGAGGCTTTCTGAGTGTGTGAACCTTGACCAGTGCCACACAACATCTACTTCAACACATGCCCACACAATATAACTCCACAACCCGTGCATGCTTTTCATCATTGACCTCACCTCTATGGACACTGGGGGAGTTGGAAAATACTATCCCAAGAAGATATGGTGAGAGAAGGCAAAAGATGCTACCATTTATTTGAAATAAGAAGTAAAATTATGTTTTTATTTTTTAAAAAATTCTGTTGTGAAGGTAATTAAGCTAAATAAGATAATTAAGTGCCTCAATTTTATTGCCTGACAGAAATCATACACATGTAACTGTTTGATTTTCTCACTCCAAGTGCTGCCTCAATTGGCTGATTTAGTCTCCTGAAAATGTGGTTTTTATTTTCCCAACTAGTAGAGTCAATACACTGTGTGAATTAATACCACACAGATTTCTCCTTAAACCTGACTCTTCCTCCCTAATTAAAATGTTAAAAAGATTTGCTTGTTTTGTTTTGGATTGTTTTGGGTTTGTTCATTTTGTTTTATTTTCCACTGGAGAAAATAAATTTTGTACTATTTGACATACGAAACATAGATACACACATATACAATATATTAACACTTTGGGGACCCCTGTATACTATTTTAGCATAATGTATGTCATAAAGGAGTATTCAATGTAGAGCACTATTAGGAACTAATCTAGAGGGTCTCAAGAGAAGACCAGCAATAATGATTACCTCTTAATGTCATGGATGATTTTCTTGACTGCATTCTATAAACGTGCCACAAAAGCTTTGCTTTAAGAATGATATGCTGGAAAGAAGAGCATTTGAGTTGTGTACAGAGAAAGTAAATCTGTTCTGTTCTACATATAGCAGTGAAAAAAAAATGGGATCAAATAGAATAGTAACCAAAGTGCTAAAATCCAAAACAAAAAAAAAATTCCCTTATCCAGAATAAGAATGAAAACAATGTATTTTCAAGTATCTTTTGGCCCTAATTGCCTTACCTTTAATAAATCTACTTGGAATATGTTTGCACTGTCCATAATCAGAATATCTTATATTTTAAAGGTAGAATTGAACAAGATGTATATTACAATAATAGTCAGAAACAATCGATTCCAGCATAAAACACAGTATAGATTGGATCTCTTTACTAACCATATCCTATTCTCATTGGTACACAAATGTAGGGAATTTTGATGAACAGTTAAAGGCAAAATTAAGATAAGTAAGACTATTCTACACACAGCAATCCCTAGCAGGTTTAATGGTGACAGTACCATTATATAACATGCTGTCCCATAATTCTTTTGACGCCTGAGTCAATATTGGTCTCCCTCATGGGTTAAAGATAACTCTTGGTCTATGTGGCAAACAAGAATTAAATGGGAAAAACAGAAGAATGTATGAAGTATGCAATTGAAAACTTTTTAAATTTATTTTTTAAGTAAATTAAAACTGAATTAGACATTAAGCCAACATTAAAAGAAGCTGATAAAAATTTAACTATTATATATATTATTTAAAAAAGGAATGACTTTTACATGTATTCATTCAAGTGAAAAATATATAAATACTGAAAAATGTATGCACACAATTTTTTAAAATTCAGTGATGTATATATACTCTAATTCAAAAAATACATTGGGACCACTTAAACATCAATTTTGAAAATTTTACCTAAGTTCCAATGCTCATCTGAATAATATCTTTAAAAATGTTTAAAAATAAAAAGTGTGCCTAAGAGTAAGAAATGTATCTCATCTATGCAAAATTAATTTTCCAAATACACTTTAAAATAGTAGAATACTATTTGTCAAAATTAGCAGTTCTTTCTCCACATGGGACAAAAATATAAATATATTATCATCCAAATTTTGCAGATGTTCTCAATTCTAAGTAATTTATTTACAGCTCTCGGTTCCTGTTTTGTCCCTTTTTTAAACTTGAGCCTACAAAAAGAAGACCAGATTTGAGCTTTATATGGTTTATTATGTTAGGGAAGTATCCATCTATATGCGTTTCCTAGAGCTTTGTAAAGTACCACAATCTGGGTGGACTCAAACAACAGAATTTGTTCTGCAGGCTAGAAGCCTGAGATCAAGGTCTTGGCAAGGCCAGGATCCCTCTGAAATCTGTAGGAGTGAATCCTTCCTTACCTCCTTCTAGCTTGTGGTGCTTTGCTGGCAATCCTTGATGTTCCTTGGTTTGAAGCTGCGTCCTTCAGTCTCTGCCTCCACTGGCACATGGCATTCTCCCCCACTCCCTGTGTCTGTGTCTCTGTGCCTCCCCTTTTTCTATAATGACACCTGTCACATTGGGTTAAGGGCCCACCCTACTCCAGTATAACCTCACCTTAATTAATTATATCTGCATTAATCTTCTTTCCAAATAATGTCATTCTGTTGCATAAAGCTCAAATCCAAAAGCCAGAATCTTATTCAATGGGGAAAAACTAGAGGCATTCCCGCTAAAGCAAAGATGCCCACTAACTTCAATATGATTTAACATTGTCCTTGAGGTATTAGCCAATGTGATTAGATATGAGTAATGTTTAAAGGCATAAGAATTAGAAAATAAGTAAAACTATATTTATACATACTTACTCTAAGACTCAGCAATCACACTCCAGGACATTTATTACAGAAAAATAAAAACGTGTTTACATGAAAACCTAAAAAAAAAAAAAAAAAAAAGAAGACCAGAATACAGAATCTGGATATAATATCAACTACTTTATTTTCTGATGAACAACAATAAAAAGCAAATCCTGGTGCCGGGTGAAGAGAAAATAAAAGGTTTTTTAAAACAAATCTTGGGTTTTATTTTTCCCCCAGATGTCAGACCCATGATACAAACTCATAGATTGGAATCTGATACTTGAAAGAAACGGTTGGCTGTGGAGAGTGCCAAAGATGCAATTTTATAACCAGAAAAGGTTTGAATTATTCATAAGGAAAGGCTTAACAATTTTAAAGATAGATCAGCTACCAAACTGCTGAAATGAATTAAAATAAACTCATCAACAAAAATTGGACAGTAAAGATTGTCAGGAATGAGCATAGGTAATGTACCCCTAGGCTCAGTTCTTTGTTAGAGCAGCAAGGGAAGAGAATATAGAATCTTGTATAAAATCCTTATTTTAAAAGAAGATACGAACATTTGGGTTTTACTTTTCTTTTTAACAGTATTACTTGTGCATATTAGCTTGTTAAATGTGTGCTCCCTAAATGTTGCCAAGTGAGATTTTCCATTTCTAAAACAAATACTAAAAAATGCAGTCTTCAATGGATGAGCCCATTCATGTTTTGAATGCAGCAATATTTCAAATTCTTTGGATATGTTGGCAAAGCCCTACATACTTGTCTATGAAGGTTAGAAGAAACATAATAAATATTTATGATTCCCTGACAACTTGGCTTTGGAACATTTTGATAGAGTTTCTGATAATTGAGGAGATATTTTAGTCTATTTTCACAAGTCTTTTAATGCCTAAACCAGAGCAAGCAGATAAAAACTGTAAATACAAAATAATCCTCAAAAATTCATTGATATAATTCTTTATATAAGAGACTTTAAAACTTCTCAAAATATGTAAGTATATATGTAGGTATACATACATTTGTACACACACATTTTGGGTAACAATTCATACCAACATCTCCTTTCTCTTATATCTCTAAAGCACAGAAACATAAAAACTTATTGTTGTTTGCAAATAAATAGTGGAAATACTTTACCTGGTTCATTGCTCCTCTATGAATATTTATGTTCATTTTAAATATTCTCGACTAAAGCTGAATTTTTAACTAAATCTGCACTGAGAACAAAGAATGAGTAATCTTAGTCTGGAAAGAGCAAGGCCAGTAAAGAGAACAAATATTGACGAGGATGATAGAATAGATGTTTGAGGATGGCAATCTAGATTGAAGATTGCAGCTTTGGCAGCAATATCTAGAATAACTAAATGTCAAAGAGAATAAAGTGTCATCAATTTTGCTGTCAAATAAAGCCATAAAGAAAGAGAACTTTTGGAGTTGTGCATTTATGTGAGTCTATCTCAAACTGATAATCACAAAGTGGTAAAGATTGTGTGATTGGTCAATATAAACCAGTGAAATGTCATTCTATTTTTTGGAACATTAAACTGAGCTAGGAGTTTAAAGGTCCCACGGTATTGTCAGTGCCTCAATCAATTCGTAGGATTTAAGGAACTCTAAAATAATCTAGTTTAATATAACAATTATTGTTTTTAACATAGGGCTCTTTCTAGAAAGTAACTTAACCCTTTTGATAAAAGTAAACAAGTAAGAATGGTTGATATGACCATTCTCCATTAGAGTAATTCCCAAGAGGATAGGTGAGTGTCTAGGTTGTCTTTTGGATATGATCCTGGATACCTGAAGGATGGGAGGAAGTGACACCTGTAAGTAGGACCCTCCTTTATCCTCTTGGAAAACTGAACAAGAGCTGAAGCCAACCTATGATGGTATTTTTTGTCCCAATCTTTTGCATATAACTTAGGGGGACTCTTGCTCAGGACCTTTAAAGTGTACGCAGAAGAGACAGCAGGCTGAATCAGCTAGGTGCAAATTAATTCAGTGAATGGCCAATGATTAGAGGAATTCTATGCAATATTAATTCCACCACAGCCCCAGCACAGCTTTGCTGTACATTGAGGTAGAATATAGGTCTTTTGGCTTTTATTTGATTGGGGGCAAACTTTCCAAGGTGCCTCTACAAAAAACAGTTGAAGGATACTAAAGTTAGATTTTTAGCATTTCCTCTTGACAGTGTCTGAATTTAGATGTCTAGAGAACTTGGCTCAACCATACATTCATTTCTGTAATATATATCATCACAGAGGTCACAGTACATACACCAACCAGATTTCTAAAACAGCTAATTCATAATTCTTAGGCAAATACACTGTAATTAAGAGATAAATAGGCTTAAATAAGAAAGAGCTGGCTCCTAGTCAGTTAAATATTTGGATATAGCCATCCAAAAAAAGTCTATCCAGTCTCTGGTTGTAGATGTTTTTAGAGATATTACCATAACCTAATTCTGGATTGGATCTTTTAGAAATTATAGGCTTGTGGTTTTGCCTGGCACATAGCAGGGACACAAGTATTTTTTCATGTCTAAATCAATTTAAATGAAAATCCTCTCACCCAACGTTAGAACATGCATTTGCCCTTTTAAAGTATGCCTCTTGGTGAATATTTAGTCATTTAAACAATTGCCATACAATCCCTAAGCCATTGACTATAAAGCAACCAAGTTAGGTTTAAGTAATTGTCTGCTCACCCCCTAATTCCATTAATTCATCAAATACTTATTAGGTCTCAATCATGTACCAGGCACTGTTGTGGGCATTTGTAATGCATAAGTGAACAAAAGAGAGCTATTTTCCTCACCATATTTTATATATTCTTCAAGTAGTCTGAAAGCAAATAGCTAATTAGCAAATGGCTCCAATTTACATTTTTACAACTGATCCTGTTTTTAACCATGTTTTAGCCATCTCACATTCTGTACTTCATGATAGCTGTTACGGTTTGAACATTTTTCCCCTCCAAAACTCATGTTAAAATTTAATTGCCACTGTAACAGTATTAAAAGGTGGGGCCCTTACCAGGTGTTTAGGCCATGAGGGCTCCACTGTCATGGGTGAGTTTAGTGCCTTATATTATAAAAAGGGCTTCCAGAAGGAGGCTTTTGCTCTTCCCATCTCATGGCCTTCTGCCATGGGATGGCACAGCAAGAGAGCCCTTGAAAGATACTGGCCCCTTGATCTTGGACTTTCCAGCCTCCAGAACTGTGAGCAAATACATTTCTGTTCATTATAGATTATTCAACCTCAGGTATTCTGTTACAGCAGCAAAAATGGACTAAGACAGAAAATTGGTAATGAGAAGTGGGGCTGTTGCTATAACAAATACCTAAAAATGTGGAAGCAGCTTTGAAACTGGGTAATGTGTAGAGACTGGAAGAGTTTGGACAAGTAGGGTAGAAAAAGCCTAGACTGCCAAAAATAGAGCATTAAAGACAATTCTGATGAGGGATCAGAAAAAGAACTGATGGAAATGTCTGAAACTTCTTAGAGATTACTTCAGTGTTCACGATCAGAATGTTAGTAGAAATATGGGTAGTAAAGTCAATTCTGATGAGGTCTCATACAGAAATGAGGAAAAAGGTATTGGAAACCACAGTAAAAAACCATCCTTTTTATAAAGTGGCAAGAAAATGGGTGGAATCGTGTCCATGCCCATGGGCTTTTGTGGAAGGCAGAATTTAAGAGAAATGAACTAGGATATTGGCAGAAGAAATATCTAAGCAGCAAAACCTTCAGTATGCTGCATGGCTTCTTTCAACTGCATATAGTAAAATGTGAGAAGAAAGAAATAATTTAAAGAGAATATGTAATTAAAAGAGAAACAGAACTTGGGAATTTGAAAGATTCTTAGCCTGACCCTGTGGTAGAGAATGAAAGAGGATTTTCAAAAGAGAAAACCAAGGCTGTGGCCAACTAACTCTTAGATAAAGAGATTAGTATGAGTAGAATAAAGCCACAGGCTTCTCATCAGGCTATTCACCAATGAAAGAATAATCCTGAAGGCATTTGAGAATACCAGTGCTGCCCCCCCCATCACAGGCCAAGAGTACCAAGGCTTGGGGGTACAGAAATATGCCAAAAGAGAGGCCTAGAGTGTCCATGAGACACAAGTATTTATTCCCCTGTGCAGCCTTAAGTGTCTGCTTCCTGCACTCTAGTGCAGCACTCCTTGGCTGCTCCAGCCATGGCACAAGCAAACCCCGGTGTGACTTGACCTGCCACTCTGGAAGGTACAAGCCATAAAGCTTGGTGGCATCCATGTGGTGCTAATTCTGCAGGTGTACAGAGTGCAAGAGCTATGGATGCATGGCTTTCTCCACCTAGATTTCAAATGATGTCATGGACTGCTTGAAGGGTCCAGGCAGAAACTTTTCACTGATATGGAGCCACTGCAGAGAGTCCCCACTAGGGCAATGTGGACCAAAGCTATGGGAGTGAGGCCACTGCACAGTGTCTCCACTACGGCAATGCCTAGTGCAGCCATGTGAGTGGGGTCATGCCTGAAACCCCATAACTGTAAAGCTACCAGTATACAACACTAGCCAGGGAGAGCCACAGTCATGACACACCAACCTGTGAGAGCTGTTGCATGGGTTGAGCCTTACAAAGCCATAGGAATGAGGCTGCCTGAGGCCTTGGGTGCCCAACCCCCACCCCAGTGTGTATAGAAGGTGGGACCTGGAGTCAAAGAATATTATTCTCAAGGCTTAGGATTTAGTATTATTGCCTTTTGGGGTTTTAGACTTGCTTGCGACTTGTTACTCCTTTCTTCTTTCCTATTTCTCCCTTTGGAATGGAAATGTCTATCTTATACCTGTCTCACTATTGTATTTTATAAGCATGTAACTTGTTTAATTTCATAGACTCACAGCTGGAGGGGAATTTTTCTCAGGATGAATAATGCCTTCAGTCACAACTATATGTGATTTAGATGATACTCTGGACTATGGACCTTTCAGTTGATACTGGAATGAGTTAAGACTTTTGGGGCTACTGAGATGAAATGAATGCATTTGGTATGTGAGAAAAACATAAGTTTGGTGGGGGTCGGGGGCAGAATAATATGGGTTGAATGTTTGTCCCCTCCAAAACTCAAGTTGAAATTTAATTGGCATTGTAACAGTATTAAGAGGTGGGGGCTTTAAGAGGCAATTAGGCCATGAGGGCTCCACTATTTTAAAAAATGGCTTCTGAGAGTGGCTCCCTCTCTTCCCCTCTCTTGCCCTTCTGCCTTCTTCCATGGAATGACACAGGAAGAAGACCATTACCAGATACTGGCTCTTCCTTCTTGGACTTCTCAGTCTCCATGACTGTGAGCCAATTAATTTCTGTTTATATTAGTCCATTTTCATGCTGCTATGAAGAAATACTTGAGACTGGTTAATTGATAAAGAAAACAGGTTTAATTGACTCACAGTTCCATATGACTGGGGAGGCCTGAGGAAATATACAATCATGGCAGAAGGTGCCTATTCACAGGGCAGCAGGAGATAGAATGAGAGTTGAGCGAAGGGGAAAACCCCTCATAAAACCATCAGATCTCCCGATAACTCACTCACTATCACGAGAATAGTATGGGAGAACCGCCCCCATGATTCAATTATCTCCCCCCATCCCACCCTTGACACATGGGAATTATTACAATTCAAGGTGAGATTTGGGTGCGGACACAGAGCCAAACCATATCACTGTTCAATATAAATGACCAAGTCTCCAGTATTCTCTTACAGCAGCAAAAATGAACTGAGATCACAGCTAAGTTTCCTCGAGTTTTTCTATATGAGTAACCAAAGTGGAACTATAGATAACTACATAATGAATTTGTATTCAGTAGGTTACTCTAAAGTTTACAGCCAGAGGTTGACTTTTGACAAGTTATAAGCATCCTGAATAGCCTCAAGTCCAGAAAAATAATTAAATGAAGCCCAGCTGTTACACTGATGCTATTTCAACTTTCTATTTTGTAAGTGTTCTGAATACAGATTAGAAAGTGTTACAGTAACAGGTGCATTTTATTTGCTCAATGTTTATTGTTCTGCTTGATTTAATGAAGAAACTAAATTGTTAAATATATTAATATGTGAAAGTAATGTGAAAATAATTGTATTTTTGGGTGCTGTAAGTTCTGCTATGTAATTTTTCTTTAATCCTGAAAATAGCTAATTTAGAATTGTTTAATGATTTTTAAAAATATTTTCCACACCTTTCTTTTCATGTGATTTAGAAACATAACATTGCTTTTAGATATGGAAACTTTATAGCAATAGCTTTCATTAATCCTGGATTTTCACCCACATATTTTGAAAAATTGAATAATGAATTGATCTCTGGCTGTGTTTTGCAGATAAAAATTAGCATGTAAACACACATAACAAGAAATCTGAAATAAATGGCATTTACAGAAGGTAATATTTTTCTATTTCAATTCTTTATTGACTAGAATTTATTTAGTGTTCTGAGAGCTCATAAGACATGTCTACTAATGTTTCAGCATTTTGAAAAAAATTGTTTGTACTATGATATGTACAAAACCATTCCACCCCTAAACCTCTCTTTTTTCTAGTTATATGAACTTGTATTGCTTCCATCTGCTGAAAACCAGTAAATATTCTTTGCCTACATGAAAAACCACTTTCATTCATATACTTTAGTTCACATATTTATGAAAAGCAGTGTGTTAATGAGTAAGTTAAACTTCTAAGTTGTTTGGTGTCTTTAAATGAGAGATTTGTGAATGTTTTCTTATCTTGACTGAAACAGATAAAATTTTCAGTTAATCTAAGATATATACTTGGCAGCTGACTAAAATAATCTTAATTTAATCTGGAAACAACTTTTGTTCTAATCAACTTCTTTTTTCACATTAGTGTAATTGTCCATTTTTAAATATTTTCCTTTCACAAGTTAACTTTTCTTAATAAGTTTTGCTGTTCATAATTGTTGTGACAATCTTTTCATGTCAAGTACATTAGAGAAGATTAAGTATTTTAAATCATTAAAATGCAATAAAATGAAAGAGATTCAAATTCTGGGTAACATTCCTTTTTCAAGCTTACAAACTGACTGCCAAGAATTAGCTGTGAAACTTCACAAAAAACTGCCAAAATCGAAACATCTAAGTTCCTAAGGGATAATCAAATATAATAAACTAATGAGAACTTCCAAACCATGGCAATATTATAAAAGAAACAAATGAAATTGTAATATGATCATAAATTTATATATAATCTTGTTCAATGAAAATTTGTTAGAACCCAAAGGTTAATGAAGACAACATCAAGGTCTTTGTTCAGCATATTCTTAAACACATAGAAAATTATTCTCATTCTCATGTGGAGATATGTATTATTGAAACTGAAGGGTTAGTTCAAGTATGTAGGTAACATGTCCCAACAGGAATTTAGGGGGATATTACTTCAGTAAAACTTTTTATGAGAAACAATTTATTTAAAATTTCAACTATTCAGCAATTATTTATTGATACTTATTAAGTGTTAGGCATGACCTTAAAGTATTTTACAGTTTAATGGTGGGAGGTTTATGGTGTTAACAAACACAAGCAAATTACTTTAAATATGGTAATTACTGTTTTAGGGAATACACTGAGGGTGTAACAATAGCTTAAAGGACATATGCCTGGGGAAATCCAGAAAGGTTGTGGAATAAAGATACTTTGAACAAGAAATATTCAGGAAGACTAAGCTCATGTGTATATTCCAAAGAGAAAAAATAACATATTCAAAAGGATGATGTTGGAATATTGTGTGTGCATGTTTGTGTGTGTGTGTGTGTGTGTATGCCTGTGTGTGTGGAATATAAATTGTATGGAGATAAGAAAGAACAAATATACAGGAGGAGATCCTTAAAGACCTCATAATTACTAAAAGTTTTGACTTTAATTTGGTAGGCAAATAGGGCTTATTGAAGGTTTTCACAGAGGCAACATGACTGAATTTGTTTTCTGATTTAGTCTGTTGGTTTAGTGGTCCCAAGAGAGACATTGCATAACAAATCACCCCCAAAAACAATAGCTTGAAAAACCAATAATGGTTTATTATCACTCACAGTTTCTGTAGGTCAGGAATTCCAAAGCAGCTTGACTCAGTGGACCTGACTCAGGGTCCTCACATGGTTGCGTTCAGAATGTTGATTGGTGCTGAACTCATCTGAAGGCTTTACTTAGACTAGAAAAGATACATTCAGGTGACACTCTCACATGATTGGCAAATTCTTTCTGGCTGTTGGCCAGAGACCTCAGTTTCTCCTTAAGTAGTTCTCCTTAAGTAGTTTCTCCTTAAGTAGTTCTTAAGTCTCCATAAGACTGTGTGCATCCTCACAACATCATGGCTATAGGCCAAGGGACCAAGGCGGAAGGCCAACGGACCAAGGCAGAAGCTATAATGCCTTTTATAACTCAGCCTAGGAGGTCACACACTATAACTTCCACCATATTCTACTGGTAAACAACAAGTCTGATTCCGTATAGGAGTAGCCTTCACAAAAAGATGCATAGAAGAGATGACAATCATCAGGAACCATCCTGGCTGCCAGTTACCAGAGAAAAGGTCCAAGTCTCAAGGCAACCACACCAGATATAAAGTAATTGTGAAAATCAAGATAAGAAATTATGACTTTCTGACTCACAATCCTACTCACATGAAATGGGGGTGAAGAGAAGGGGCCCTATTTAGAAAAGGGTATAATGATTGATTGACAAACATTTACCTGAGGAAATCCAGAAAGGCTGTGGAGTAAAGATGATACTTTTGTTGAGAAGTATTCAGGTAAAATAAGCTCACATGGATATTCCAAAAAGAAAAAAGAGCATATTAAAAAGAATGAAGATGGAATACTGTGTGTGTGTGTGTGTGCGAATCATAGAATTCACAGATATTGTGACTGATTGGATATGGAGGATATGGGTGCAGAAAGAGCCCCAAATGACTCTCAGGTTTTAGGTTTGAGTGATGAAGAAAAGAGTGAGGCCAGAAATAATGACAAAGGAGAAGGAGCAAGGTTAAGAGGGAAAGGTGATACATTTTTTTTTCTAAGATGGCATTGAATTTCCCGTGGGACATCCATGTGGATATAATAATGATAACCACAGATGGCATTTATTGAGTAATTTTTATGGGAAGGTACTCTCTTAAGTTCTTTAAATAGTTAAGTTCTTTAAATGAGTCATTACCTCATTTAATTTTCACAACAAATGTTTGTGGTAGGAAATATTACAAATGAAGCAAAGAGAGATTAATTAGTCTAAAATTCCACGAGAAGTATGTTTATTCACATTAGAGCTATGGTTCAAACCCACCTTTAGTTCTGCCTTACTCTCCAAATTTTTATGACCCTTCATTCTCATGCTAACCATTTCCTATCTCTGAACAATTTGATAAAATCACTCTTATTCAGTTATTTGTGCCTTAGTATGCTGTATTTATGAAAAATCCAGTAATCTGAGTTAGAAAGAAAAGCTTAATTCCAATAACAGTCTCCTTGGTGAAATTTCAGTTACTGGGGAGAAAATGCATTGGGCTGAATATGTTACAGGGTATTATATCAAATTATTTTATAATACATCTGGTTTGCCTATATCTAAGGTTAGGTTATAAAAATGGTTTAAGAAAAAGTAATTGTAAATTTCTAAATAGAAATTTTGTTAGTGCTTCTATTGGCACATCTTATGACATAATTATATTATACAAGGTATTTTGTTGTTTGGAAAGGCCATTCAATTTCATAAGCAAATGGAAGTGTGTTTGAGTTTCCAAAGCACATAAATGTCAAGCATGTCACATATCAGAGCTGGAAAAACATTATCAATAATTCAAGCAACGAATAAGATTCACTTATACTGATAAATGCTTACCCTTTTCATAATGATTTGAAAGTTCTTAGTATATTTGTGCAACAATTACTTTTTCTTTGTAAGCTTCATTACAATACCTATAATTTAATCTTTATCTTGATTATATCCACTTTCAATCCTCCCCCAAACAGCTGTAAAATCAAAATTATGATTCCTGTTTTACAAATAAAGAATTTATTGCTTGACAAAAACAAGCAACTTGCCCAAAGTTACATAATCATAAGGGTGGAACTAAAATTTGAAAGCAGGTCTACTGGAACCTGCAATTCCGTGATGCTTCTCTGAACTACTGTGAGATGACTACTTTTGTTATACAGTCATGGAGCCTCCAGAATGGAAGAAGCAAGGAAAATCAAAACATTTTGGGGCCGAGTGCTGTGGCTCACGCCTGTAATACCAGCACTTTGGGAGGCCAAGGTGGGCAGATTGCTTGAGCCCAGGAGTTTGAGACCAGTCTGGGCAACATGTCAAAACTCCGTCTTTACAAAAAAACTAGCCAGGTGTGGTGGTGCGCATCTGCGGTCCCAGCTACCCAGGAAGCTGAAGTGGGAGGATCACCTGAGCCTGGGGAGGTTGAGGCTGCAGTGAGCCGTGACTGTGCCACTGCATTCCAGCCTGGGCAACAGAGTGAGACCCCATCTCTCAAAAAAAATAATTTGTTTGGCTTTGTTGAAGAAATAAACATTGTAATGTTATATAAAAGATAAAAGAATTTAATTTTATCTGGCTTGAGTGTTTCAAAATGGAGGGTAAAGAGTGTATACATTCATTGAACATGTTATGCGTAACAAAATTCCAAGGAAAAGCTCAGAAGGTATCTTGATAACCAGCATCAACTATGGGCAATAATTTAAGATAACGATCTCTCTCTGCTAATCATCTATATTATAGTTCTACTTTTTTCAGCCCATAAATATGAAGCTCAGTTCTTCCCCCTCAGATTCACTCTTTTATTCACTTCACTTATTTTTTTTGCTGTATTTGATTTTTTTGGAGCATGTCAATATTCTTAGTTATAACTCCTTCTCTAGCATTTATTCTTTTAACTATAATATGATTTCAAATTACTCTCCGTAGCTGCTTAGTGAAAAGGACTTGAGCATACTTTTTCTCTTGAGAGGACTATGCAATAGTTACCAAACTTAAAAGGAAGATGGAAGACATAGCTTTAATATTTAGTGGGCCCAAGCCTTCATAGATAATGACTAATGGTTGTTGCTAGATAGAAAATAAAGATGTCATTTACTTAATATTTTATATTCTGCTAATGGGATACTTGTTATGTGAGAGAGTTTATTTACAAACATAAATGAGAGGTTAAAAAATAGGTAATGGAATAATAAAGAATCCAGGGCTGCCATAAACAATTGTGCAAAAACGACCAAAAGGGTTTGTCATTGGAGTAAGTGAGGCTGAAATGCACTTTGATTTAGGCTTTAGAGTCCATGCTTCCACCTGGAAAGATGGGCATTTTTCTAAATCTCTCTAAGATACCATAAGGGTATATCCTGGTTTGTAGGAGGCAGATTGTTGTGTTTATCTTTTTTCCAGAGCAATAAATGCACCAAAACATTTTAACCATCCTCTCAATTATTTAGGATGGTATTTTTCCCATTTATCTCTCTTTTCTTCTTCTCTTCCAGTTTTAATCCCCTTGACTCATAACTTCCTCTGAGTTACTGAGAGTTCTAAAGTAATGAGCTACTATACTGGTCAGCAAACAATGTTGTGGGCCTAAGTCCGGCACACGTTTTTGTTTTTTGCTTTTGTATGCTCTGGAAGCTAAAAATAAAAAAAAAGGTTTTTACATTTTAAATGGTTGAAACAAATTAAGTAACACCAGTTTGACATGTGGAAATTATATGGAATTCAAATTTCAGTGTCTGTAAATAGAGTTTTACTGGAACACAGTCATGTCCACTCATGTACATATTGGCTATGGGTATGTGTGCTACAAACACAGAGTTGAGTAGTTGTGATGAAGACTGCATTGGCCTGATAAGCAGAAAATATGCAGTATCTGGACCTTTACAAGAAAAGTTGACCAACGCAAGAACTAAGAAGTTTACACTAATTCACAGGTGTCATATCATTTTATTGTGTACATACTTCCACTGAAATCTTAACTTGGAAGGACAAAAATCTGAACTCATCATGTGAGTAATCAGAACTCTTCAGAATCTGTTTCCAGTCACTCCCATCTAAAGCCAGCCCTAAGGTCACCCTTCGCAGACCCCATACTCCAGTCTCTCTTAACATCTTAATTTTCCTGACCATCTTATATTCTTTCACACCTCAGAGGATTTGTAGGAGCTCTGGGTTTAGGCCAGGGCTCAAGTCTCTACTCTGCCACTTCAAAATTGAGTAACTTTAGGTAATTAGTTATCCATGTAGTTTTATGTTAATTTTTAAAAGAGGATTGCTAATACTTTCCCCAAGGAGTTGTTGTGATTAAACGAATTACAGAATATGAATCGCCTCAAAAATTACCTGATATACAATTACTCCTACTTTTTCTTTACTTTCATTTAACTTGCTTATTTTTCAGAAATTCAATTCAAATTTGGAGGCAATTCAGATATTATCTTTGGGTAACCACCTTAGATTGTCTCAGGCCGAGCCAGGTACTTTCTCAACAAAGCAGGTTGCTGCCATGTGCTCCTATTGCTCTCTTAAGTGGGAATTTTGAACATTCCAATGCAAATAATATCTGAGTTATGAGGTTGTTATAAAGGCTAAATGATTTTAGTTATGAAAATCTCTTGTCAAAGAATAAGCTCACAAGAAATGTTTGCTGTTGATCATTAATCCTTATTTCTGCTCCTGCTACTCAGCTAGCACCTAGCAGAGAGTAAAAACTCAGAAATATGTGATGGATGAATGAACAAACAAACTAATGACTGGGCTAGGGCAGTGGTTCTCAAATTTCAGTTTGCATCTGAATGACCCAGAGGGTTTGTGAAAATGTGGGTTGCTGAGTCCCACTACCAGAGTTTTAATTTAGTAGGTCTGGGATGTGGCTCAATAATTTGTATTTCTAATAAGCTTTAAATCATAGTGATAACGCTGGTCTGGAGGTTGGAATTTGAGAACTGCTAGGTTAGATAATATGCCCAAGCAGTTTCCGGTACGAACTAGTCGCTTATCTGATCATCCAGCTTTCTCTGTTTTGGTTTGCATATTGCCCCATATCTGAAGCCTGTCTTCTGAGCCCCAGAATATTTCACATTCTTATATATCTATACTTTTACTGATATGATAGATCGAAGTCAGAGTCAAGCTTACTTGGTTAAATTAGAAAATACTTTATGAAATGTGCATTCCAATCTTACTCATAAATAGTACTTTCCACTTAAAGGGGGAAAAAGACACTAGCACGAAGTGAAATGAAACTCAAAATGCCATGTCATTAGTTTGATTTAATACATAAAATTTTTTGAAAATAGAAAATGTTAAGTACATAAGAGATACAAAACCATACAATTAAAAAAACATTGTTAAAGGTGATTTAAAAAAAAAAAAAAAAAGAGTATCAGGCATGGTGACTCATACCTGTAATCCCAGCACTTTAGGAGGCCGAGGTGGGCAGATCACCTGAGTTCAGGAGTTTGAGACCACCCTGGCCAACATGGCGAAACCCCATCTCTACTACAAATACAAAAATTAGCCAGGTGTGGTGGCAGGTGCCTGTAATCCCAGCTACTTGGGAGGCTGAGGCAGGAGAATTGCTGAACCTAGGAGGCAAAGGATTGTGGTGAGCTGAGATTGCACCACTACACTCTAGCCTGGATGACAGAGTAAGACTCCATCTCAAAAAATAAATGAATAAAATACAATAAAAATTAAAAAGAGTATCATATGTTACAATGTACATTATTCAGGTGATGTATATCCTAAAAACCCTACTTTAGCCCTACACAATCTATTCATGTAGGAAAATTACACTTGTACCTCATACAAATTTTTAAAAATATCATTATAAGTTAAAAGGTAGGATTCTATTGGCACTAGCACATTGGTTTACTTCATATGTTTTTATTGGTGAATGACTTTTGCAAAAATATCTACCAGTAAAAGCAATTTTTAAATTTGTTTAGAAACACATAAGGTCTTAGAGTATAAAGTATACATTATGCATTTCCATTGGAGATTGACACCTCATGATGATAGACTAATTTAGATCTCAAGTGGCTGTGATTTAACTTGCTACATAAATATGATGGTTGTGGAAGAAATTAAAATGGATTTTTTTCCATGTCATTTTTCCTTTTAACCTTTGCACGATAGAGGTTGTGGATGAAAACTCATGTCATGGGCTGATTTAACTCTATAATCAAAAGTAAAAGGAGGCATCTAAAACCACTTTGCTATTTTCATAAAGAAGAAACTGAATAAACCAAGCACATCAAAATAGTCCATGCACAGTGAAGTGGACAATTCTCTATAAGTGATTCTGAGTTCCATCTTCAACCCTTTAGAGTGAACAGATGATAAGAAAGTCATCACATCTTATGAATGTTTGGTTCCTTTAAATCTCAAAATTCTGTATGTTTTATTTTCTTCTGAAATGTCTAGCAGTCTTTTATGCTATTCTTGACTAGTCTATGTTTATTTTTGGCAAAAGAATATTTAGAATAAAAGGACAAAAATGAAAATGATGGTTTCCTTTTAATTCCTGAACTGTACATGTTTGTGTATTTCTAACCTCATTTGGCCTTTACAAAGCTGTTCCTGTTATCAGTGAGAACCAGCCATCAGGGCAGTTAGTTATGTAATCTCCCTGGGCAGCCTTAGAGGAACCAAACTAGAAAAAAGAAAAAAAGAAAAAAAAAAAACGTTGTTTATGGTCTGCGTGTCATGTCTCTTCCACGAGATTTTTGTTTTGCACTCATGTCAACTGCAGCCTGCAAATATGAGTAGGACGCATGGCAGAGAAACAGATGGGTACTCACATAGCTCTAGTTCATCAAAAGTAATGCCTGTTTATTTCTCCTGGAGAGATGCTCTTGTAGATAGGTTGAATAATATATCCTATGTGAGATGAAGGAGAGAAGAGTGGTCACTGATTCTCGCAAGATGAACAAACAGGCCATGTATAAAGAGTCTGAATCAAAATGATCCGCCCTTAAATCTCACCTCTAGTCATTTTAGCATATGACTAAAAGAGCATATTAGTCATATACTTTTCTGTAAGCTTCTCAAACTTTTTGGAACTTTGTATTGTAATCTGCTTACTGGACCTAACATCATACATGTATACCTTTTAGGTTTTTTGTTTGTTTGTTTTAAACTAGAGCTAATGTGTAATCTTCACAATATAGTGTTAAATATGTTAATATTTTATTGACTTACTTATACCCAAACATAACAATAATAATTCCATAGTTACTTGTCAAAAGGTCATTAATTCAACAAAAATTAATCATAGGATTAGTATCATTACTATTTGGGTATAGATTAATGAATATAACTTACTGAAATGGGAAAAAGGCAATCAGCTATTAAATTTGGATGTAAATGTAAAACAATTAATTATTTTAAATTCTATACAAATATAGTGATAGGAAATAAGGGTGGGCACGATTTAGACAAGCTGGTTAGAATACTCTTAACTGAGATAGTTGAGCTGAGACAGAATCTCAGAAACAAAGTCAGCCATGTGCCAAGGGAGGGGAAGAATGTTCAAGAAAGAAGAAACAGTGTGAAGAAAGGCACAGATGGGGAAGATGGCATTATATAGTTTATTATTAGCAATATTATTAGGATAAACTGGGAAGATTTCACCACACATGCTTCTATACCACTATTTACATATATACTTTAGAAGAAAAAAAGTAGAAGCTTAATAATTTTGATTTATTTCAGAAAACACTAGGTAGTTTAAAATATTTATACACACTGGCTATTTATTTAATACTGTTAAAAATTATTCCAACACTTGTTAAAAGGGTAATAAAGGCTTTACTCAGGATTATTGTGATAGCTATAAATACTACAGATTGAGCTCAACTCTGAATGCAGGGAAGTCAGACAGGAATTTAGAGCTAAAAAGCAGAGTTGGCATGGGTTTCATTGAACAGAAAATGACTAAGAGAAGATATCAAGGGGAGGAGTATTCTTGCTAAACTGACTTAGCAGGTTTCTTGCTAAAGGCAGGCCACAGTGATCACACATCAAGGGTGGGAGGATTCACATTAAACTGACTTAGCAGGATTCTTGCTACAACTAGACTAGGCAGGCCAAAAACAGGGCCCAAGGACAAGGCCTAGTTACAAAGAAAACTTGGAGAAGCTGTCTAAAGCCTGGTCAAGAAAAGTCTTTATCAGCACAGTGACCCTCTCACTAATTTCTGTTTTAGTCTTAGCAGATTTGTCATACTTGAATAGTCTTCCCATTTAAAACTTTTTGGATTTGCAAATCCAATAAAAGAGCACACAGTACTGCCAATCACAAATTTTCATTGCTATAAATCCACTGACATCTTATTTCCTTTTGATGCTAATATAGAGAAAAAAGATGATGAATCATGAAAACGATGCTATTTTCCTGCTTTACGAAGCAACCGCTAAATAAAGGCAGAGAGAAAGAAACCTTTTTCCAGCTGTCTTATTGCCTTTTTAAGCTCTTATTATAAGCATCTACAAAATGAGGCGAAGAGAGAGAAGACCATAGAATACTAAACCTTTGTCGCTCCTCAGAGTTAAATGTTAGATTTTCATCAGATTCAGGGGACGTGGGACCTGGAGATATGGAAGGTTGTAGAGGGACTCAGCAGGAATAATTGGAGGAAATTAGGACCATAATTACCCAGAAAAAAGCCTATAGCTAATACCAAGGAAATTTGCTTTATCATGAATATTTCAGACTAGATCATGCTTTCTAAGGTCATGTAAACTCACTTGGGTGTTTATATGTACTCTCTCAAGGGGAGGCACTTGCAGTTGCTGCATATACTGTTCTGGCATATAATTAAATTTCCAGAACTTAAGAGGCCATCATACTGCAAGTTTCTTAAGGGAACACATACATCATGCCTTATTCTCTGAAATTCTTGGAGTTACAGGTGTTGTCTTTCATTAATGCATATTTGTTCACTTAACATTATTGAAAACAAACAATTTCAGGCTTTGGGTAATGGATACAGACATGAAGTACACAAATCTTTGTCTGCAAGGAATTCACAGGCTAGTTGGAGAGACAGACAGACAATAGAATATCTACAATACAAAGCAATAAAGTATTATGTTAAAGATAAATAAATTAATGGAAAACAAGCAAGGAATACATAGACATAAAGAAAGGGAGAGAAAGGTATTCGAAGAGGTCACCTTATTTGACAGTAGAAATTAACTAGAAAATAAAGTATATCAGAAGTTTCTACTCAAGGGTAGAGACTCATTTTTAGAAGGAGGTCAGAATGTGCACAGTCATAGACTATATAACCTGGTGAAGTCGAGAAACAGAAAGTATCTTGGCATGGATGAACCATATATTGCATGTGAGATGAAGGGAAGAAAAGTGACCACTGATTCTGGGAAGATGAGCAAACCAGGCATGGAGACAGAGTTTAAATATTAATCTGAAGCTCGTAGAGAAACTTTAAATGATTTTGAACAGGGTGAAACTGAAAGCAGGGTGAAACTGAAAGCAGGGTGATGAGTTAAGAGATTCCTTCAGTAACACATATGAATAATTATGGTGAGAGCTTAAACTAGAACATTGGCAGAAAAAGAAAACAGAGAGGAAGGGAAAGGCATAAAAAGTATTTTGAAATAAGATTTATATGGATGAACATCATTTGATGCAGGGACTGAAGGAGAGGAAGACAGATACAATGAAGACCAGGTCAATTTACTTTGTCAATTTACATGTTTGCCAATGCTTATCACATAATAGGTGCCAAGGAGATATTTCTTTAAAATAAGCATAAATAAATTACCAGATACTGCTGATTCACTAAGACATTTCTCCTAGAACCTCCTTTGAGTTCAACTACAGCCACAGTAGCCAGCTTCTGGATATACTGTATGATTTTCACCCACAGTATTTGTCTCTTTTTTTCACCCTGAGGCTTTTTTTGGGGGGCAGGTAGCTCTTGACCAGCCCCTACCAAAGGCAGCTAAGAAATGCCAGGTATTAAACATCTCTACGAATATCCCTCAACTGGTGATGAACAGGAGTAATACATAAGTGTGCCAGCTTCCTTATTCCTCAATAGGACAATTCTGAGCCCTATCCTACACAGCATCTGAGAGTTTCCCGAGTGGGACTGTGCTCCAGTTACCCCCAACAGGAATCTCTTCTTAATACAGTCTTTATTTTCTCCCTTTTCCATCGCAGTTTCCCACTTCTTTATTTGTGCTTTCGGGATTCAACTCTCAAATAATTCACCTGCACCAATGTCCTTGTCAGAGTTCTTCTGGGGAATCAAAACTAATCTTGGGGGGAGGTAATTAAGCACTTTTTAAAGACTAAATTACAATCATCCTTTTAAAAGAAAAACATGTTAAAAATAAAACATATGCCAACAATTCTTTAAAATGATGGGATTGTACTTTTTCAGAAAGGCTAAGGCAAAAGAGAATAAATCTGAGAGTTTCCACATGAGATACGATAATTCTTCTCAAACGCTAAAGAGAGAACATAAATTACACACTGAACACAGAATATAAAAATAATTTCACTCTCCTAATCCTTTACCCTGAACTATCTCAGGTTTGTCTCTTTCATCTGAGTGGCCTGCTGGCAGCCTTGCTCCAGGTGGAGAGCTTAAGCCTAAAGCCAGTATGCAGAGTAGAAGAAATCCAGGGTCTGTTGCGTTTGCTTAGCTGCTCAGAGATTTTTCATCCTAGTCCAGTTTTCATATTTCTGAAGAGCAAGTGAATTTTGCTTTTGACTAGTTGGTATCCAGACATTAAATTTGATGACTTCAATAAATTCTTAAGTATTTTTGACAAGAATCATACTCACAGATCTCTTGCAAAGTCAACCAGGCCCTCACAAGACTAATAACAATGATTAAACACATTTTATATTCCTCAAATGTTGCACTTGGTTCTTTGTTAGAAGACATAGGGAGCAATAGATAAAGAAGATGCTAAACAGAGTTTTGTTTTTTTTTTCAAAAGACCTGGTCCCAGTCAAGACTTATCACTTACATGGAATCTCTGAGACATTCTTTTCTAATTTTTTTCACACACAAACCAAAGTTGGTATAAAAATAAATGATTAAAATACATAGAAGATATTTATAAACTGTGCATCAACATAAAGATAAAAAAGAGTATGATTTGAAACTTCTTAAACTCTAAGCTTAGGTACTTGGATTAATTCTGTCACAGTGAAGTCCTAGTAAAATGTTTAAATATGGTAGAAATGTTACTAAATTAACATTCTTTAGGAAAATAAATCATATAGCAGGCATATTAGTCCATTCTCACTCTGCTATAAAGAATTGCCTGAAACTGGGTAATTTATAAAGAAAAGAGGTTTAACTGACTCACAGTTCTGCATGGCTGGGGAGGCCTTACAATCATGGTGGAAGGTGAAGGGGGAGCAAGTGCTTTCTTCACAAGGTGGCAGGAGAGAGAGAGCGAGCCCAGGGGAAATTGCCACTTTTAAACCATCAGATCTCCTGAGAACTCCCTCACAATCACAAGAACAGCATGGGGGAAACCACCCTCATGATCCAATCACCTCCCAACAGGTCCCTCCCTCGACACATAGGGATTACACTTTGAGATTAGATTTGGGTGGGGACACAGAGCCAAATCATATCAGCAGGGGACCATAAAATGAACAGCTCTTCAAACAGAGAGATTAGAGATGACAGACATTTATGTTTTGTGGTTTCTCATGTGTTAGGTAAGAAATCCTTTGACTAAGAGCCTAGCAGTGGGCATGAAAAAGAAGAGCAAGATCTACATTTTATTTTTTAATAAAAAGGAAATAATAATTTCAGAATTATTTAGCTAGAGAAGATGGAAGAAAAGGGAAATTGAAATCAGTGTTTGGTGAGAGGCTGAATAATGCTGTCTGTGATAGGAATAAGGATTTGGGATGGGACAGATTTTGTGCAAGAAATTATTAATTAATCTTTACAAATCCTGAATTATTTGAATTAAAGGGCCACATTCAAATATGATGCTCTGTAAGAATTTGGACTCAAAGAAAAGTAGGTGTGAAGATTTCAATTTATAGTAAGCCATTAGAAGAGTAAGAGGATCAACACATTTTTTGAAGGAAAATGTAGGAGGAAAAGTTTACAGAAATTTTAAAAAGAAAAGTCATTATATCTGAATAACAACCATAGTCAAGAAATGGAAGAAAGAAGAGGAATGAGAAGATCTAATTACAGAAATAGAGACACCCATATCAGAGAAGGAAAAGAAAGTAAAAAAAGAGAGATCTTCAAGATCTGCAGAAATATCAGAAAATATTTACAATATTTACAAATAATTTTTACAATCTTCTACAAAATGAGAAATTGAGTCAGAGGACCAATGTTTAACCTTCAAATGAAACTGTTCTTTCTTTTTTTGTTGGTTTTAACTAAATATTCAAACAAATACTAATTTCACTGCATATGAACTCAATCATGATTCCAAATACTACAGTATGTTAGCTGCAATGCAACCAGGGATTTAGTCTGACCTCATTTTAGACTTTGTCTTCCATTTGCTTCACTTTTAATATAAGCTACTAGATTCTTTTCCGTATTTTGAAATTTTGGTATATTTATCCATTATTTTTTGAGTAACATAATTATTGAGTAACAATATTGAAAGTTATTAACAAATATGAAATAAATATTATTGCTTATTCCAAAAGAGGAACTACTGTGGTCAGTTGCTGAGCTCTACCTTGTAGGTTTCCAATGTACAGAAATTTCAACTTAAAAATGTTTTACTCAAAGGCCTTTTCTGCATCTATTGAGATAATCATGTGGTTTTTGTCATTGGTTCTGTTCATGTGATGGATTATGTTTATTGATTTGTGTATATTGAACCAGCCTTACAGCCCATGCATGAAGCTGACTTGATCGTGGTGGATAAGCTTTTTGATGTGCTCCTGGATTTGGATTGCCAGTATTTTATTGAAGATTTTCACATCGATGTTCATCAGAGATATTGGCCTGAAATTTTCTTTTTGTGCTGTGTCTCTGCCAGGTTTTGGTATCAGGATGATGCTGGCCTCATAAAATGAGTTAGGAAGGATTCTCCCTTTTTCTGTTGATTGGAATAGTTTCAGAAGGAATGGTATCAGCTACTCTTTGTACCTCTGGTAGAATTTGGCTGTGAATCCATCTGGTCCGGGGCTTTTTTTGGTTGGTAGGCTGGTAATTACTGCCTAAATTTCAGAACTTGTTATTAGTCTATTCAGGGTTTCAACTTCTTCCTGGTTTAGTCTTGGGAGGGTGTATATGTCCAGGAATTTATCCATTTCTTCTAGATTTTCTAGTTTATTTGTGTAGAGGTGTTTATAGCATTCTCTGATGGTAGTTTGTATTTCGGTGGGATCAGTGGTGATATCCCCTTTATCATTTTTTATTGTGTCTATTTGATTCTTCTCTTGTTTCTTCTTTACTAGTCTGGCTAGGGATCTATCTATTCTGCTGATCTTTTCAAAAAACCAGCTCCTGGATTCATTGATTTTTTGAAGTTTTTTGTGTCTTGTCTCTGTCTCCTTCAGTTCTGCTCTGATCTTAGTTATTTCTTGTCTCTGCTAGCTTTTGATTTTGTTTGTTCTTGTTTCTCTAGTTCTTTTAATTGTGATACTAGGGTGTTGATTTTAGATCTTTCCTGCTTTCTCCTATGGGCATTTAGTGCTATAAATTTCCCTCTAAACACTGCTTTAGCTGTGTCCCACAGATCCTGGTACGTTGTGTCTTTGTTCTCATTGGTTTTAAAAAACTTCTTTATTTCTGCCTTCATTTCATTATGTACCCAGTAGTCATTCAGGAGCAGGTTATACAGTTTCCATGTAGTTGTGCAGTTTGGAGTGAGTTTCTTAATCCTGAGTTCTAATTTGATTGCACAGTGGTCTGAGAGAATGTTATGATTTACATTCTTTTGTATTTTCTGAGGAGTGTTTTACTTCCAATGATGTGGTCTATTTTAGAATAAGTGCAATGTGGTGCTGAGAAAAATGTATATTCTGTTGATTTGGGGTGGAGAGTTCTGTAGATGTCTATTAGGTCGGCTTGGTGCAGAGCTGAGTTCAAGTTCTGGATATCCTTCTTAATTTTCTGTCTCATTGATCTGTCTAATATTGACAGTATTAAAGTCTCCCATTATTATTGTGTGAGAGTCTAAGTCTCTTTGTAGGTCTCTAAGAACTTGCTTTATGAATCTGGGTGCTTCTGTATTGGGTGCATATATATTTTAAATAGTTAGCTCTTCCTTTTGAGTTCATCCCTTTACTATTATGTAATGCCCTTCTTTGTCTTTTTTTATTTTTGTTGGTTTAAAGTCAGTTGTGTCAGAGACTATGATTGCAACACCTGCTTTTTTTTGCTTTCCATTTGCTTGGTAAATATTCCTCCATTCCTTTATTTTGAGCCTATGTATGTCTTTGCATGTGAGTTGAGTCTCCTGAATACAGCATACAGTTGAGTCTTGACTCTTTATCCAATTTCCCAGTCTGTGTCTTTTAATTGGGCCATTTAGCCCATTTACATTTAAGGTTAATATTGTTATGTGTGAATTTGGTCCTGTCATTATGATGCTAGCTGGTTCTTTTGCCCGTTAGTTGATGCAGTTTCTTCATAGTGTTGATGGTCTTTACAATTTGGTATGTTTTTGCAGCGGCTGATACAGGTTTTTCCTTTTCATATTTAGTGCTTCCTTCAGGAGCTCTTGTAAGGGAGGACTGGTGGTGACAAAATCTCTCAGCATTTGCTTATCTGTAAAGGATTTTATTTCTCCTTCACTTGTGAAGCTTAGTCTGGCTAGATATGAAATTCTGGGTTGAAAATTCTTTTCTTTAAGAATGTTAAATATTGGCGCCCACTCTCTCTGGCTTTTAGGGTTTCTGCAGAGAGATCTGCTGTTAGTCTGATGGGCTTCCCTTTGTGGGTAACCTGACCTTTCTCTCTGGCTGCCCTTAACATTTTTTCCTACATTTCAACCTTGGTGAATCTGACGATTATGTGTCTTGGGGTTGCTCTTCTCGAGGAGTATCTTTGTTGTGTTCTCTATATTTCCTGAATTTGAATGTTGGCCTGTCTTGCTAGGTTGGGGAAGTTCTCCTGGATAATATCCTGAAGAGCATTTTCCAACTTGGTTCTATTCTCCTTGTCACTTTCAGGTACACCAATTAAGTGTAGGTTTGGTCTTTTCACATAGCCCCATTTTTCTTAGAGACTTTGTTCATTCCTTTTCATTCTTTTTTCTCTAAACTTGTCTTACACTTTATTTCATCAAGTTGATCTTCAATCTCTGATATCCTTTCTTCCGCTTGATCAATTCAGCTATTGATACTTGTGTATGGTTCACAAAGTTCTCGTTCTGTGTTTTTCAGCTCCATCAGGTCATTTATGTTCTCTAAACTGGTTATTCCAGTTAGCAATTCGTCTAACTTTTTTTCAAGGTTCTTAGCTTCCTTGCATTGGGTTAGAACATGCTCCTTTAGCTGGGAGGAGTTTGTTATTACTCACCTTCTGAAGCCTACTTTTGTCCATTCGTCAAACTCATTCTCCATCCAGTTTTGTTCCCTTGCTGACGAGGGGTTGTGATCCTTTGGAGGAGAAGAGGCATTCTGGTTTTGAGAATTTTCAGCCTTTTTCCCTGGTTTTTCCTCATCTTTGTGGATTTATCTACCTTTCGTCTTTTATGTTGGTGACCTTTGGATGGGATTTTTGTGTGGATGTCCTTTTTGTTGATGTTGATGCTATTCCTTTCTGTTTGTTAGTTTTTATTCTAACAGTCAGGCCCCTCTGCTGCAGGTCTGGTGGAGTTTTCTGGAGGTCCACTACAGACCCTGTTTGCCTGGGTATCACCAGTGGAGACTGCAGAACAGCAAAGATTGCTGCCTGTTCTTTCCTCTGGAAGCTTTGTCCTAAAGGGGCACCCACAAGATGCTAGCTGGAGCTCTCCTGAATGAAGTTTCTATCAACCCCTGCTGGGAGATATCTCCCAGTCAGGAGGCACTAGGGTCAGGGACCCACTTGAGGAGGTGGTCTGTCCCTTAGCAGAGCTCAAGTGCTGTGCTGGGAGAGCTGCTGCTCTCTTCAGAGCTGGCAGGCAGGAACATTTAAGTCCACTGAAGCTGCACTCACAGCCACCCCTTCCCCCAGGTGCTCTGTCCCAGGGATATGGGAGTTTTATTTATAAGCCCCTGACTAGGGCTGCTGCCTTCCTTTCAGAGATTCCCTGCCCGGAGAGGAGGAATCTAGACAGGCAGTCTGACTACTGTGGCTTGGCCAAGCTGCGATGGGCTCCACCCAGTTTGAACTTCCCAGCAGCTTTGTTTACACTGTGAGGGGAAAATCGCCTACTCAAGCCTCAGTAATGGCGGGTGCCCCTACCCCCACCAAGCTCGAGCATCCCAGGTCGACTTCAGATTGCTATGCTGGCAACAATAATTTCAATCCAGTGGATCTTAGCTTGCTGGTCTCCATAGGGGTGGGATCTGCTGAGCTAGACCACTTGGCTCCCTGGCTTCAGCCCCCTTTCCAGGGGAGTGAACAGTTCTGTCTCACTGTCATTCCAGGTGCCACTACGGTATGAAAAATAAACTCTTGCAGCTAGCTCAGTGTCTGCCCAAATGGCCGCCCACTTTTCTGCTTGAAACCCAGGGCTCTGGCGGTGTAGGCACCTGAAGGAATCTCCTCGTCTGTGGGTTGTGAAGACCATGGGAAAAGAGTAGTATCTGGGCCAGAATACACTGTTCCTCATGGCACAGTCCCTCATGGCTTCCCTTGGCTAGAGGAGGGAGTTCCCTGACCCCCTGTGCTTCCTGGGTGAGGCAACACCCCACCCTGCTTCTGCTCGCCCTCGGTGGGCTGCACCTGATGTCTAACCAGTCCCAATGAGATGAGCTGGGTACCTCAGTTGGAAATGCAGAAATCACCCACCTTCTGCGTTGATCTCGCTGAGAGCTGCACACTGGAGCTGTTCCTATTTGGCCATCTTGCCCTAGACCATAAAAACCACAGAAGAAAGCCTAGGCAATATCATTCAGGACATGGGCATGGGCAAAGACTTCATGACTAAAACAACAAAAGCAATGGTAACAAAAGCCAAAACTGACAAGTTGGATCTAATTAAACTAAAGCGCTTCTGCACAGCAAAAGAAACTATCATCAGAGTGAACAGGCAACCTACAGAATGGGAGAAAATTTCTGCAATCTGTCCATCTGACAAAGGGCTAATACCCAGAATCTACAAGGAACTTAAACAAATTTACAAGAAAAAAATCAAACAACCCCATCGAAAGTGGGTGAAGGCTATGAACAGACATTTCTCAAAAGAAGACATTTATGCAGCCAAAAGACACATGAAAACATGCTCATCATCACTGGCCGTCAGAGAAATGCAAATCAAAACCACAATGAGATATCATCTCACTCCAGGTAGAATGGCAATCATTAAAAAGTCGGGAAACAACAGATGCTGGAGAGGATGTGGAGAAATAGGAACACTTTTACACTGTTGGTGGGACTGTAAACTAGTTCAACCATTGTGGAAGACACTGTGGCAATTCCTCAAGGATCTAGAACCAGAAATACCATTTGACCCAGCAATCCCATTACTAGGTATATACCCAAAGGATTATAAATCATGCTGCTATAGAGACACATGCACACATATGCTTATTGCAGCACTATTCACAATAGCAAAGACCTGGAACCAACCCAAATGCCCATTAATGATAGACTGGAAAAAGAAAATGTGGCACATATACAGCATGGAATACTATGCAGCCATAAAAAAGAATGAGTTAATGTCCTTTGCAGGGACATGGATGAAGCTGGAAACCATCATTCTCAGCAAACTGACACAGGAATAGAAAACCAAACACTGCATGTTCTCACTCATACATAAGTGGGAGTTGAATAATGAGAACACATGGACACAGGGAGGGGAACATCACACACCGGGGCTTTTTGGAGGGATGAGGGGCTAGGGGAGGGATACCATTAGGAGAAACACGTTATGTAGAAGACAGGTTGATGGGTGCAGCAAACCACCATGGAATGTGTATACCTATGCAACAAACCTGCACATTCTGCACATGTATCCCAGAATTTAAAGTATAATAATAAAAAAAAAATGCTAAAGTGAGTTCATCAAGCTAAAAGAGAATGATGCTAATGAATAACACAAAAACATCTGAAAGTATAAAACTTACTGGTAAAAGAAAGTACACAGTCAAATTTAGAATAATACTGTAATGGTGGCGTATAAAAAAAGTAGTTTTAAAAGAAGTATATAGAGTGTAATTATACAGCTAGATATTTTTACCACATAGATTTTGCCAAAGAAAAAAAGATTGGGATGATTCAAAAATTCAAAAAAAAAAAGATGGCATAACTGAGATTTTAGTTAATTTTTAATTTATTATATATTCTCATCTTTATTTGAGCGTATCTTTATTTTATTCATTTTTTATAATGAACATATATAACTTGAATAATAATTTAAAAACTTTAAAAACTAGCAAAGCAATGACATTTCTCTAACATTAGTATGGCAAAGTTTTATATTTAAAGATAGGCTTCAGAGAGGATTCATGTATCTCTTTTAAATATTTTTCTTCCTGATAAAATTTTTCTTTATTATTTCAAATTTTTATCTTTGTTAGAAAATGGCTGATCCTATAAAATTACATAATTTACAAACGATTTCTTTATTCAAGAAATCATATGAAAGAGATGTCAACATTTTGAATTGATTCTTTTTAATGGAATTGTGTTAATTTGGAAATTAAAACTAAAATGTTCAGTTAAATATGACTATTGTTATATTTGTAATATATAACATCCAATTAGTTGGAGGCAGCTATGTAAATTACTACATTTCCCAGTGATCATCATCCTGTTCAGCATTAAAAAGACAAATTACCTATCAGACTATTTTGTTCAGGTCAAGGAGGGTTGTGTGGCATAATTTAAATAATTAGAAGATATGTAAGCATAAGTTTGATATGATTTCTTTTTTTTATTTTATTATTATTATACTTTAAGTTTTAGGGTACATGTGCACAATGTGCAGGTTTGTTAAATATGTATACATGTGCCATGCTGGTGTGCTGCACCCATTAACTCGTCATTTAGCATTAGGTATATCTCCTAACACTATCCCTCCCCCGTCCCCCCACCCCACAACAGTCCCCGGTGTGTGATGTTCCCCTTCCTGTGTCCATGTGTTCTCATTGTTCAATTCCCACCTATGAGTGAGAACATGCGGTGTTTGGTTTTTTGTCCTTGTAATAGTTTGCTGACAATGATGGTTTCCAGTTTCATCCATGTCCCTACAAAGGACATGAACTCATCATTTTTTATGGCTGCATAGTATTCCATAGTGTATATGTGCCACATTTTCTTAATCCAGTATACCATTGTTGGACATTTAGGTTGGTTCCAAGTCTTTGCTATTGTGAATAGTGCCACTATAAACATACGTGTGCATGTGTTTCTATAGCAGTATGATTTATAATCCTTTGGGTATATACCCGGTAATGGGATGGCTGGGTCAAATGGTATTTCTAGCTCTAGATGCCTGAGGAATCGCCACACTGACTTCCACAATGGTTGAACTAGATTACAGTCCCACCAACAGTGTAAAAGTGTTCCTATTTCTCCACATCCTCTCCAGCACCTGTTGTTTCCTGACTTTTTAATGATTGCCATTCTAACTGGTGTGAGATGGTATCTCATTGTGGTTTTGATTTGCATTTCTCTGATGGCCAGTGATGATGAGCATGTTTTCGTGTGTCTTTTGGCTGCATAAATGTCTTCTTTTGAGAAATGTCTGTTCATACCCTTCACCCACTTTTTGATGGGGTTGTTTGTTTTTTTCTTGTAAATTTGTTTGAGTTCATTGTAGATTCTGGATATTAGCCCTTTGTCAGATGAGTAGGTTGCGAAAATTTTCTCCCATTCTGTAGGTTGCCTGTTCACTCTGATGGTAGTTTCTTTTGCTGTGCAGAAGCTCTTTAGTTTAATTAAATTCCATTTGTCAATTTTGGCTTTTGTTGCCATTGCTTTTGGTGTTTTAGACATGAAGTCCTTGCCCATGCCTATGTCCTGAATGGTATTGCCTAGGTTTTCTTCTAGGGTTTTTATGGTTTTAGGTCTAACATGTAAGTCTTTAATCCATCTTGAATTAATTTTTGTATAAGGTGTAAGGAAGGGATCCAGTTTCAGCTTTCTACATATGGCTAGCCAGTTTTCCCAGCACCATTTATTAAATAGGGAATCCTTTCCCCATTTCTTGTTTTTGTCAGGTTTGTCAAAGATCAGATAGTTGTAGATATGCGGCATTATTTCTGAGGGCTCCGTTCTGTTTCATTGGTCTGTATCTCTGTTTTGGTACCAGTACCATGCTGTTTTGGTTACTGTAGCCTTGTGATATGATTTCTTGAGAGTAGTACATTCCTCCAGATAATGTTTTTTACCAGCACCTTGATTCCAAATGATAATCTAGTAGTATACACCACTGTAACATATTACAAGGCAATCTTTCATAAGAAATTCTTAAGTGGATTCAATATGTTTCATATACTACCACAGTTGCTAGTCTCAATGATTTAATGTTAGGCCGGGCATGATGGCTCATGCCTGTGATACCAACAGTTTGGGAGGCCAAGGCAGGTGGATCACTTGAGCTCAGGAGTTCGAGACCAGCCTTGCCAACGGTGGCAAAACCCTGTCTCTACAAAAAATTATCCAGGTGTGGTGTTGTTCCCTCGTGGTCCCAGCTACAATGGAGGCTGAGGTGGGAGGGTTGTTTGAGTCTGGGAGTTCAAGGCTGGGTGAAAGAGTGAGATTCTGTCTCAAAAAATATTCATAATAATAACAGTTTAATGTTGTTTCAAAAGTATCTATTTACAAACTAACATTCTTCCCTTTGACCTATACCAACTGTAAATAGCCTGAATGTTAAGCTTCAGTGCACTGGAGTAATGAGAGAAATAATAAACTGTAGAAAAAATAGATTAATAATAAAATAATTATGTAAAAATAAATTATCTCTATATTGATGTTGTCGCACGAGAGGAATGCAAGCAATGCTTGGAACTTAACTATGATAAATCCGTGAATATATTGAAAAATTAAGGCATATTGTTAAATTCTATGCAGTAATTTCAAACACAGCACGAAGAGTACATTTGTTTAGAAACCACTTCCTAGATCATGCTTTAGATTTTTTTAATGAAGTAGAGTTTTATTAAAATTATTTACTGATTAAATTATTTAGTGATGATGTAAATAAGCCAACAGTTAGTTCCACCTCAAAACTTAGCTCGAGTGGAATAAATCCAGTTTAAGAGTTGCCTTCAATTCTCAATTGAATAAATATATATGTTACTAAAAATAGAACTACCTTTACATGTTCAAAGTCATTCAAGATAGATGGTATTGCATCTATTCAAAATTCAGCTTCTACTTTTAATTATCCATGATTATTTTTGTCCTAGAATTAGCAAAGAGAGTATATTATCCAAAAATGGACGATAGATATCAGATTACATTGAATTTAGTTTGTTTTATGCTTATAATTTGATCTCCAAGCTATTTTTTATATTTAATAATTAAGGAATTTTTACTTCAATACAGGAAAATCAGTGGGGAATTTAATATTTGCTGTAGTCTGTTCTGAGGAATGAGTGTTATTCATAAGTCTTTCCATTAGCTAATTGCATATCTCCTCTTGTAATATTTTCTTCCTGTACATGTGAATTCATAAGAAACATTCCCCAGGTAATAATGCAACAATAAGTAAAAATACTCAACATAGGTTACAATAATAAAATCAGCTGTAGTGAGTTGAATAGTGTCCCCCCAAAATTCATGTTCTTCCAGAACTTCAGAATGTGACCTTATTGAGGAAAAGGTTTTTGCAGATGTAATTAGTTAAGAATCTCAAGATTCAACCATCCTGTATTTAAGTGAGCTATGACTGATGATTTTATAAGATACAGGACAGGGAGATTTGAACACAGAGAGACATGCAGATATAAAGAACACAGACCCAGAGAAAAGAAGTCCACACTAAGTTGTAGGCAGAGATTGGAGTTATGCTTTCACACGTGAAGAAATGCTTTCACACGTTGGAAGAGCAAAGGAAATATTATTTCACTGGAGCCTTATGTGGCTCTGTCGACATCATGATCAGACTTAAAGACTCCGGAACTGTGAAAGAATACATTTATGTTGTTTTAAGCCACTCAGTTTGTGGTGTTTTCTTACAGCAGCCCCAGGAAACTAATTTAGCAAGTGTAGCCGTACTTTCACAGTTATAAGCAATCTGTTACTGAATGGGATTAAAAAGCTAAATCATTTTCTTTCATATTGACCCTTGAACATATATTTTTTAAAATTCCTTTTGTTGTTAATAATAAAATGGCTGAGAATAGTTGCCAGGAAATTATGAGAATTAGAGTAAAAACAGAAATTAGAGTAAAAATGTGAAGTGGGTAATACAGCATTACTGGTTCGGATAATCTTTGTTTAAGGGTCAGATTTTAAGATCAATTATTCTATCAATTCTCCAAAGTACATACAATCTTTTTCTTTTTCTTCAAAGCTCATAAAATAAATCCACTCTTTGATTATAAATCCTGAATCATCAGACTTGAGAGACAGAATGAATGAATTTTTCTATGCCATGGTTAGATATCTCTGCATTCTAAACTAATTCCTAGCAACACAGACATAGGCCAGATACAAATCAAAGAATATGCTATCATTGAGGATTAAAGAAAATTTAATTACAGCTTATATCAATCATTAAAAAACAGGAATTCCAAGATCTTTGTTTCTGGTTCTTTTATTAATTATTTTGTAGTCAATTCATTTAACTTGTTTGGGTCTTGTTTTGTTTCCAGGTTTCAATTTATCTCTACATCCTTTTCCAGCTTGAACAAGTCAAGTTCCTATATAAAAAGTAAAAGATATTCTAAAATCTGAAATTATCACAACTCATGCTTAAATGGTAAGATAAATTTTAAGCCCAAAGAAGAAATATATATTATTACAATATAAATAGATAATATTTTGAAGGAGTGGGGAATGGGAAGAGGTTGGTCAATGGGTACGAAATTTACTGTTAGGAGGATAAAGTTCTGGTTGTATTGCACAGTAGGGTGACTATAGTTAACAATAATATATGCTACATAGTCAACCGTCTGTAACTTTGATTCTGCATCTTTCGATTCAACCAACAGAACATCAAATATATTCAGAAAATAATGGATGGTCATGTCTGTACTGAACAAGTACAGATTTTTTCTTGTCATTATTCCCTTAAAAGTACAGTATAAAAACTATGTATATAGCATTTACATTGTATTAGGTGTTATAAGTAATCTAGGGATGTTTAAAAGTATACAGGAGAAAGTGTGTAGATTATATGCAAATACTCTCCCATTTTATATAAGAGACTTGAGCATCCGTGGATTTTGGCATTCTCAGGGACTACTGGAACCAGTCCCCCATGGATACCAAGTGATGACAGCATTTCAAAATAGCTAGGATAGAGGATTTGGAATGTTTCCATCACAAAGAAAAGATAAATGTCCAGGACGGGTGTGGTGGCTCACACCTGTAATTGCAGCAATTTGGGAGGCTGAGGCAGGCAGATCACCCTAGGTTGGGAGTTCGAGACCAGCCTGACCAACATAGAGAAACTCCATCTCTACTAAAAATACAAAATTAGCCGGGCGTGGTGGCGCATGCCTGTAATCCCAGCTACTTAGGAGGCTGAGGCAGGAGAATTGCTTGAACCTGGGAGGCAGAGGTTGTGGTAAGCTGAGATTGTGCCATTGCACTCCAGCCTGGGCAACAAGAGCAAAACTCTGTCTCAAAACAAAGCAAAAAAGATAAATGTCTGAGTTGATAGATATGCTAATCACCTTAATTTTGATTATTACATACTGTACACGTATTTCAAAATATCACATTGTATACCATAAATATGTACAATTATTATGTGTCAGTTAAAAACAAAAATAAATTTTAAAAAACAAAGTCCACTGGCATACCTAATAGATTTCTGTCTTTAAGTACTAGGTTAATGGAAGTTTAATTATAATTTACCAAAATTCAATATAGCACATTGCTATTCATGTGTAAGGTGGATCTCTGTACATTTCATTAGCAGATAAGCAAAGAATTGTATTTCCATGTAATTGAAAACTAATGGCAATTATTTAAAAATAAGAATGGCAAGAAATCCAATTTCATTCACCAAAACTAATGGTGCCAGCTAATATCTACTTTTGAACCTAAGAAATATTCAATTATTAGAAGAGAAGCTAACCCATTGTTTAATTTTTAGGAAATTCTTGATCTACATTATCTATCATATTTAAACAAGAAAGCCATTGGATCCCACTTTGTCTTATAGAATCAATATACTTAAAATTTAACATTCATTTTTTCTTCCCATTTTTAAATTTTAAAAATGTAAGCACTGAAAAATCTTATTCACATGAAAAGGCAGAAGTTTAAGTAGATGATAGATAGATAGATAGATAGATAGATAGATAGATAGATAGATAGACAGACAGACAGACAGATAGATCACACAGTTCTTTTAACTCCTTATGCGTTATTGGTGAAAACTCCCACAGTAAATTGTCATTAAGGTTTATTTTCAAAGATATACCAACTATACACTTGATTCACACTCCCATCATTCCTTTTGTAAACAAAAAAAATTGAAAATCAATTTAATATTACAAAGGAAGATAAAAAGAGAGGAAGAATAGAACAAAAGAACTATAAAACAATCGGAAAGCAATTTACAAAATGCCTAACTTAACATCCTAACATAGGATTTAGACACCTTGAATAATTTCAATATCAAGAGTATTCTACATATGACTGAATAATGACAGCATGTTACAGTTTTAAAATAATTTAAATCTAAATATTTGTATGTGTATTAAAAATTAAATTTTTAAATGCTTTCATTTTCTGGATCTACATCACAACAATCCTGTGAAGCTGAAAAGAGCTAATCCTACCATCATTTGCTAGCCCTGAAACTTACTATCTGTGAGCTGAGAGACTGAATCACCTGACCAAAATTTTTTAGCCAGCCAGGGCTGAGTTAACAGTTAAGGCCAAATCCTCTGTTTCTTAACCCACAATGATTTTCACCGTAACATTTACTTCACAGAAAAAAAAAAAAAAACTAAAACATCTATGAAAAAAATTATTCTAGATTATATAAAAAGGCCTAACAATACTTTTGAGGATAAATCAAGACTTTGATGGTATTTAGGCAGGTTTACCAATACAAGTTTCAACTGAAAACAAGTTTTGTTATTTTAGCCTAGAAGACTTAAACAAAGAAAATAAAATAGTAACAGCTTTCAAGAATCAAAATAAAACATGTTTTAAGTCACGTTTTACAAACTGCAATTAATGTTTTGATTTCCTTCCATGACCCTTAACTATTGATACAGAAAATGGATATCAGTAATACCAAAAACAACTCATACTTACCAAGCACTCATATATTTTTAACATTAAGTCTTACCACAACTTTTTATAGGAGGCTCAGATATTTTCCTATTTTACAGATTAAGAAACTGAAGGAAGGAGAGATAGATTAAGCAACTTTCCTATGCTTACAGCTCATAAATGTCACCCCCTGAATACAAATACAGTGTGACTATAGAGGTCGCTCAGGCTGAACTGCTATATGAAACCTCAATGCTTTGATATAGGATATATATTTTATAGTGAAGAGAATGATGCAATTCTTTCATTCATTGATCCTATCATTTAATACTGGGGTGAAGAAGATGAAAAGGGGAAAGTTTTCACCACAAAGGAGTCTGCAAGCTTGAAATTATGACTTCCAATATTTATTTAATAGAACAGGCAATTTTCCCAGGTTTTTAAGTAAAAAAACCCTTTTAGGTATTTCCCTCTGTTACTATTGTAGCAAGGCACTCTAGACACTATAATTAATTTTGATCCTACCATTATTTTGAATATTACCTCATTAAAATAGGAACAAATGATGGAACTACCATTTGGCAAAAAATAAAAATGAAATAAAAGTCCGATTTTGAAAAGTACATATTGCTCTGGACTTTGAGGAGATACTTCACTCATATTTATGGAACCTTTCTAAGGGGCTGAGAACTTAAAAGTTGTTTGTCAAAGAGCTATAAACTCCTGGAAAATAATACATACACACTTATAGGCAGAAATACAAGTATGGAATTTGTACATTGTTAGCATAAATATTTTTCACATAAACCTTAATAAAGCCTTCAGCCCATTCCTGGAAGCCTCTCCAATTTTGTAAAAGCTGTATTTAAATATTCTTGGCTTCTCATGTTTGATTTAGGTCTACAGGATGGCTATGCTTCAAGTCAATAACTTCACATGATGGAGCTCAGTTTTGTATTTTGTAAACCAGGTGCATAATAAGTCTGTACATTGGCTCAACCACTTTGATCTTTCTCCACTGTCTTGTAAGAACGCTGCAAGACTCTGTGCGTCAACATCTGGCCATTAGTCCACAAAATCTGTCCTGCCATTCAGTGAACCTTTTCATCTTCTTAGTGTTTTTTCTGCACTTAACTAAAACATTCTTGATTCCTACATACGTAAACACTGTCTTATTCTGAAAACCACCACCTTCCTCTCTACACCCAAATACAGTGATACACACATATATTGGAATAAAAAAAATTCAGGGTTTCTTTAAGCTAGAGGGCTAGTAATCTTCTGCTAGTGTGCTGTTGAAGAAAATTTTACAAAAGGAAAACTTCTTTAAAAGTATATCGTTTAAGGCCATCTAAAAACTAGCATCTGAAAGATAAGAAGCGCAGTCTCAGTTTTTTGTGAGTAACTGTTGTAGTTGCTTATGCTGATATGCATAAAAGACAATGTAAATATATCTTTATAAGAGCTGTTGTTTACTGAGAGAGGAATGGCTCTTTGTTGTATTCAGAAGGAGAAAGCTGTTGCAGTTTAATTAAAATAAACAAGTCATGAGTTGGAGATAAATAACAGAGGTTCACTTAAAATGAACTAAAGGTATTAAATAAATAGATATCAAGCCAAAGGTATTAAAATTTTCATGTCAATGACCATTGCATGCTACTAACACATCCAAAATATATACCTGAACAAACCTTTTTATTATTGTGCTGTATTTTGGTGGGAGTTGCATTTAGATTCAGGATAATAATGCCTTTTGTTAATTTATCAAAATGTATGAAATACACACTCTACATTATGGGTCCCTATTTTAATTGATGTGTTTGATATTCATAATCAAAATGTTTTAATGCCTTAACTTTATTTTTTGAATAGTCTATCTAATTTCAGACAGCTGGTAATGACCTCTCAATAAATACTGACTGACCAAAGAAGGCATCCTATAAAAGATGTGTTCTCTGCTGACAGACTCACAACTACTATTATACACATAAAATGATACAATTAAAAACAAAAATAAAACAGCACATAAAACTCTAAAGCACATTTACAAGATCTTCAACAATAAAAGCAAACAGTTTTTGCTTTCTTTAAATTGAAAATTGAAGCAATTTTCATTGGAACCATGGATGACTTGATACTGTAAGGGGAAGATAGCAGGAAAGAATAAAACAAAACAGAAGAAAACAAACAAAAACTACAGAGCCAGGACTCGACTCAATTAATAAGGGCTTTATAAACTGAAGGCAATACCATGAATTGTTCCTGGACACAAATATACAGTCATAGCCATTTTGGGAGTATGGATATCACATCCAACATATGGCAAATTTATTCCAGCATATGGTATACCAATCTATACTTGTGGAAACCTTCTCCCCTCCTCTGTATCTTTTCTTATGGGAGATCCTATGGAACAGAGTGTTTTGTCAGTGGGAATCTGACTATACAAAAGACTATAGTCTAAAGACTATAAGAGACTTTATTCAAACCAAACAAGCAAGTATAGACAGGGACATTGGTCTAGACCCCAAAGGAGAAACCAAGTAGCTATAGTGTTTGGAGGCTAGAGCATTACAGATTCAAGAATATTCTAATATTTTACCTTTAGTAAATAACATTCATTATGCTTCTATTGTATTATCAGGATCCTAGAAATAGCTTCCCTTTAAACCAGGGGTTAATCTGGTGTCCACAGAAGCACAAGGGCTCTGTGGATAGAATTTAGGGAATCCATGATATTGAATGGGGGAAAAAAAACATTTTCACTAAAGTCTAAATAAAATGTATCTTTTTCTTCTATCATGAATTATTCTCATCAGTAGAAGCCAGTTAGATAGTATTATAATCATATTACAGTTGTAGACCTCTTAAAATATACTTTATAACTATAATGACTTCAAAATTACTGTAGTTATTAAACTTGCCAATAGATATTGTTATGCAAAACATTAATGAAAACATATGCACCCTTATATCACAAATTTGATATTTTATAAATGTATTTAAATTTAAGTGGTTCCTTATAATCCTATTATCTATGTATTTAATAATGTTATTCTGAGATAGCATATATATGCATCACCAGACTTCCAAAGATTTGCTGACTTTTAAAAGGTTCAGAACCCCTACTTTAAATCCCTTGAAAATTTTAAGGGTTTAAGAAAGACATGGGTTGGTGAGAAACGACATCAAACAACAGACTAGATATGGCCCTTAATGCAAGATTTTGCTTAGTTTAAAATGCAACATTTTGGCAATGATTTGAAATAATAGTGTTAATAATATATCAGAAATCCAAACTTTAACTACTTTGTCTTCATTCATAAAATTTACACGTATCTAGGTATATCAGAGGCTTGGGAAGTGGTCACTATGGAAAGCGACCACAATTACAGTATTGTAAATGTGTAAGGGACTGAAGAAAGGAATGAAGTTACAGGTTTTTCTCTTAAAATTATAATTAGGGCCATGTTTTAAAAAAGGTCAGCACACACCCAATGGACTTATGTATACTTACGAAAACATATACAAAACATATGCATGTATACAAAAACATATACACATATTTATATCCAAGAATTGAATCCCACTACCATCCAAATGTGAATATCTGGCTACATTCACATAAATCATTTCTGAGGCAATATCTAAAGCCAGCTTCATCTGCATTTAATTTTCTCATATCCTTGAAAGTTCAAACTGGAAAATTGGCATTCAAATCTTAAACATCTACACATAAAATTCATACTTTAATTTTTTTTTTTTTTTTGAGATGGAGTTTTGCTCTTGTCGCCCAGACTGGAGTGCAATGGCGCAGTCTGGGATCACTGCAACCTCCACCTCCTGGGTTCAAGAAATTCTCCCACCTCAGCCTCCCGAGTAGTTCGGATTACAGGCACGTGCCACCATACCTGGCTAATTTTTGTATTTTTAGTAGAGATGGGGTTTCACCACGTTGGCCAGGCTGGTCTCGAACTCCTGACCTCAAGGGATCTGCCCACCTCAGCCTCCCAAACTGCTGGGATTACAGGCGTGAGCCACTGTGCCCAGCCTCATACTTTAATTTTAAAATTCTATATTTTAAAAATGATATTCTATTCTTCTTCACTGGAAATTTAAGTTATGAAAATACCAATTAGCTTTAAGTGTTTTTTATTTATTTCTGTGCATATGTCATTTGAGGGTAATTCTCACTGAAGGACTATTGCTCAATTGTTTTTCAGTACAATTTTGCTTCAATTGTAGTGACCATGGGTATGACAGCACTCAGAGGAAATGACATCAGTGCTTTGCCTGGCCATTAGCACTCAGAAAAATTTTCTAAAGTATCAGTACAAATCCCCAGAAAAGCTGGCTAAACATGATTGTAAGTGCCCTATCCTGTGTTTACTTGAAAACAGAGCCTGTGGTGAAAGATTATTAGAGAGTTTGAAAAACAGGAGTCCAAGAAAAGTGAGATGGGGAAATGGGGAGAGCAAATACTGAGGGTACCCCAGGGCATATGCCAATGCTTAAGAAGGTAAAAACAGAGTGATTAAGCAGAAAATTGTGGCTCAAATATTTCAGGAGGCAATAAAACTGCACAAAAGAAAACTGTAGTTAAGACTATCAAAGATGGACACTGTCTTAACTGGACTGGCTAAAACAAAAAAGTCTAAGGTTTAGAGATGAGAAAACCTAGAAAAGTGAATACAATACAGCTTCAGCAAAATCTAAACCCAAAGCATGACAGGTATAAAAAAAAGCTTTGAAAAGCACATTGTCATCTAATTGCTTAAAGTCAAATATAAAGAGGAAACATTAAAGAGGGCAGATGAAAAGATAAGTCACCTTCAAACTAAAGATAATTAGACCGAAAGTTGATTTTCAGCAGAATATATGACACCCTGGAAATAATGGAATGCTATTTTTTTAATTTTTTAATGTTAAATTTTTGTGGGTACATAGTAGGTGTATGTATATATATATTTATAGGGTACATGAGATTGTTGTGGCTTTTGTAGTTTGGCAAGCAGGAGGGAGTGGCACCCAGCAGCATTTTTGCCCCCATAATTTGGCGAGTGAGAGGGAGGATAACAGCTCTTTTATTCCTACTGCCTGCAGCTCAGCAAACAGGAGGGTTACAGCTCTTTTCCTCTTGCCATTGGCAGCTTGGCGTGTTCAGGGTTCTTGTCCCGCGATCAAGAGGAATAAGGTACGCAGATATCATAAGGCAGAAAAGAATTTTATTGACCAACAGGAGGAAAGTTCTCAGCTGTGAGATAAGACCCTGAAAGCAGGTAGCCATCTGTGAGGCTGAGTCTGGGGGTTTTACAACCAGTATTCAAAAGTTGCAACCTTTATGGCCTAGACTGCCTTTCAAGTTTACTTAGAAACCCAGAGAATTTTAGCCCTTGGTGGTGAGGTTTGTAGGAACTCAAGTTCTGATCACTAGAATCACCAATTTCCCTCTGGCTCGGGCCGGTTTAAACGCTCCCTCCATGGGCAGGCATCAGGTGAGTTTGGTCTGGTTTTCCTTTCTGCTCTAACAGGACAACACTGAGTTCAATGGCTCACAATTGTTGTGCTCTTACTCCCCCAGCACCCAGAGATGCTCTCAGTGCACCCCACTGCTGCTATGGGTGGGGAAGAGGTGTCATCAGCAATTCAAGACTGTTCTCACTATCTTTTTAGTGCCCTTTTAGTGATACAAAGTTAAAATCAGGTAACTATGAGAGTTTACCTGATTTTTGGTTCCTATGAAAGTGTTTTTTGTGTGTAGATAGTTGTTAACTTGGTGTCTTTGTTGGGGGAATGATAGGTGGAGGCCTCTATTCCACCATCTTGCTTTGCTTCTCCTCAGGGATCTGGAATGCTATTTTAATAACAATATATACTTTTTACATTTATAAAGGTTTTGAGGTAAAAAGTGCAGAGAAGTGCTTAGAGTATACCATCTTTTCTGAGAAAGAAATGTTTGTGTGTGTTTGTGTATAATGTGTATAGATATAGAATAAATTTTAAACATATGTATATGTTTGAAAATTTATTTCTGTGTTTTTGGAAGGAAATATAAGGCACTGCTAATAGTATTTGCCTTTATAGAAAGGAACTGGGTGGTCAGATAACAGGAGTGGAAGGAAAACATTGTACAGCTATTGTACCTTTTAAATCTAATTCCTTGTGTATGTGTGTGAAGTCAGTAAAGCTTTAAAATCATGAGAAACAAAATAAAATATGAAATATAGAGAATAAAAAAGTGATTATAAAACCAAGCAATGGCAGGAATATGTGATATAGTAACAGTCAGATTTTAATGTGTATATGTGTGTGTACATGCTCAAATGGGTTTTCCAGAATCCTTCTTTAATAGTTGGTCTGAAAGTCTCTGAGAGGTGGTGTTTTGAACAAGTTACTGCTCAATTCACATGGGAACTCAGAAGGCAAGGGTAAGTACTGTCACAAAGAAAATCTTAGCTAAGCCTAGAGACAATGTGTGTAGAATGGAGCAATTTTCAAACCTAACTCTCCCATTCTTCTTGTGAATTCATTAAAAAGGTAGCTGATAACAGTTAATATAAAAAAGTCAATCATTCTTACATATACCAACAATGAGAAAGTGGAATTTGAAGTTTAAAACACAAAATCATTTACATTAACACCCAAAAATGAAATACTTAGGTATAAATCTGAAAAAATAGGTACAATACCTACACAAGGAAAACTATAAGAGGATGAAACTTATGAACAAAATCAAAGAAGAACTAAATAAATGGATGGATATTCCATGTTCATGGATAGAAAGACCCAATATTGTCAAGATGTCAGTTTTTTTCCAAATTGATGTAGAGATTCAATGCAATCACGATCAAATTCCCAGCAAGTTATTTTGTGGGTACTGGCAAACTGATTCTAAAGCTTACATAGAGAAGCAAAAGACTCAGAATTGCCAACATAATGTTGAAGGAGAGGAACAAAGCCGGAGGACTGAAACTATCCAATTTCAAGAATTAGTATAGAGCTATAGTAATCAAGACAGTGTGGTATTAGAAAAAAAAAGGACAAATAGATTAACACAACAGAATAGAGAGCTCAGAAGTAGACTCACAAGAACATAGTCAACTAATCTTTGACAAAGCAGCAAAGACAAATATAATGGAGAAAAGATAGTTTTTCAATGAATGGTGCTGGAGCAACTACACATTGACATGCAAAAAACTGACAGAGACATTACACCCTTCATAAAAACTAACTCAAAATGGATTACAGACCTAAATGCAAAACCATAAAACTCCTAGAAGATAACATAAGATAAAATCTAGATTATCTAGGATTTGGCAATAACTTTTTATATATGATCCCCAAGGCATATACAAAAAATTATTTCCATGAAAGAAATAATAAGCTGGACTTCATTAAAATTAAACATGTCTGCTCTATGGAAGACACTGTCAGATGAATAAAAAGAGAAGCCACAAAGTGGGAGAAAATACTTGCAAAAGCCGTATCTGATGAAGCACTATTATCTAAAACACACAAAGAACTATTAAAACTCAACAAAAAAGATTAAAAAATGGGCCAAAGACCTTAACAGACACCTCATCAAAGAAGATATACAGAGAGCAAGTTAGTAAAAGAGGTTCCACATCATATATCATCAGATAAATGCAAATTAAAATGACAATGATATACCACTACACACCTATTAGAATGGCCCAAATCCACAACACTGACAGCCCCAAATGCTGCCAGGGATGTGAAGCAACAGGAACTTTCATTCTTTGCTGCTGGAAATGCAAAGTGGTACAGCCACTTTGAAAGAAAATATGGTGGCTTCTTACAAAACTAAGCAGATCCCTACGATATGATCCAGCAATCATGCTCCTTGCTATTTAGCTAAAGGAATTGAAAACTTATGTCCAACATAAAAACCTGCCCCAAGATTTTTATAGCAACTTTATTCATAATTGGTCTCATTAGGTGCTAAAAAGAAGTGAGCTACCAAGCCATGAAAAGACACGGAGGAAACTTAAATGCATATTACTAAGTGAAAGAAGGCTGTCTAAAAGGGCTACATACTGCATGATTCCAACTATATGACTTTGTGGAAAAGGCAAAACTATAAAGACAATAAAAAGATCAGTGGTTTTCAGGAGTCAGCAGGAGGGTTGAATAGGAAGAACACAGAGGATTTTTAGGGCAGTGAAACTACTCTTTATGATACTATAATGGTGGATATCTGTCATTATGTTTGTCCACACCCATAAAATGTAACCTAATGTAAACTATGGACTCTGAGTGATTATAATGTATCGGTATAGGTTCATCAATTGTGACAAATATACAACTTTGGAGGATGTTCATAATGGGGGAGGCTATGCATGTGTGGGGGCAATGGGTATATGAGAAATATTTGCACATTCTCAATTTTGCTGTGAACCAAAAAACTGTTTTTAAAAATAAACTCTATTTTTTTAAGTAGCTCATAAACTATGTCCTTCACTGTCAATTATTCTATGTGTTCAGTGGCCTCAGGGCATCCTAAAATTTGTATTAATAGTTTGAGTTATTTTAGCAATAATCTCCAAACTCTTGCACATTTACACTAAGAATGGCATACTGAGAGATGCTGAAATTTCACGTAGCATTTCTTCATTTTCCACGCACTCTCCAACCTTCTTTCTCTTTTTCTTTGTGTTAGCTGAGGTTGGTTCGGTACTTTTCTAATTGCCAATTCCTTTTGCTATTCCTTTATAATTATGATCCTAAAGTCTGAAGATAAATAAGAAATAGCTGAAAACAGCAAAATTATAAGTGGGCCTTTCTCAGTACTGAGTTTGGATGATGAATTTATCCAGTTTGGGCAAATGGAAGAAAGAGAGTTCAGGTATTAGACCTGCTGCCCATGAATGATATTATGCCTTAGTTTCCATTGTTTCCTGTGGCAACAAACTCAAGGATTCAAGACCCTAAACAGAGAACCTGGTCAAGTTGTTTCCGGTAATAGAGACAATAGCTATGAAATAAGAGGCTTAAAAGTTGCTGCAGATATCAAAAGCCACAATTCCAATTGCTAAAATTCATGGATAAATAGCTCTCCCTCCATAATGTTGTATTGTCAAATATGAAAGTTCATTAAGTTTAGCCATTAGGTATTTCAAAGTTAAAGCAAAGGTTGATGTGCTGCTGCACTACAAACCAGAATCTTCTTGAGCAGATTCTTGATAAGATTTTTCCTTCAGACTTTGATTTAAGTGGTAGCAAGGGGATGATGCCTGTCAGAAAAAAATGAGCTAGAGCTTGAGCAGAAAGTCCACACACTGTAGTTGCAATCAATGCTAGTTGATGTCAGCTTAACTGCACCACTGAAGTCACTGAAGAAAAAAAGGTTGAGTTCAAAGTATTCCTAAATATAATTATTACTATGACAGTAAAACATTTTCAGAAATTATTTAATATCAAACATTCCTTGTGAAAGATTTTTGAGGTAAAGACATTTTACTTGTTTTTAATTTAAACCACAATAAAAATATCTGCATGTTACTGAGTGCTTGCTCCACGTCAGACACTTTTCTGAATATTCTATGTGCATTTCTTCATTTATTTTTAATAATCCACAGGAGATACTATTATTAGCATAATTTTGCGGGTGACAAAACTAATCACTGACAAAGTTAAGTAATTTGCACAAAGCTACAGAATTAGCAGTAAACCAGAAATTGAACACCAGACTACATACATAACCCACAAACAATACTTTTTCTATAACAGCAAACCACTTTGCCAAATACTTCTTCACCACCATATATTATCTATTCATTTAATTACATGAATTTCAATTGACAGCAAGATGAAAATAGATGAGAAGCATTGAGATATACTATTTAAAATATTGAGAATACTTTATGAAACATGTCCTAATTCCTAACTATAGATTTTGGCTTGTACTTTGTTTATGTGCCTATTTTTTTGTTGGTTTTCTATTTTCTTCACAAATATGTAAGCCTTATGAAGAGAAATAACTCTATCTGCTTGCTCTCCAGAGTATCTTCATCACTTAGAACAGAGCCTAGAACATGGTAAGTGTGAAATAAATATTATATAAATGAATGACTTCATATGATATAAAACATATTTCTGATTGTTTCCTTTATTTGTATTTTAATTAACACTAATATAACATTTAATACTATCTCCCTCTTTCTACCACAGATATTAATATTCTATGAAAGTGTTTAAAAAAGGCACATGATGCTATAAAAATGCCCAAATTGCACATGTTCCTCAAAATTGTTCCCCTCATCTGTATCATCTGCCTTTACATGATCTTCAATGATCATATAATTGAAGATCATATTTATTTCATCTTTGCATTTATATGATCTTTGCAATTTTTAGAGTGAAAATTTGGAGATTGAGAAATTAATGAAAGGCAAGAGAGAACAAAAGACACTTGAAAATTTGCCATGATACTGGTTGTTAAGAAACTGTTAAAAACAAGCAGTAAAACAAAAGAGTTGAATGCCTGTAGCAGGAGGTGTAGAAGTTTTTAGTGAGCGTCAAATTTACGCTGTCCAGGAAACTATAAACAGATTTTAAGGAGACCACCAGAAATTTTCACTCAAAACCAGTAACCCATGTCTGGCTACAGATATTAGTCAGCTCAACTGGACAAATGTTACTATTGTAGCAGAAGAAGCCTATGGCTATGTCATACTCCACAGCTATTTTAAGAGAATGGGGATTCTTGCCTTGTGGCCTCTGAGGTTTTCCAGTGAGTGTATTTCTCATCCTATTTTTGTTATCAAACAGCTAGGAGGTTGGAAGGGTAAACGAATGGCTTTCCCAGGCATTTAGCTGAAAGTCATAAGGGACTTTTCCCCAGGCTGCCAGTCTCTGATAATACATATTTAAAGAATTAATTCTGATAATTTCTGGTGTCTGTGAAGCCTCCATTCTGAGGGGAAAAAAAAAAAAAAAAACTTGTCAAGTGTCAGTAGTTAGAGAAAGCCATTCCTGCAGAGTTTGTGATGGCCATCTGGAGTTTCTCTGACCTTTCTCTTCAAGTTAAGGGTCGGCAGAGGCAGAGCCATTAGGCAGTTAAAAAACATATTTTCACCATACATTGTTGACCACACCCTGCAGTATTAGGCTGTTAAAAAATCATAAGGATTGCAAAATGTTCTCCTACCTTGCCTAGCAAGAACAGAAGTGTAAACTGAAATACCTGATAGTTTTCAAGGTGACATGCCGTTTTCCAATCTTGACGCCCTGTTTGTGCTTAGGTAGTGGCTAAAGCAATGTAATGAAAGTATCATTTTATCACTTCACCTTTTAGGATCCAATTTATCCAGTACACTTTTGAAATCATTTGTTTGAAGCTCAAATCTTTTACAACTCTCAGATAGAACAGATGGCACAGCCATATTAGCAGTGACACTATATATACACACCAAGTGAACCGGCGCTATTATCTGGTTAAGTGGCTGTCAGCATTTCCATTACAAACCCAGCTTTCAAGGGTCTATAATTCAGATACTTTAAATAACATCTGGCTGAAACTTGGTGTATAGAAATGATGAGTGTTGAGTAAAAATTAGTATAATTTTGTGAATGTATGAATACTTCTGGAAGACTCAGCTTGATCAATCGGGTCCTTTTTTAGCGATGACTTCCACTAATTAGTATATTTTGAGGTTCTAAGCACATGCCATTCATTTATTCAGTCAGTCAGTTAGTCACTCATCAAATATTTATTTCACATTTACCATGTGCCAGGCCCTGTTCTAAATGGTGGAGATGTTCTGGAGAACAAGCAGACAGAGTTCCCTCTCCTTGCAGGGTTTATGTATTCATGAAGAAAATTTAAAAATCAGCAAATAAATACACAAACAAATAAATAAATCTCAAACCAGTATGTACAGTTAAAGATTATGGTATGTTTCATAAAATATTCTCCATACTTTAAATAGTACACCTTGATCTTTCTAATCTTTTCATTGCACTGTCAAAAAGGTGGCAATATATACTTTAATATTTACATTATGTCAATCATAGTCAGAATAAATGCAAAGCTCACCCGATGTTATTTTAACTGCCATAGTAGGACAAAAATGTTCTCATTTGATATCACAAATTTTAAACGGACAAAAATAAAAAACATGGAAACTGAGCTTTCAAAATAAATCATGCCGGTATTAAGGTAACCACTGCTTTATTGCTAGTAGAGGAAGGGTTACTTGGGTTTTGTAGGTCTTGAGTCTTGTACAATTTTGGGAGCCCTCCTTTAAGAAAATGTATCTTTAATAACAAAACAAACTTAAATTTAAAAGTTAAAATGAGAAAGAAAGAAAATGAAAAAGAAATATAAAAAATTTAAAATGAGAAAGAGAGTAACAATTACAAATTTAGAAAATCTCCCATATATTGCAACATCAAGAATCCATCCCCTAGGGAAAAGTCCATGCAAGTGACAGTCTCTGAACCTTTATTTACCTTTCTGGCCTTCATGGTAAATTTATTTGCCTCTGTGTAGAGGAAACATGTTGAGCCAAAACAGTTAATTACCATTAATTGTAAAACCATAGAATCTCAAAGTTAGATACAAATTTGAAAGAAAGTAGAAGACCTGCCAAATACTGACTGAATTTTAATAAATTAGAAACAAACATTTGAGTAACATAATAGAGACCAGAAGAAATAATATTCTAAATTCTGTTTGGTGTCTAATATTCTTTTCCTTTAAAATTTCACATCATTGTCTAAAACTTCTATATTTAAGGGTGTTTACTCTCTACTTGATAAATTAATTTCATGTAGCAAAAAACTCTCAGTTCCAGCAGAGGTGACTGACTGGCACACTCAAAAGAGGAACCTAAGGCCATATTTTGACTTGGTTAAAAAAAGCATTGCAATCAGGTGAAAGTCATGTGCACATGAGTGATGAGTGAACATGATTAGCCCACAAATTTTACTTGTTAAGATCAGGATATAAAAGAAAGAGGAGAGACTTGAGAGAGTTCAAATCCATGTTTTCACGCTTATTAGATGAGGATCTTAAGGTAAGTTATAATCTCTCTTTAAATCTGTTGTTTTATCCACAAAATTTCAGTAATAATATTCCACTGTAAGGAGATTTTCAGGCTTAAATGAGATTTTCATATCTAGAAAACCTAGTACTTAGTAAACAGTCAATAAATACTAGCTTCATCCCTATCCACACTTGCAAGTAGTTGTGAACTTTGAACATCTACTATGTACATAACCCACAAGCTTCTTTCTGGTAACACGCAAGCTTCTTTCTGATCACAATTTTCTTTCTGGTAGAGTCCAGCCACCAGAGAGTGAGGTCTGCTATGACACTTTCTCTCAGCACTGAATAATAACGTCCTCTATTATAAGAGCTAGTAGGCACTTACTCCATTCTCCTCTTCTAAATCAGGAACAGGCATCTTTGTGCATTATAGAATTATTTATCATGCATAACATCCTGTAGGTATAATGATCACAGTTCCTTTGTTCAAAGATACCCCCATTAGCCAGCCAATTATGTTGGTGATCTGTTAGCCTCCTTTACAGCCCAAATGCTCCCTGCTCTCTAATTCATATGAACTTTTAAGAATGCCATATGTTCAAATTGCTTCACTCCATACTTATTTCCTTTCCCACTATTATCCCCATCTGTGTAACTGCAGGCTTTGGGGAATGGATACTTAGCTTTTCATTGGTTTTAAATCCAAGTTACTGCCCGGTTTATTTACATGTGTTTTATTTAATTGCTTTCTTCGGGTATTTAATTTGTTTCATGTTTACTTGACTAAAAATCTTGGTTAAAAACAGTCTGTTCTGAGAGAATGTGAAAAGTTTCCATGTCATCCATCTTACTCTAAGTTTGCAATTCTAAGGATATGGCCATGTATATCTCAATGTGGTTGAAGAAAACCATCCTCCCTTTCTTGCTGCAGAAGAGTTCTCAGAGTCTTCATTTCCTACAATTCTATCGTCTTTCTTTTATTTGTGCCATTTAGCTTAGGTGAGGAACAGACTTAAAGCGCCCAAATAATGGCTATGTGACTGGTGATGGAGTGTTAGCAAAGTGATGTAATTCTTATTGTAACACTGAAAGGTTATAATAAACCTGGGGAATATCTGACTAACTTGATATTTTCATTATTATCAGCATTCTCAGTATTTGCTTTAAGATTGATTTTGACTGTCTCTCCCAATGCTGAAACATCCACATTATCTGTATATGCTCCTGAAGAACTGGCTGGTGTACATGGTGAAGATAGAATTATCTAAATGGTCACATTTCTTTGGACCAACCTGATATTCTTGGTTAAGAGTTTTCTGAAAAGGTCTGTTAGGAGAACTTTTTGTCATTGTTTTTCCACAAAAGAGACAGTTTAATAGAATACTTTATCCCCGTCCCTACTTTTTGAAAACGAGTAAATGATTCCATGAATGATATAGGATTATCCTTCTGCAGTATATAGCAAGTAATAAGAAACTGTGAATCATATTGTAAGCTATTTGGGTCAAGTTTCTTCCTATTTAGAGGCAAAAGCTTTACTATATATTTCAGAATATACAATTTCTAAGAATAGAATATAGAGGACTTCAGAAAGGCATTCTAAAAGTTGATCACAGGCTTTAACCTACTTTATGAGTCCCCTTATTAGGGCATAGATGTGAGGTTTATAGAAGAATTATCATTTTGGCTATCCTTCTCAAATTGGAGGTCTGAAGGTATATCTCAGGGAGTACCAAATGGATAAAAAGTTCAAGATAAGTATGACGCATCTTCTGTCAATTCCATTCTACTTAAAGCTATGAAGAGAAGAAAATCAAGTAACTTAATTGCAAATAATTTTATATTTATTTTAAATTAAAACATGTTATATATCAATGTATTATTGAATAAAAGTCTTTTTGATGAGACATGTGACTTCAAACTTATTCCACTCTGCTGGTGAGCTCCTATGTGTAATAACCCTTTGCTGCCAGGGGAACATGGCCATTCCCTTCTGTCACTAGTGTTACCTTTGTAGAAATGTTTCATACAGCATAACCTGGTATAATTTGAAGAGTTATTTTATTGTTTCTCATAGAAAAGCCTATTCAGAAGGGTTTTTGAGATATCAACATGTTTGACCATAAGAAATATTTGTTAATCCATATCCATACACACATACACATTTAAGAAGAGAAATTGGGTAAACAACCATAGAGATGACACACTTTCTCTTCATATCTTATCACTGCCATGAATGTTTGCAAATAATGGGCAGCCAATGATCATGACACAGGCTTATCAAGGCAAATTGACATTGATTCATGCATATTACATTTTTATACATACTGTATTCAAATCACATACTCAAACTGAGGTGAGACTAACTCATCATCTCTTTACTTCTTAAGATAATGAAAGAATAAGTAATTGGTATCTGAATTGAGGTAATTCTAAATAATATCATGCATGGGTATTCATAAAGTACTTAGGTTGGATTAAGAAGCTGAATACATAATTCAGGTTACCAGTATTATTTTATAAAATACTTTGATTTTCTGGTAATGTAAACTTACTGTGAGTACCACAGCATAATATTATTACAACAAAATCCCAATTCATTAGAACCTCAGTCATTGGAAATTAATGATATTTTGAATTATGCTGTACCAAATTGAGCTGGGCTTCTGCGCTATTTATCAAGATAGTAAAATCACCATGCAAGAGTTCAGAATAACTGACTTCTATAAAGGAAGAACCATATTATATTGGCATAATGTCAAATAAGAAACACATTCTAATTAGCCTGTTAATTGTGTCCAATAATATTATAACTTGCCAGTAATATCAAAGTTTGTTTCTTAAATGTGTAAGCTGGGGATGTAATATTATATTTCTAACAGTAGTTATTTGTGTTAATTTAAACTTTCCTCTAATTCACAATTTCATTTTTTAATTGATCTAAGATGTGTATGTCACATTTATCAAAATATTCTGACATCTAAATCCATTCATAAGAGATTTGTAGTCATTGATATCTACCATTACTGAATAGCCTTTTGAACTGAACATATACGTACATGAAGTTGTAGCTTGCCTGTTGTCAATGTACACTTGCATATAATTTTGACTAACAAAAGAAAACTAGAAAGGCAAAAATTACATTTCACAGACACTACTTTTTATTTAGATTTCTCTTTTACGGATGACAGATATGAATGTTTTTTCTTAAAAGCTTTGCCATTGGTGCACACATACTATTCATTCTCTTTTTCTATTTCTTTCTCCCTCCCTCTCTTCTTCTATTTTAAAAGGAAAATTAAAGATATATTGGTGAAAAATAAATCAACAGATAGCTGAATAAAATGATCACTTAAGATGCTTAGGAAAAAAAGAAAATCTCAACAACCTGCTTTGCTACTCTGGATCAGCACAGCAACATACAGTTCCAAGTCTCCTATAGAGGGAGCTGCTGCACTACTAAACATTGAAGACCTGGCCTTCAGTTAGATGTGGACAATTTTAAGTCTATTTTACATAAATATAAAAGAAATACTAAGGGCTTATTAACATGTCATTGCGGAACAAAATTTTGTTATCTTTCTCCACAATGTCACAGATGTCAACTGAATGTGTCTAATGAAATTGATACTACAATCTGTTGGTAAAGCACGGTGTTTTGTTTTTGGAAGAACATAGGCCAGGTGTCAAGGCAGTGTATTAAATGTGGGTTGCATCATACATAAAAATATAGATAACTTTACAAAAGAAGAAAATGATATAATTTCAAAGGAGTGAGGTACCAAGGAGTACCTAGCCCCACTCATTCTCCTGCCCCAATAACACAGAAAATATTACAAAACAATACACATTTTAATAAATTTATGTCAAAATTAATGACTGATACTTGGTAATGAGGTTTTGTAACAAATTATTGAACCATCATGGAGGAGAGAGAGGAAGTAATTAAGATGATATTTGTCAACTCTTCTTTATATGCTGAGAAGCACCAAGATATAACTTGCTAAATTTAATTAAATTCTGATGGAAACCTCAATGTCTTTATTGCTTGACTCTTAGCTGAGGGTTATGAATACTAATTATTTGCAGTTATTGTTTCAAGATAATCAAACATGATAAGTTGAAGTATAAATCAGTTATTGGGAAAGAAATAATTTAAAATATTAAATAATAATAATGCTATTGATGAACTAAAATACAATAATTTTAAAATTTAAGGCAAAGTTTCTAGTGTTAAAAATGTATTAGTCAATGAGGACATTTAAAATCCAGCAAAGTTGTGCTTAAGCAACAAAATTATATCTTGTGTAAAAGTAAGCATTTAAATTGAAAATATGGTATCTTTTAATGGTGAAATTTATAGAAATTGCTTTGTTATTTGCTTTCTCAATTTACCCAAAAAATCGTAAATATTTTAGTGGATTTTATATTTGAGTTCAAGAAATGTATTCAATTTTATGATTATGTTTTTAGATAACACAGTCAGTTACATTATACAAGTTTAAATTTTTATAATGCTTTACACCTGGCTGATTTATACAGACCATGAACAGAGCATTTACAATATTTCTCTGAAGCTTTATTTTCCTTTTATAGTCACTAAATTCAATGCTGAATCAAGCTCGTAAATTACATAAATTAATGGTTAGTACAGTTACTAGAGCTCTTTCCACATGCTAAAATCTTAATCATAACTTGTGTGATGTATAAATTGACAGAGTGAAAGGCTAACAGTTTTTTTTATCCCCAACCAATTTTTAATTATTCTGAAATTTACTATATTGCTGATAAAGAACAATAAATTTGCAAGTTTATAGCAATGGCACAGAATGATTTCTGTTGAGGATCTGAAACAATGTAATGTGTACACAAAACTGAGTTTGTAGCAAAAATATTTTCATAGAAATGAAACAAAAATGAATATCCTTTACAGGTTCAGACTTTCACTGATATCACAAAAATTTACTGATATTATTTCTCTGAAACTGGGATATATCAAAAGAACTAGTGGAAGTTTGTAGGATAAATGATTATTCTCATCTACAAGGCTATTTTATACTACCTTTCATCTTAGGGCTTTTAGCATATGAATCGACTTACTGAATAAATAATGTTTTCATTATTAAGACATAATAAATAAGTTTTTAGCATATGGATCAACTTACTGAATAGTTTTTAGCACATGAATCGACTTACTGAATAAATAATGTATGCACTCAACCAGATTTGAAACAAAAGAAGAAAGTGAAATCTGGGGTTAATAAATTAGTTAATTTGAAAAGTAACATTATTATTTAATTTAAAAAGCAATCCTACAAAATTAGCTGGGTGTGGTGGCATGCGCCTGTAATCCCAGCTACTGGGGAGGCTGAGGCAGGAGAGTCACTTGAACCCAGGAGGCAGAGGTTGCAGTGAGCCGAGATTGCACTATTGCACTCCATCATGGGCAACAAGAGTGAAACTCCGTCTCAAAGTAAATAAATAAATAAATAAATAAATAAATAAATTTAACAAGCATTCCTTGAGCATTATGCCAGACATGGTAATAATCCTTGGGAATAAATAATCCAGTGAGACACTGTGCTTGCTCCCCAGTGGGTAGATCTAAATATGTATAAAACCTAAGGATTTGAATAGGTAGAGAAGAGATTTGCAAAACTCGGTGATCTTTATTCCTGTAGCCACATAAACTCAGGGAACCAGGTAAAGAGATAAGGAAAACGAGGACAGGAGTTAAGAGAGAGCTTCACAATAGTAGTGAATATTGAAGTATACTTTATGAGTACAAATATAAGTCAGTCCTCCATTATCTCAATGAGAAAAACACACACACATGCATACATTCATGTATAAGTATTTCAGTCAATTTAAATATAAAACCTTAAAGATAGAAAAGTCAAATATTTATATTTTAATTTTATTAAGTTGTGTATATTTAAGTATCATAAATAATATAATTTTGAGATATTTCTGTATTCCACTCACATTTAATGACACACTTACCTTAAAATGCTTCAACTCTAACTCCAACATCAATGTCCTCTCATCTCCTTGATCCCTTTTCTGTATTCTCCAACACAATTTTCTAAAGCATATATTCACCATTTCAGTCTAAGTTATTTGAGACACAACACATTTTTGAATTTACTGAAAATAAACATCTTTATTGAAGGTGTTCTATTTGAATATTACAGAGAAAAAACATTTTTCATTGGTATACATTTGTGACTTGTACAAAATAACCTTCCAACAATTCTTTCTAAAATAATCTTGGAAAGACTTGTTTTCAGTGACATTTTCCAATTTAAATATTGATGCGTGAGAACTGGTTTCTAATGTTTTTTGTGGTGGAGAGGGGTGAGGGGACTGCTAAGTCAGCATTTTCTAAAGTTAAGGAGTACTGTAAAATGTTCGTGGTCTAAAAGTTTTGTGTCATGTTAATTTAAGCTTTTTGGAAACTTTATTTGCTGATATACAGTGTGAATGTTCAGGAAGAAGATATAATAAGTAATATTTCTTTTTTTAAAATTACATAACTTTTTTTTGGTTTTCTTGTGGAGCAGTTTTTAAGAGTGAGGCTCTGTGGCACATGTTGCAAAAAAAGCAAGCTGCACTTTACTACTGGGAATACAAGTAAAGGACTGCAAGCACTGTAAAGTATAAAGTGTGCGGTGACAGGACATAAAACTGGAAAGGTCCTTGGGGCTTTGGTACACCATGTTAAGGATTTGCAACTGTGTAGAGTTGGCATTTAGGTACAGGGGGCAGTGGGAGTAGGGCTGACAAGAGGTATGTGATATATTCCAGAAATCGTAGCCTATAGTCACATTCAAATGCTATTTAGGAGTTAGATTAAATAGGATTAGGTTGAGTAATCCATCAGAAACATACACCTAAATCTATCAAGTTTGAATCCATTCAACATTTTATCAAAAAACGATTTATATATTTTGGCATGAACTAGCAGAATGCGTTACTTTTAAATATTCATACAATGCAATTGCCATTCTGGAATCACAGATGAAGCCATTTGCTATACAGTGGCACTCTGGGATTCTTTAAATAAGTATATACGCATTCTAATATTGATGCCTGGCCTTTGAAAAACATTTTTTCCCTTGAATTTTGGGAGGACTTAAAGTGAATTTGAAAAGAGTTTTCCAGCTAAATTTGCTTAAGAGGATTAAGTAAATGCTCTGCTGATAAATGCAAAGTTTCAGTGTGGAGTATTTAGTGCTTGAGAGGCATGAAAGCAAAAGTAAGGGCTAGTATTTCTATTTTGGGGAGAGTGGCTTCTCATCTGCTCAAGTTCTGAGAATGCATAAACTATTAGCAGTACCTTTCCCCATTTCTTTTACTCTTCTGTTTTCCTCTCACATACTTTTGAGTTCCTCTCTTTACTCATTTTCAAATCCGAAGTACAGGTGTGAGGGAAATAAGATGTCACAGTAATGAAAGACATTTCTACATTTCTAATCTAACTGCCCCAGAACTCAAATGGTTTTCTTTGTTCAGTTGTCAATATTACAGTCACTAATTTTGTGCCATTAATTCCATTCTGTCTTATAGCCTCATCACTCTATTGAAATTGCTCTTGTAAAGGTCAAGTTGACAAAATCAAATAGACACTTCTCTGACCTCAACATTGAAGCAGTATTAAGTTGTTTATATATACTGGTTTCCACGACATCATGCAATAGTGCTTTTCCTTGAACCTGTCTGGCCACTTCATCTCAATTTCTTTGGCTGGTTCCAACTTCTTCGAATATTATTCAAAATCTTTACAGCTCCTAGTAGCTTTACCTTCCAAGATTTATACTTATAGATCTGTTTTGATGTATCTCTCTCTTTGATGGGTCCTTAACAATCACGAGCTGCAACTGAGGTTTGAGTCCTCTACCTGACTGACTTCCTGCCTACTGACATATCCCTATTTTGATGTTTAGTACAGGTAAGCACAGTTTGGACATAATTTTGTATAAACTATTTTTGGTAAGTGCAGTTTTGTACAGTTTGATGTCTAGTACAGTTCCTACATTTATGTTCCTAGGGGGAAAAAACCTCTCATTATTTGTTTTGGCCAATTTTGCCATGGTTTACAAATACAGACTGAAACAAACTTTGTCATGTAGTATGGCAAATATTAAGGATATAATTTGGGTGGGAAATAGTGAGAAACGGTTTGTAGAAAGGCATATTCCAGTTCCTTCTTCTTCATTTCCCTATGAGTTTCCCACATAATGGGCTGAGGGGCCTTTTTTTTTTTCAAAATTTATATATTCTGTGAGGGTCATTAGCTTCGCAAAGTGGTCTTGTGGCTTTGTCTTTAAGATACAAACAATAAATTAATGCGTCTGAAGTTCAAGAGTTTTTCCAGTTATCAATTGGTGCATATTCGACCACTCCAGCACATAGTTGCTTAAAACAACAACATTTAGTTTGCTCACAAATCCATAGTGTAGGTAGGGCTTGACAGGAACAACTTATTTCTATTCCATGCAGCATCAGCTGTGGCAACTCAAAGGCTGGGAGCTAGAATCATCTGAAGGCTTATTCCCTCATATATCTGGTGCCTGGCCTTAGAAAAATAGAATATTTAAGAGCTGAAACAGATGAAGCTCCTTTGGCTTCTTTATTCATGCCTACATGGCCTCTCCACAAGATCTCTCCAGCATGGTAGCCTCAGGGTAGCTAGATTTGTTACATGTCAGTTCAGGGTTCCCGAGACTTGTGTCCCAAGGGAAAGAGCGCCTGGCAGAAGCCATATCTGCTTTTGTGACCTAGCTTTAGAAGTGACACAGCATTACTTCCATTTCATTCTACTCATGGAGGCAGACACAAAGCCTCTTTACCATGCACCAAGCTCAAGGGGAGGGAAATAGACTTCATCTCTTGATGGGGAAGGAGAAAGATTCTAGTCATTTTAGCAAAATGCAATCTGCCATATATTCATAGCTGAATAACTTTTTCCACTTGTTCCAAATAAAGTCGTAACCACGTGTATTCACGTATTCACTTGATACAGTAAGTGAATGCTTAGTGTATTATAAATGAGTATTTTGCTTGGGAAAACTAAATAAATATTGCAATGTAATTTAGAATACAGGTATTTTCTAGGAACCCAAAATAAATATCTTGGAAGTAGAGTCATCTAAAGCAATTTAACAGAGATAAAATGGATATTAACAAAGTTTGAAAAGAAAATTGAAAAGGCTGCCTACCCTTTTAGCCCTCCAAATGGATATATTCTTTTTAGCAATTACAGAAGCAGACAGAACACTAAAAGCTCTCTTCAAATATAAAGTACAAGATCTAGAAAATGTATCACTTTTATGTCATTTATATTTCATCTTTAATTTAAGCCTCAATCAGTCTTCCTTTCCTGATTCAATCCATCCACTTACCCCCTCTTCATTATAGTCCTCATTTAAAATACAATCCCTTTTTATAATAGATGGTTTTTCTAAGAGTAAAATAACTTCAATTATAAGACTGAAGAAGGGAAGGTTGAAGTTAAACACTTCAAATAATTCCATATTAAGTACCTAAGAACAAGAAATCAAGGGTGCTGGCATGGCAAAGCAAAGGAAAAAAATACCAAAGGAGAATAATTTTCTTTAAAATTTACTAACCCCTGATGATTCCTGCATTAAGTTGTAACTTTTTGGCTGTGACTCAACACTATCAAAACAATCAACCAAAAAATGAGTTATTTTATCATGTGCATCATCTCAGGAGATTCATTTTTAAAAAGGTAGCAAGAGTTGCCTTGAATTACCTCCTTCAAATAATTGACCCATATGAAAGTTGCAGAAGCCCTTTTCCTCACATTTCACTGATCACACACTCATATGCACATATATTTCTCACTATTCGCTGGCTTACTTACTCTACTACTCACATGGCTAAAACCATTTGGGCTTCTTTCTCTATAATGCCTATTTTAATCCTGAGAAAGCCCCTGTTGGTATCCACTAGAACATAGAATGGAATGCATATGGTATTTTAATCCCTTAAAATCATATTCTCTTAAAGGCTTATATCTGCTTGGAGCACAAAATGGAGAAATGTTTAAAAAGAGACATAAATATGAAAAGACATATGTAGGGAAAATGATTACTGTCTTTTATAACTCAAACCATAAAATCAGACCACAGTCTGTAATATATTAGAAGGAACATTTTCCCATTCTCTGCATCCCAGACACTCACTTCTCCTGAAGGGGGGAGGGTGACAAATAAGAAAGTTTGTCCTCTTTTGGATCCAATTAATGCATCAGGAGCCTCTATCTTTGAAGCTGTCTGCACTAACCAGAGTTGAACAGACATTGCTCCTCCAGGTAACAGGTTAGTTGTCTGCTCAGAAGACTAATCTCATCCTATATGTGGGTTCCCAGGCGAATGGGTAGACTTTTAGGAGGAGAGGGTATGAAAAAGACTCTTTGACCTCAGAACTTTTGACAACTTAGTTCTAGTTGACATAAAATGATATTTTATGATATTTTAAGCTCTGTAATGCAATTGAGCACATTGTTTTTATTTTCATTTTTGTTAAAATACCTTTTTTATAGATCTTATAGATTACAGTTTATAATATCTTATATAGATTTTATAGATTTAGCCATTTTCTAATACTGTGAATTTTACTTATTTATATGAAGAGAAAAACAGAGACATATTGATTTTACTATCTTTGTTGATCAAAGTGTTATAAATATTGAATCCTCCATTTATCTTTTCACTTTACTTATGATACATTCTAAGAAACGTAAGTTCCTAATTCCAGCATATTAGATTTTATCTCTTCTGTTTTAGTGTTGTTTTAAGTATGGTTCAGAAAATTTTTCTTCAGCCTTGAATTATGTAATTCTCCTATGTTTTCTTCTAAATATTTTAAGTTTCACTTTAACATTTAAAAAAGCAATCCATCTAAATATTTTTGTGTATATTATAAGGTGGAAACTATTTTTGTTTCTCACATGGAGCATTTAATTGTCCCATTACTTTAAAAGGCTATTCTCCACAGATCTTTCTTGGTACCTGTGCTTCTCTCTCTCTCTCTCTCTCTCTCTCTCTCTCTTTCCCCCTGTGAGAGTCACACACACACACTTGGATACACACTTGCTAGTATCTTTGGCATCTACATTCTGCTTCACACAACAATTTGATGTAACTTTAAAATTACCACACTGTCTTTATTGCCAAAAGCATATACCAATGCCAATGAGTCTTTGTTTTCAATAATATGTTGCCAATTCTTTGGCCTTTGCTTCTGCTTATAAATTTGACAAGCTTCTTCATGAAATACATTAAAAGTATTTTGAGGAGTTCAAAATTTCAGTGGAGGAAGTCACTGCAGATGTGGTAGAAAGAGCAAGAGAACTAGAATTAGAAGTGGAGCCTGAAGATGTGACTGAATTGATAGAATCTCATGATAAAACTAGAATGGATAGGGAGTTATTTCTCATGGATTAACAAAGAATATAGTTTCTTGAGATGGAATCTACTCTTGGTAAAGATGCTGTGAACATTGTTGAAATGAGAGCGAAGAATTTAGAATATGACGTAAACAGTTAATTAACCATGGCAAGGTGTGAAAGGATTAACTCTAATTTTTAAAGAACTTCTACTGTGGGCAAAACGGTATCAAACAGCAGCACATGCCATTGCACTCCAGCCTGGGCGACAGAGCGAGACTCCGTCTCAAAAAAAAAAAAAAAAAAAAAAGAAGGTTATGTTTAAACTATACTGTAGTCTATTAAATGTGCAATAGCATTATGTCTAAACAAATCAGTATGAATACCTTAATTTAAAATACTTTATTGCTAAAAATGAGAATGATCATCTGAACCTTCAGTGAGTTACAATTTTTTGCTTATTGTAGAGTCTTACCTCAATGTAAATATCTGCTTCCTGATCAAGGTGGTGGTTGCTGAAGACTGGGGTGGTTGTGGCAATTTCTTAAAATAAGACAACAATGAAGTTTGCCTCATTGATTGCCTGTTCCTTTCACGAAAGATTTCTCTTTCATGTATGGTTGGTTTAATCTGCTATCCAGACCATTCAAACTTCCTTCATAGCAGTAATAAGGCTGTTTCACACTTTTATCATTTGTGTATTCACCAGAGTAGCACTTCTATTTCAAGAACTTTTCCTTTGCATTCACAACTTGGCTACCTATTTGGCACAAGAGGCCTAGCATTTGGCCACCGTCAGCTTTTGACATGCCATCCTCATTAAACTTAATAATTTCTAGCTTTCGATTTAAAGTGAGAGACTTGCAACTCTTCCTTTCATTTGAATACTTAGAGGCCATTGTAGGATTAACTAGTCTAAGTTCAGTATTGTTGTGTCTCAGAGAATATCAAGGCCACAGGTAAGGGAAAGAGATGGGAGAACGGCTGGTCAGTGGAACAGTCAGAACATACAAAACATTTATCGATTAATTCCACCATCTTACTATGGGCACAGTTCCAATAGTAACATCAAAGGTCACTGATCACAGATCACCATAACAGATATAACAATAATAAAAAAGTTTGAAATATTGCGAGACTTATCGAATTGGGACACAGAGATACAAAGTGAGCACTTGCAGTTAACTCTTGTGTTACTGGTATTAACTCAAAATGAACACTGAGTATTTTTTAATAGATAACTAAATTGTATATATTTTTATTATCTTTATGCAATACAAGTCTTATAGAATCAGTGCATTAGTGGATCTTATTTGTTTATCTTCTGTATAATTTATAGAAAACTGCAACTATCTTTTAATTGAAAGTTGAATAATTTGCCTATACATCTGAGATTGATGATTTCTTTAAGAAAAAAAAACTATTTAATTTCCCTAATGACTATATTTGAGTTATTTTATGTCTTCTTGAGCTGATAACTTAATGGCTTTTTAATTTAGAATAAGTTACACTTTATTATTATAAAAATTTGACTGGTATTATTTGACATTCTCTTAGTGCTCAATCTTTTTTTAGTGTTTAATTTTTTAAATATTTAATACAAGCTATTTAAAGTTCTCCATCTGATCATCAAAAATTCTTCATTTGGTGATTGCAATATACTAAGTCTTTGGGGAGGTCTAAATCTGTTATGTATTGTTTCTGCTGATTCTATCTCATTACAGCTTTTTACTTGTGTTTTGGGTAATATTTGTGTATGAGATTATACACAGTGTTTGGAACAAAAGAAATATCAACGAACAAAATGTGGATTCAGAGGCCAAAACCAAACTGGGACATTTTCTCCTTTGAAGATGTTTCCCTACTATGGAGTCTCAGGTTCCACCCCTCCACTTTATGGAGGGCACAAAGATCCTACTTTCTTATTTTCAGCTCACAGCCCCCTCCCCTTTGACACTTTTCCCTGTTGGAAAACCCTTTACTTTTCTTCATGTCAGTAATATGTTCAATAATATGTTCACTGTAAAATGTTATAGACAATTGTAAAAGGGAAAAAATACATGAATACATAATAAATTCATTAATGACCATATTTCCCATTTTTGTATTAGAAGCAAATAATAGCAAAGGAGGAACATCTATAATATAGTATTATATATATTATACTATAATGTACATCTTTCATGGCTACTATAATATGCTGATTGCTGCTGATATCACTGGCACTCTAGTTTTCACCTCTTGACTGCTACAGGTCTTTCTACCATTCAAATATTTGCAGTAGACTCACAGATACAACCAAATAGTGAAAATTAATAAAGGCCTTTCCCTTCTACTTCATCCTATCACCAATTTATCCTTTCCCTTCCCCTTACTTTCCTGATTAATTTAGTTCTGAAGCCATTCGGTGGCTTTTAAGAAAGCTAGGTTACTAATGAGGGATATTCTGGCCTGAGGAGTCAGAACGCAAGCAAATTGATAAGGGTATCCATGTAGGGGGAAGTGGCACGGGGGACTATTTCCTGAGCAGACTGAGAATGCATCCATGCCTGTGAGCAGTCTGGAGTGGGGTATCAGAGCTTATATGGGCTAAGAAGTGCTTCCATGTGCAGAACTGGGCCAGTGTGGGGTAAAGATGGCCTTCCTGAGTGGGAGCTGCCCAGCACAGGTGTCAGAATAGAAGTAGGGTGAGGAGGTAATCCACATGGAAAACAGCACTGTGAGGAGTTTGAGAGCAAGAACAGCATGCGGAGGGTATCCACATGAAGGTAACGTTTGTTGTGTGTGTGTATACATGCATATATATACACATACACACACATCCCGCATATATATCATGTATTATATGTGCATGTGGTGTATATATCTTACACAAACATGCACACACACACATACACACACACTTTGGAGCAACAACCCACCCAATAGCATCAAGCTATTGGCACCCACATAATGCCTTTTAAATACCAATCTCCACTGAAAGAAACCAAGTCTTTTGCAAAGTAGATTATTTGAGAGCTAAGGCAGAGAAAACACAAGACGAACCTGGACTATCCTCTTGTGTCAGGAAGCAAGAAAGTGCTTAAAGCATGGTGGGGACATTTCAAAAGGAAACAAGTTGAAGAGGCTCCCATTGCCCAAATCTGGGCTATGTGGTGAGTATGAGTCCATACTAATATAAATGAATAAATAAATTTAACATTTAATGCTGAACAAGACATTTACATAGTCTCTAAGTACCTACTCCACAAAATACTTATTAGCTAAAAAGGGGAAAGAGTAATTATCTAGTGCCTGGCAGATGACATTTTACTCAAGTGAAGTAAAGCGGCATCATCAGTAATGAGTCAAATCAAAACTGTGCACCTCTTGTTAGGAAGCATTGAGAATAACATTTGATAACTTAAATCCCATTGTAAGGAAACACCAAACAAACCCAAATTGAGGGAAATTCTACAAATTCAGTGGCCTGTAATTCTCAAAAATGTCAAGATCATGTAAGTCAATGATTAAGGAACTACTTCAGACTAAAGAAGACTAAAGAGATATGATAAATTAGTACAATACCTGATTACCAACTAGATCCTTTTGTTATAAAGAACATGATTGAAACAATTATTATTTAAATAGGACCTGAAAATTATATAGTGACTATTAATAATGTTAATTCTGATTTAAATGCTACAAAAAAAGGCATTCCTCTATGTCATTTATGTAGAAATAGAAACATTTTGGGAGTGTTAAGGGAATCAATTTAACGACCTACTGTCTCATAGTTAAGAATTAAAAAGCTAGTTGTACTTGTAACTTTCCTGCAAGTTTAAGATTTAATTTTAAAATATTTATACAAAAAAGATCAATATGTCATTGGCAGATGTAGTATGTGCCTGAAATGCAGAATATAATCAAGAAATATTTATGAAGTGATTTGACGAATGAATTGAAAGAGAATGATGATCTTTTTTTTTTTTTTTTTAAGACGAAGTCTCCTGTCACCCAGGCTGGACTGCAGTGCGTGATCTTGGCTCACTGCAACCTCCACCTCCCAGGTTCAAGCAAGTTCTTCTGCCTCACCCTCCTGAGTAGCTGGGATTACAGGCATGTGCCACCACACCAGGCTAATTTTTGTATTTTTAGTAGAGATGGGGTTTCACCATGTTGGTCAGGCTGGTCTTGAACTTCTGACCTCGTGATCCACCTGCCTCGGCCTCCCAAAGTGCTGAGATTACAGGCATGAACCACCATGCCCAGTCAAAATAAAGTATTTCTAATTAAAAATTAAAAAATAAAAAATTTTATCCGTAGAAAACAAATAGCTATGTATTGCTTTTTTTTAAAGAATGGAAATAATATATTCAATATATAAAAATTAGGTTTAGCACACTTTTTAAGAATGCACATATTGGGTATATTTAAGACTATGTAACCTTTTTTTAAGATTACAAAACCCTGAGAAGAAAAATATTATCAAAATAGCAGGCATGAATTAGTGTTTGTCAGCCTCTAACCCCATCCATTTGTGAGAAATCCGTAACATTGAAAAGTACTTCAAAATGGTTCCAAGAATACCTAGAGAGTGACTTCTGCCTCTTTGACCAAAGGGTGGCAGCAATGACTATCTTACTATTAATTTTAATTCCCTATATTGAGGTTTCCTCTTTCTGTTGACACTAATAGGCAGCAACAATTTTGTCATTTCCCCCAGAAGGTACTGCTGTTGTTCATGCCGGCCAAGGGCAATGTTGCAGTGATCAGTGTGTGCTGATGCCTCTATCATGTTGGCTAATGCCTGGTATTGAGAGTGACTGATGTCTGAGATGAGAATGTCTTTTCCTGTCATTGGCAAAGCTACAGACATGTCAATATCATGTTTCAGAAACCACCACTTGCTTCATTTTTCCAGAAGAATAAAAAACTGCTGTAATAATGCATCTGATTTTTGTGTAAATTTGACTTTAGTATTTTATTTGTTCTCTGATTGCAGTTTGTTAAACTATGCTAGGACTTATCAAGTACCTAAGGGGTTGGAAAGGAACACAATCTAAACGGCATAGTAGCCCTGCCTTATTCTATCTCTCCTGGCCTTGAGCTCATTATGTATGCCTCAGTTTTTCCTTCTTAATCTTTCCTAGGAGGATAATTGATAAGCCTACCTCTAGCTATTCTTTTTGGTGTTTGTTTATTTATTTAAAGATGGGGTCTCACTATGTTGACCAGGCTGGTCTTGAACTCCTGGCCTCAAGTGATCCCCCCATTTTGGCCTCCCAAAGTTCTGAGATTACAGGTGTGAGCCACCACGCCCGGCCCTACCTATTCTTTAGGTATGCACAGATAAGAGTAAACCCAAAAGCCACGAAAGCTTTGACTTGAGCATGACCCTATCTATATATGAATGCCCTCCTAGTTCATACACAAATGTGAGCACATGTGCAATATGATACACAGCTTTTCAGAAAGGTATATCAAACTCCAGCAGATTATAATGCATTGTAAGTTTATTTCCATTCATAATGTTAAAAGCATTAGTGTCTTCAAATAAAATCCCTACTAAATTATCTATAATGTAATAATACATGCACTGTTATTTCAACCTTTCTTCTAAAATCTCATTTCTGCTTTTTAAAATGGTCATGAACATATATACAGAAAGCATCGTACCGTGTGATATTATGCCATAGGACGATGATGTGTACCTGTATATATACAGCCAATAAAGTTGTAGTAAAAAATGAATTATATTAAAAACCGTGAATTATTGAGCATTCTAGTTGTTTTTAGTTAAAACAGTTTAATTGGTCTTTAAAATTATTTCATTTGTTGAGAAAAGTAAATTTAGATCCTTTATTTTAATGAGAATAAGCATCAAAAGTATACATAAAATAGTTTTAAATTGGGATTTTAAAATACAAAAATTTTAGTATTCTTCAACATATTGAGCTGATGTAGATTAGACAAATAAAGAGTGGTTTCTATTGCTGCAGCAAATAGCATGATCATGGAAGAGGATATATTTTTTAAGGAATCAAGTTAATAGTAATTAAAAATGTACATCAGATGAATAATACAGTTTCTTTTAAGAGAGGGACTTGCTTAGATGCCAATATATAATTTAAATTCCTTTGGGATTTTCAAATAAGACAGGATAAATAGTACACACATCTATAACTCTCACCCTAAAATAAAAAAAATAAAACTCATAAAGCTTCATGAAGGGAAACCATTTCAAAGCAGAAAATTAACATTAAACATGGGGAAAGATAAATGATAACGTCAAGATTTCCAATAGAGAATATACAATAACAGCTATTCCAAAAGATGACAAAGAATTAAAATAGTAATTATTTTTGTGATATCATTTTTTAAATAAAAATTTTTTGTTAATTTTAGTTTTTAAAAATGTGTTTTTAACCTTTGGTTTATATTCCTGTTAGTTTATTTTTGATCTTAATGTAGCAGATGGGTTATAAATAATAATCAGTATGCATACATGTTATTTCTTTAAAAATTAGTCATGTTTGTTTAATGGAGGAAAATCCAAAGATATTGAAAATATATTAAAATCAAGAGAATTAAGAGGTTTTTTTAATGAGCTTTTAAATGTTCGCTTGTATTATATGACACCAGACTATGGCCTGTTCCTTGGGATAGGGGGTAGACGAACATCCAATAAACTCTTACCTATTCCTTAGGCATTGCCTCTTTGTCCATTAAGGCATTTATGCCCTCACTCATTTCTTTTCCAAATTGGATTTATGGTCCGTTGAATTGTATATTAATAGTCATGCAGTTAGAAACTTCTCATGTATAGAGGTTTTTTTTCTCTCTACCTATAAAAGCTAGTATTCGAGTCAGACAGGTTTTGAATATTCAGGCATCTGTATATGAGTTATTATTTCTTCTTCTTATTCCCAGCTAAGTGAGTGGCACCCTTGTATTAAGATATGAGGATATGTGCTAGGAACTCTGTGTGCATGTTTGTGTAAGGTATATACACCACATGTACCTATAATATATGATATATATGCGGGGTGTTTGTGTGTGTGTGTGTGTATACATGCACACACACACAACAAACATTACCTTCATGTGGATACCCTCCCTACTTGTAAATAGAATAAAAGTTGGAAAGGCTATGAAGTGTATTTTTGATAACTAAAGCCCCGCATGGGACACCAGTTCATCTGATTATGGCCTATAAAGAATTGCAAAGAATGAGATAAATACATTGGACTAGTTATTATAATAAAGCTCTCAGGACAAAAGGTAAATGGTTGCAACATTGAAATAGTTCTTCCCTGTCATGTCTAACAAAATGCTTTATAAACCCCACCACACTTCTTGTGAATGGGAATATTTTGTTGAAAGGGAAAACGAATTGGTGGAAAAGAAAAGGTTAATTCCAGCCTTAAAAATCATTTTGAAGGCTGGGCGTGGTGGCTCAAGCCTGTAATCCAAGCACTTTGGGAGGCCAAGGCAGGCGGATCACGAAGTCAGGAGTTCAAGACCAGCCTGACCAACATGGTGAAACCCCGTCTCTACTAAAAAATAAAAACTAGCCGGGCATGGTGGCACCTGTAATCCCAGCTACTCAGGAGGCTAAGGCAGGAGAATCGCTTGAACCCAGCAGGTGGAGGTTGCAGTGAGCCAAGATCGCACCATTGAACCCCAGCCTGGGCAACAGAGCGAGACTCCATCTCAAAAAAAAAAAAAAAAAAATCATTTCGAAAGTTTATTCTCTGAGATTTACTTGCTCTGGGAACTAACTTCTTCAATGTACAATGGAGGCTACCTGTCAATAAGATATCTTAATATCTTGTTTGCCAAATGGTTTCCATTTTTAATATATCGGATTCCTGGAATTTAGGATTTAAGGCTAGGGGTGGGGTACAATGAACATGCATCAAGTGTGGTACCAGTGTCACAAAGCTCTTCCCTGGCCATTTTTCTATGTGATTTTACTGTTACTAACAAGTGGTGAGAGAAAGCTGCTCTTAATTTGTAATCACTACAACTCTGTGGTAAGAGGGCTTGTTCTCTGTGCCTGTTATTCCCAGAAGTGCTGGGAATGGGAGAATATGCCATTTTGAAAAATATTTCCTGAAAATGATCCTCTGACTTTATTAAAGTGTTATATGAGGAAGCACATTAGTTCCTGTGCACATAAGTTTTCGTTTCCTCCTTGACTGTTATGTAGCAAACATAAAATTTGCCATTTAAACCATTTTAATTGTCATATTCAGTGACATTAAGTACATTCACAATGTTTTACGACTATCATCACTATCTCCTGAATGTTCTATTTTTTAATAAAAAAGGTTTTAAATTTTTTATTCATCCACAATTATACATATTTGTACATATTGTACACCATCTGTACATATGAAGTACAGGTGATATTTTGATACATGCATACAATGTGCAATAATCAAATCAGAATATTTAGAATATCCATAACCTCAAACATTCATCATTTATTTCTGTTGGAAACATTTCAAGTCTTCTAGCAATTTTAAAATATAAAATGTGTTTCTTTAAAAAATGTTTTAAATTATATTTTAAGTGCTGGGATACACGTGCAGAACATGCAGGTTTGTTACATTGGTATACACATGCCATGGTGGTTTGCTGCACCCATCAACCCATCATCTACATTAGGTGTTTCTCCTAATGCTATCCCTCCCCTAGCCCACCAACCCCTGATAGGTCCTAGTGTGTGATATTCCCCTCCCTGTGTCCATGGGTTCTCATTGTTCAACTCCCACTTATGAGTGAGAACATGCAGTGTTTGGTTTTCTGTTCCCGTGTTAATTTGCTGAGAATGATGGTTTCCAGCTTCATCCATGTCCCTGCAAAGGACATGAACTCATCCTTTTTTATGGCTGCATAGTGTTCCGTGCTGTGTATCTGCCACATTTTCTTTATGCAGTCTATCATTGATGGGCATTTGGGTTGGTTTCAAGTCTTTGCTATTGTGAATATTGCTGCAATAAACATACATATGCATGTGTCTTTATAGTAGAATGATTTATAATCCTTTGGGTATATACCCAGTAATGGGATGGTTGGGTCAAATGGCATTTCTGGTTCTAGATCCTTGAGGAATTGCCACACTGTCTTCCACAATGGTTGAGCTAATTTACACTGCCACCAACAGTGTAAAAGTGTTCCTATTTCTCCACATCCTCTCTAGCATCTGTTGTTTCCCGACTTTTTAATGATCGCCATTCTAACTGGCTCCAGAATGTTCTTATTCAATTCTGTTTCATATCTAAGACAGAAACTTTGTACACATTAAACAAGAACTTCCATTTTCCCCTTCTGCCATCCCTTGGCAACCAACCTCCTACTTTATGCCTCCATGAATTTGATTACTTTAGATATTTCATATAAGTGGAATGATGTAATATTTGTCCCTTTTTTGTCTGGCTTATTTTACTTAGCAGAATGTTTGAACATCGGCATACAAATATCTGCATCTCTGCTTTTAACACTTTTGGATATAAACCTAGAAGTGCAGTTTTGAATCATATGGTAATTCTACACTTAACTTTCTGAGCAACGACCAAACTCTTTTCCCCAGGGGCACACCATTTTACATTTCCATTAGCAATCCACAAAGGTTTCAGTTTTCCCACACCCTCAACAACACTTGGTAATTTTATTTTTTTTTAATCAATAGCCACCCTAATGGGTGTGAAGTGGTGTGCCCACAGTTTTTGACTTTTATCACATTTTATAGGGTTGAAGTAGAGTTTTAATGCTAAGGTATGGGCTTTTTTTCTTCTATTTCCTTTTTCAAATTTTCTCATAAAAAAATCTAATATTTCTTGAATACCCACTGTACTAATATTTGATAAGTGAACATTAGCTGACTTTGGGTCACATTCTTTATACATTCCCTTGAAGATAGCAAAGTAACTCAAGATAATTATCAAGCATATTACTTCAATTGGAATTTATATTCTGTTCCAACATCCAGGTAACAGAAACTTTTAGAACTATGAGAAAAATCATGGAGAGACAGGTAAATAAGAAGCCTTAAGAAAAATATAGCTAAAACTATGCCTTTATACCTACAAAAATGAAATATTAACTTTATGCTTGATACTATAACAATAAAAAATAGTTTAACTTTTTCCTTTCGTTAGGTCAACACAGCATTCCTCATTTTACATGTATTTGGTCCCCTATTCATTGCGTTGAGGACTTAGCTGAAGATAAGATACCTGTTTTATAACTAGGCTAAAGGGGTGGGGCGTGGTGGCTCATGCCTGTAATCCCAGCACTTTGGGAGGGTGAAGTGGGGTGGATCACCTGAGATCAGGAGTTTGAGACCAGCCTGGCCAACATGGTGAAACCCCATCTTTACTGAAAATACAAAAATTAGCCGGGAATGGTGGTGCACACCTGTAATCCCGGGAGTTACTCTGGAGGATGAGGCAGAAGAATCACTTGAACCTGGGAGAAGGATGTTGCAGTGAGCTGAGATAAGCCACTGCACTCCAGCCAGGACAACATAGCAAGACTCTGTCTCAAAAAACAAAAAAAAAATTGGATAATAGTGTGTAACCATGGAATAAATGGAATAAATAGAACAAGTAGAGCATATTCTCCCCAATTCCCCACAAACTGGGGTTCTAAGAACCAGAATCTCAGCAACTGTATTAAAACCCTTTTTCTTGTATGTAAAAACAAAGGGGTTGTATTTTAAATGTTAAATATTTTGTGCGAATATAAGAAATTAGTATGTTTTAGAAGATTTATTATATATATAAGATATTTTTAGAAAAATACAAAGCTTTGTTAAGTGTTATGGAAGTATGATTTATAAGAAGAAGGTATGATCATATTTTTGAGGAAATTAAGAAAACTGCTTCAGGATAAGTCCTTCACTTTAAAAACAAGGTAGGATGTAATTTAAAAATAGACATATAGCATTAATTGATATAAAGCCATTTTCTATCTTTAGAAATAAATTTACATACATATTCATTAACTATGAACATATATTCCAATTATAAGGTATTAATTTCTACTGTTAAAATAATTTTACCTGGTATTTTAATCACTTCTTTATTCATGTATGCGGTAATATCTATACTGCTAAAAGTGAAATAAAGCCTACATTGATTAGACATCCTTTCTCAAATCTAACCTTACTCAAATTTTTCAAGTAATTAAAACAAATGTTAGTTTAGAAATAGTATGTTGCCATAAAATGCTGATCTCAATTGGATACTGGTGACTGTTTCTCAAACTATCTTTTCCTGTGGTATAGAAAAATGAAGTGATTGATTTTCTGTTTGTTTTGCTGTTTGATAACGATTTGAAAATAGGTGGGGAGCTAATGAAGTTCAGATGCTTTAAACTTGTCATTCTGAACATTAACTGAGGGAGACTGAAGAGCTCAGAGGAGCAAATCTTGTATCTGTAATGGCTAGTCTCTTGAAAAGTCTATACATAAACAATTAGTTAAGAGCCACCAATTGACCTTTCTTTATACTACTTGAACTATAAGAATATTAATTATAAAAGCTTCTGGAAAGCATCTGTTTTGTATATTTCTTCTCTCATATCTCCAGAAACTATGATAATTGAGTCTGATAAAATATCTAGAAAAATAAATACATAACATTAGCAGGAGAATGGAAAGTAGATTGGTGAATCAGAACTGAGAGGCAAGGAGGAGTAAGTCACATCTTACATGGATGGCGGCAGGATCCCTCTTTGAGGGAGCATGTGCAGAGAAACTCCCATTTTTAAAAACCATCAGATCTCGTGAGATTAATTCACTATAATGAGAACAGCACAGGAAAGACCTATTCCCATAATTCAGTCACCTCCCACCAGGTTCTTCCCACGACATGTGGGAATTGTGGGAATTACAATTCTAGATGAGATTTAGGTGGGGACACAGCCAAACCAAATCAGCCAGTATTTGTCTGAGTTTGACCAAGAGAAAGCACTATTAGGAGATTGGATTGTGGGTGGAGAAGACATCCCTCCCACCATCCAATCTCCTAATAGTGGAGGACAGGGATATTCATGCTTTTCTTCCTCATTCTGTTTCTACTTCAGGCCATTGTTCTGTCAATGTCTGCTCCCCTTCATCACTTTAGAGCCTCACTATTCTCTTCTGTCCAGCGTTTACTAAGCTCCATAAACACTCTTTCTTCTCATTGTCCTTATAATGGCTTGGTTTCTTTTGGTTGGTTGTCTCTTGGTAAATCAAAATCTGGTGTTAGTTCCTTAGGTCTCCCTAGATCTCTGTAAATTGCCCCTTCATGACATCTCTTTAGTTGAACCATCTGAATGGAATTCTGTTTCATGGTAAGTCCCCTCACTAATTTGGCTATGGTATGGGGTCAGAACAGAGCTGCATGTAGATTCTAATTACCAGGATGACTAAGGATTCCTATCATGACTTCCAAGAAAAGGATCAATGATATAAAGAGATCATTGTTGACTTTCTCAAGTCAGAAGATATCCGATCTGTCAAGTGGAAAAAAAAAGTGGGAGATTCTTGCCAGGGGCCTGCAAAATTCTACATCTCTAACTTGACTCCTGCTGGTGGAGACACACGATCTTGTAGAGGATGGACTTAATACAAGTGTGTTGGTTTTAATTAACTTGTTTATTAACATTGAGAAGATGAAAAATTAAAATAGTATACAGCCTAAGACCATAAAAATAAAATGCATGAAAACAGAAGAAGATATTAAGCCACTGAATGAATAGAGTTAAAGAAGCTTAGTGTACTATACACATATCAATGGGAACACATGATTTCCAATTTGAAGATAAATACAGAGCTTCACTGGAGAAAAAGTATATCTACGAGACATGTTTTGGTACAATAAGAACTTCCTAAATAGCTTTTCTAAACATTATTAAAGGTAAAATCCTTCTAATGATTGACTTATTTTTAAGTAATATTTGAAATGATAAAATTCTAAATGTAAATGTATCTAAAGATGAATTTAAAGCCTGTTATAGTAGTATCTGAGTTAGAGATCAAGGACCATAAACATAGCAGTTTCAAATCCAAACTAGAGAAGATGAAGGTAGGGTTGTAGCTATTTCAACCCATGGGCTCAGAATAATTTATTCTTTGGGACTGATTCTAACTCTGGTCAGAAATTCTAATGTAACGAGACTAATTTCCACTTAAAACTTATAAAAATTTTGGGGCACGGTGGCTCACACCTGTAATCCCAGCACTTTGGGAGGCCGAGGTGGGCGGATCATGAGGTCAAGAGATCAACACCATCCTGGCCAACATGGTGAAACCCCGTCTCTACTAAAAATACAAAAAATTAGCTGGGCATGGTGGTGCACGCCTGTAGTCCTAGCTACTCGGGAGGCTGAGACAGGAGAATCACTTGAACCCAGGAGGTGGAAGTTGCAGTGAGCAGAGATCACACCACTGCATTCCAGCCTGGCAACAGAGTGAGACTCTGTCTCAAAAAAAAAAAAAAAAAAAACATAAAAATTAATTTTTTTAATAGCCACAAAATCTAGTGTATTTCTCACAGCTGGTGTATAATGATTGTGACTCAAAACTGGTTTCTAGACTCTGCCTATTTATCCAGAGTTTCCATTTCTACCTTTGTTACAAGACAATGTGCCTGAAATCTAGCTCACTTGTCTCTTACTTTCTTATCCTAATGTCCCTATGTCCTGCTACTCTGTCTCTTAGATTTTAAATGTAATGACATTAGGCTATTTCTTCATGGCTCTAGTAATATTTTTTATTTGTCCAATGATCCTCCTACTGTACAGTACACCTGGGAAACACTATATCTGTCTCCTCTTTTCTCTTTCCACACATTTTAACACAACTCATTGCCTTGAGCTTTCGTGGTGAGCTCTTATTGTCTTACTTGTTTCCAAATAATAGTAAAAAAGAAAATTTTCTATGGTTTTCAGTGATATATTGATATCTCCCAATTGAGAACATATAGAATTTAGTTTTCCAAAATGAGGTTATTTAATCTAATAGGTTTAAATTGTTTGTGGATATATCATTCACCACAAAGAACAAAGCAGAAATCCACGTGGATAACTGCTGCAGTGGAATAAGTTACAGGAAAAATGTCCCTGAACATGACATCAATTATTTGTATTACTGAAAAAAATCTTATTCCACAATCTTGATATGCTTCTAGAAATATAACATGTGCTTGAGAAAAGAAGTACATGCCTGAGGATCATATTTTTAATTTTTAATTTTCATGGGTACATAGTAGGTGTATATATTTTGGGGGTACATGAAATGTTTTGATACAGACATGCAATGATGTCTAATAATCACATCATGGAAGATGGAGTATCCATCCTCTCAAACACTTAGACAGGATCATTTTGAAAGGTATTTCATATTGTGTCTCAAGCTATACTTAGTAAAGTCTCACATAATTTTGACTGGAAATCGTATTGAGTTCCCTTGAAGTGGGCAATGAGTACAAGGGGAAAATGTAGTACTACAAAAAGAACAGATGAAGCTGATACAAGAAAAAATCAGAATTTGGGGGGGAGAAAATCAATTTCCCTAAATTGAAAGCAAAAAAAAAACCTCCCAAGTTAATTTTCTCCATTCATAACAATCTGAATTGAATTGTATCTATTGCTACCCTATGACTTTGATTCGTTCTTCCTTTCACTAATCTTTTTCTGCCTCATTTAAAATATTCCCCACCTGCTCCTTTCTATCTGATGATTTTTGCAGAACTAATAAAAAACAATCATTCTGAAAAACAAATTCAATATTTTTATATAGAGAAAATGGTGTGTATATAAATGCTCACATGCATATCTACTTGTAACTTTTCTTCAGCAGCCTTTCTGCTCACTTTCAGAAAGCCAAAATTTATCAATAAGTATACCCATCATTATTGACTAGCCTAGATCTCCTGCTGACCCTAAAGATATTCCCATTTACCATGTTTACTACACATAAATAGCTGTCCACCATATTCAGAATAGCACTCTGTCTTCTTTAGTCTTCATCATTCTATTGGTTTAATTATTTCCTGAGTTATTCATGAATTTTAATCATGGAATCTATAAGACTGCCTGCAACTCCATTGTACTTATATATGTATTTATTCTTGTTTGACTTCAGGTGATATCCCAGCAGGATGGCTATTCCACTCAAAGCCCATCCCATAGAGAGTGAGAGAAGAAAAGCAACTCAAGTTAAGTAAGGAATGAATTTTTTATAGGAAATTCAATGCCTCACAGTATTTGGGGGAGGTTTGTAAAAACAGAATACAATCTGAGTGGAGTACATTGTTTTATTGTTGCCAACTCTTTGCTCCCTCCAAGTTATAGGATTGTATATCTAAGCTCTATGTCTGTGATACTGAAGTGTCTCCCAGTAGAACACGCAGATAATATGTCTCCAACTCTTTTACTTTGACCAAATGAAGGTGACACTATGCCAGTTTTGAATAGTTGCTTTAAGACGAATCTTGCATTTTGACTCATTCTCCTGTGTTCCTGCCAACCATCAGGAGGAGAACATGCCCTAGGGTGTTGCTGCTGCTTCAGCCTGGATCTCAGAATGATAGCTCTGTGAAGCATAATTGAACCTGATATGCTGCCTGAAAAAAGAGCTGCCACAACCAACTCGCAAACCCATGAGGAACAAAGTAAGCTACACAACTGAAATTTTGAGCAAAAGTTGACTAATAAGTTGCAGTTTTGAGAATGGATCTGAAAATCACATGACAGAACTGAGTCACCAAGAGAAGGCTCCAAGAGTCTACCACATAGTGTTTTTACTAGACCTTGCTGATCAGAAATAGTTGCATATCTGTGATCAACTGCAAGAAACATGGTTTCTTTATTCTGAAAGGCTATTTGCCCTGTTAATTTTATAATACTGTGAAAGAGGAAAATGATCCTTAACATCAATTAATTTTAATTCAGCAAGAGTTTGTTTTTAAAATCAGTTAAAAAAAAGATAAATGCATTATTATAGAAAGGCAAAGCATACAAATAGAAAATGTAAAAAAAGAACTATAGTCAACAAATTTTAAGTGATGATAGAAATATAATGTAAATAACAGGATATCATTGGTTTGGACCAATGAGATATATATATATATATATATATACATATACATATGTATATATATATATATATATACATATACATATGTATATATATATAAAATATAAAAAATATATATATACATATATAAAAAATATAAAAATTGTATATATATATATCCCCATTATTGGGGATAATGGAATTATGAATATTCATCTGTATAAATATAGATCACCTTAATAGAGTTTAAAGTGACATTTGCAAAAAAAATAAAACATTGCCAGTGGAATAGTATTTTTTTAAAAAAATATTTACTTAGTACATTTTGGCTATACACATTAAAAGCATAAGTTTCATAAATTCTTTCCATTCCTTGTTCTATTTCTCATGTGATGACCTTGTTACTAATCTGTCTGAGAAAAATGAAAGGGATCGGAACAAAATCTTCTCATTCTTCTTCTATCAAACTGCTCACTATAATAGGCCTTAATATTGGTAGAAAGGATGGACTGTATATAAATCTAATGCCAATCACTTCTCTTATTGTATTGAGTATACTCACTCTTCCTTACGAGAAAGTTTGCTGTAGTCATGGATTGGAAAATAACACATTATTATGGTGGTGATTCTCCCTAAATTTATCTATAAATTCAATACAATCCTTATGCTAGAAGGCCTTTTTTTTTTTGCGAAAAATTGACAAGCAAGCTGACCCTCAAATGTATATGAAAATTTAGAGATCTAGAATAGGCTAAAAAATCTTAAAAGAATAACAAAATTGGAAGACTTATGCTTCCCATTTTCAAACTTATTATAAAGCCACAGTGATTGAGGCAATGTGGTATTGGCATAAGGATGGGCATATAGCTTTGTGAAACAGAATTAAAAATTCAGAAACAAATCATTATACTTCAACATAAACAATTGACTATTGATCAAAGTGCCAAGGCAATTCAATTGAGAAAGGGCAATCTTTTCAGCAAATGATTATAAGACAATCTGATATCCACATGCAAATGATGAATTTAGACCCTTACTTTACATCACATCAAAAATGAACTCAAAATGGATTATAAGTCTGGGTGCTATGGCTCATGCCTATAATCCCAGCACTTCAGGAGGCCAAGGCGGGCAGATCACTTGAGGCCAGGAGTTCAAGACCAGCCTGGCCAACACGGTGAAACCCGAAGTCTACTAAAAATACAAAAATTAGCTGGGCGTGTTGGCCTGCGCCTGTCATTGCAGGTACTGGGGAGACTGAGGCAGGAGAATTGCTTGAACCCAGGAGGAGGAGGTTGCAGTGAGCTGAGATTGTACCACTACACTTCAGCCTGGGCAACAGAACAAGACTCCATCTCAAAAAAAAAAAAAAAGAAAGAAAGGATTGTTGATCTAAACATAAGAGCCAGAAATGAGACAGGCTCTTATATTTAGGTTTATATAAATGTTTGTATGTTTATATGGCGATTCATACTGAACCACGTTAGAAATAACAAAATAAAAAATAATAAAAATAATAACAGCTTATATGCTGGTGGGTGTGTGATTTAGTATAATATTAACATACTAAATCACACACCCACCAGCACCATGACAGTTCTAGGAACACTCATATTTGGTGCAAACATGGGTGGCACCACAGTTTTGAGAAATCTCCACCTTCTTCCAGGAATCTTCATGAATATTTTACCCCTTGGATAAAGCAACTCATAAAGGTAGCAGCCCCCAAACCCTTTGCACATGACTCTTTCACGTATGCCCATGCTCCTTTCTTAAGTATGTAATTTCACTTTGCAATAAATCTCCATATCATCACTATTTTATGACTCATCCTTGAATTCCTTCTGTGATGGTGTCAAGAGCCTGGATACCAGCTGGAGTCAATGTCCCACTGGCATTTTGGGACTTCCTCCATTATCAAAACTATAAAATTTCTAGGTAAGAACATATAAAATAAAATCCTTATGAACTTGAGCTAGCCCAAGATTTCTTAGACAAGACACCAGAAGCAAAATTCATAAAATAAAAAAAATGATGGCTGGGTGCAGTGGCTCACGCCTGTAATCCCAGCACTTTGGGAGGCGAAGGTGGATCCTCAGGATCACCTGAGGTCAGGAGTTTCAGACCAGCCTGTCCAACATGGTGAAACCCTGTCTTTACTAATAATACAAAAATTAGCTGAGCATGGTAGTGCATGCCTATAATCCCAGCTACTCAGGAGGCTGAAGCAGGAGAATCGCTGGAACCTGGAGGCAGAGGTTGCAGTGAGCTGAGATCACGCCATTGTACTCCAGCCTTGGTGACTGAGTGAGACTCTACTTCAAAAATAAATAAATAAATAAATAAATGATAATTTAGACAGAATATTTAAAACTTTTGGGCTTCAAATCACACTACTAAAAAAACTCAAAGTTTTGGCAAGGATTTGGAAAAACTATAACCCTAACACATTGCTATTGGAACGTAAAATGGTGCAGATGTTAGAGTAGATAGTTAGACAGATATAAGCAGGGCAGGAAAGGGCCTCCAGAAATGGGAGGTGCTCTTCAGATGATGGTCAAGCAGTCATAAAACTGTCCATCTGAAATGATAAGTGGCCATGACTGGCGTCAATAGGAAGGGGAGCTTCCCAACAGATAGTAGACATCTGGAGCCAGCAAACAGCAATTCCTGATAAGGTCTTAAGCATGTGAAGTAAGGGGCAAAATGGTGGAGTTTGACAAGTATATGACCTTCCTCTGGGGTCACTTGACACAAGTGAGCATGTTCACAACTTCAGCTAACCCACAGCATATGCATATGACCCCCCAGATACTTGCAATTATTGTGCATGCAGCGATTAAGCAACAGCCTGACCCAAGGGAGGGACTAGGGGAGGAGAAAAGAAAACCCCAGAAATAAGCCAATGTATAAAAATCTCAAGCCAATAACTGAGTGGGGCACTTGATCTCTCAAGCTGCCTTCTTGGCCCACTTCCAAGTGTATTTTTGCTTCTTTCAACAAACCTTTACCTGTCCCTTAAAACCCATCTCTGCCTTCTTGGCTGAATTATTTCCTCTGGGGAGGCAAGGACCAAAATTGCTGTGGATCTACCACAATTTTAAAACTAGCTTTATTTACCAAGTATTATCTCATATACATAACACATATAGACATACAAACACAAGCAGGTCTTATAGTTTCCATAATGAATTCTCATTTGTCATCTTTCAAATAGTTTTTCTGTTCCACATTTAGTCTATCAGTCTTGCAACTACTTGTTTTATTACTGTAAGTACTTGTTAACTATGCAACAATCTGTCTTCTAAAGGGATGACTCTTAGGTGGAACAAGGTGGAAAATTTTTATCTCAAAAGCACAGAGTTGAGACTTTCGACCTAAATATTGTACCATCATGTGCTCAAACCCAGGAGAAAAATTGTACATAAAGGCTCATAAAGGCCCAATTAAGACAAGATGGCCACAGAAATTACCTTAAACAAAGGGAAGCCTTGTTATGTAAATTTAAAACAATAGTAAGGGTTTCTAGTTACCCAGTTCTCCCACTCAGACAACATCACAAATGGAAATTTCCTTTACAGATGTTAATTTATTTCACAAAAGTGTTTTAAGATAGCTAGTGAAATACCAAAAAGGTATATTTAGTGGACTTCTAATAGGGGAACATTTTAAACTTAGCTACTGTTTCTTAGTTACAAATCATCTGATGGAGTATTCCTGCCTGCTGCACAGACAAAACCAATTTACTGAGGTCAAGCTATTGTAGTAAAGAGTTTAATTAATGGAAGGCAGCCATGTAGAAGATGGAGTTTATTACTAAAATTAGTCTCTGTGAGAACTCAGAGGCCAGGGTTTTTATAGTTAATTTGGTTGTCAAGGGGCTAGACAATGGGTGCTACTGATTGTTTGGGGGTAAAATCAAAAAGGTGTGAAAAATACTTCTCATGATCTGAGTCTACCTCTGGGTGGGGGGCCACAGGACTGGTTGAGTCATGAGTCATGAGTTTGGGTGGGGTCAGCTGGTTGCGAGAATGCAAAAGTCTGAAAAACATCTCAAAAGACCAATCTTAGGTTCTAAAATAGCCATGTTATCTATAGCAGCAATTGGAGAAGTCACAAATCTTGTGATCTCTGGCCACATAACTGCTCCTGAGCAGTAAGGGATTATAAGAAGCTATGTCTACACCTTAGCAGAATTTAGGTGCCTCCCATAATCCTAATCTAATAGACTTTAATTAGTTTCAGCAGTTTGACATTTCTTAAAATGTGAAACTTACTATACAAATCAATAATTCTACTCCTACGTATCCACCAAAAAGAAAATAAAAATGTATATCCTCACAAAGATTTCCACACAAATGGCCATAGCAACATTATTCATAATGTTACAGGAAAGGGGGCCAGATCTAGACCCCAAGAGAGGGTTCTTGGATCTCATGCAAGAAAGAATTCAGGGTAAGTCCAGAGAGTAAAGTCAAAGCAAGTTTATTAGGAAAGTAAAGGAATAAAAGAATGGCTACTCCATAGACAGAGCAGCCCCAAGGGCTGCTAGCTGCCCATTTTAGTAGTGTGATTTGAAGCCCAAAAGTTTTAAATATTCTGTCTAAATTATCATTTATTTATTCATTTATTTATATATTTTTGAAGTAGAGTCTCACTCAGTCACCAAGGCTGGAGTACAATGGCGTGATCTCAGCTCACTGCAACCTCTGCCTCCAGGTTCCAGCGATTCTCCTGCCTCAGCCTCCTGAGTAGCTGGGATTATAGGCATGTACTACCATGCTCAGCTAATTTTTGTATTATTAGCCTTTGGGTTGGGGGTTTCCACACTATAGTCGATTACGTGGTTGCCAGAAGGATGTTACAAGACCCCACCACTTACCCCAAGTTAGCCTTTGGGTCAGGAGTTTCTGCACTATGACTAATCAGGTGACTAATCAGAGTCGAAATGTCCCCAGCTTCTTCTCTTAACAATTTCATTGAGATATGATTTACATTTTACAAAATTCACTCATTGTAAGAATACAATTTAATGATTCTTAGTAAACTTATGGACTTGTGCAACACACAACCCAGTTTCGGAGCATTTACATCACCCTCCAGAAAATCCCTCATGTTCATGTATAGTCAACTCCCATTTCAATCACTAGTTCCAGATAATTAGTCACCTATCAAGAACCCCAGAGTAGCCAAGGGGAAAAAAGACACAGACAAGGAAGAAGGACAAATTCTAGGATTATGGCTAGATTCTGAGGCCAAAGGATAAAACATAGCCAGTGAAAAATTCCTCATACAAAAAATTGCAAAGGAATTTTAAGAATGTTTAAGTGAGGTACAATTTTTAAGTTTGCTACTTTGTTATGAAAATATAGATAATGTAACATGAACTATTTTCTTTCTTATATCAATACATTATTTCTACAACTGGCCATTTCTTTCTTTTTTTCTCATGGATAATGAATATCTCACTTTTTCTTTGTAACTCAGCACTGGAAGTAATGTCACTATGACATTACTTGTCAGGATGTGTGCTTCTAAAATTGATATGTTTAAAACGAATCCCCAGTGAGACAGTATTAAGAAGTGGGGCCTTTTGAGAACTGATTGATTTATGGGGATGGAGCCCTTATGAATGGGATTAATGCCTTTATAAAAGAGACCCTGGTATGATAACTAGCCCCTTTCACCATGTGAGGATGCAGGTAGAAGGCACTGTATGAAGAACAGGCCAGATGCCAAATCTGCTGGTGCCTTGATCTTGGACTTCTCAGCCTATAAAACTGTGAGAAATAAATTTTATTTAGAAACTACCCAGTCTATGGTATTTTGTTATAGCAGCACAAAAAGAAAAAGACAAATTCCTTGATAAAAAAAGTTGCACACATTTAACCAAGTCTCTCTTCCTTAGAGGTAACAATTTCGTACTCTGGCTCTGTGAAATTCAGGTGATGGTTTTGATTTACCAGCTGGAGTTTGGAAGAACCTCCATCCTATGGCTTATTACCTTCTCTGGGGAATTAGTCTCTGACTTTCCTGCCATGTTCCCGAATACAAGGAAACTAACACAAATGTGATGAACACCCTGAGAGGTCATATACTACTTTGGTAAGAGCAGTTATGAATTTTTTTTCCTGGATCCATCACTGCTAGCCTGGTTTCTTTCCTTATTTGTCCCAATTCATGTTCTTAGAGATTACATCTATAGACTGGAGTAAAAGTACACCATGCTTTCCCAGGGTGATTCCTCCCAAAAAGATAAATTTCTTTTCTCATAAAATGACACAGACACAATGGTGTAGTATCATATACTTTAGGTTTATACAGACCTGTGTTTATATCTCAGCTCTATTCTTGGTTTGTTGTATGTCTTTGGAAAAGCACCTTAATCTCGTTGAATCTCATTTTGTCCATATACAAAATGGGAATAATTACATTTAATTTATAGGGAGCTATTATGAGTCTTAAATTAAAAGAATTTAAGATTCAATTAAATTAAAGATAAATTAAATTTAAGATTAAATTAAATTCAGTGCATTGCATAGAGTGGACAAATGAATTTATAAAGATAATTTTATCTGTTACCATTCTATTCACCAATTTTCCATGTTGGCATAGTCAACATTTGTGCTACATGTATGCTTTAAAATGTAGGGATTTTCTGTTCATCAGCCATTCATGAGTGCTCTTTCTCTCTCTCCCTTCCAATTAGCTACCTAGCTAGTTCTATTAATTGACTCTAACTAAAATAATTTTAAAAGTTATTTTAATATATTTTAAATATAAACATGTCCACTGGATGTTCCAATGTACATAGAGATTTTCTTGTATAAAGTGTTACTATCAAGTAATAAGATAGATTTTAAATAATAAAACAGATTTTCACATGTAGTTGGAGAATCAATCTTACCATTTTAGGGACATAGTTTGTATAACATGGAGAGATAATTCTTCTACTCTAAGTCCTACTGGGGAACTACAAAGTAATTCTAATGTATTTTTTATAGTCTAAATATGCAAAGTTCTACTTTCATAAATGCCTCAATTTTGAAATCTCTCATTTAACCAGCTCAGGGAGTTGTGTGATAAAATTATATCAAGCTATATTTCATAAACCAAAGCATTATAGGTTTGGAATTTATTTTTAAAATTATCTATTCCAAACTGAGGAATCTTTAGGGAATGAATTTGTCTAAAAGTTATACACATTGAGAAAGTAAGCTGACATTTATTTGCTGCCTGAAGACTCATTGGTAGGCTGTATTTTGCAAGCAGTGAACTATTCATATGCTCTTTTCCCAGGTCTCTCTATCGCAAGATCCTCTGTTCTGGGCTATCCAGAAAACATTGATTACTAGCCCACTTATTAGGCAGCATATTACAGAAGCAGATCCTGAGGTAAGGACTCATGTAAAAGTTATTTGCTATAAACTATACCTGGGAAAAAACGTTAGGAGAGTGGGAAAGAGGGACCAGTATGAGGAGGGGCTTAAGCAAGTGTGCAATATCAAGCAAAGGCCCATGGAGGGTGACTTTGGCTTTAACAATAATGTTGATCACACTTGAGAGCTGTCTCCATCATGGCACAAGGGGGCTAGAATATTCATACTCCCCATACCAGTCAGTTATTGATGAAACCTCTCCTGGCAGGGTATAGAGAAGGAAACAGTAAATTCTCAGGCACTTCTGGCTATTCATGCATATGAGCAAAGCAGCTTCTGCCAGTTTGAGGACAGTTCTCAAAACAAAAAGACACAGGTACTGGTGATTGGGCATGAAAGCACATAAGCATGTGGTATACATAAAAATGATAAAGGACACAAAAATAATAAAATAATCCTCAGGGATATGCCCAAAGCACTGACAATTCTGTGACTACATCGTGATTCTTTGCTTAAAAATTCTAAGTTGGTGGGGGCATGAAGTGGCAATATGTCTAGCCCCAGTTAATCAGGGGCTAGATCACAATTGGTCTATTATATTTACAAGAATACTATTTCCTTTGCCTTTGATTGATCTTAATTTGAGCATGATACCTTCATCTTGTATGGTAAATAGAAAATCTACTTGAGGCCTCTGGGAATGATTTTTCTCCCTAAAAAGGTGGAATCCTTCTTTCCTTATTCTCTGCTTTTGTTTGTCACCACTTAAGACTATGTGCTTGGAACTACCTTAGCCATCAAAATACCATTAGTGAAGGGTGGAAGGAGTGTGGGTACCAGAAGACACAGTAAAACCACATAACCAACCCAGAAACTCCTAATCTTAGGACTTCTGGTCAAATAAACAATGAATGTCATTTTGACTTAAGTCAGAAGTCTTCAATATAGAATATGTGTAACCTTGGCTCTGGCAAAGACTTCCCTACAATAGAAATAAATGCATTGCACAAAATCTTGATTTCTAGATTTTAAATTTCCATAGCTTTTCTGAAAATGGATCTACCTATGAAGAGCACACATCTGATGGAGGTGTCGGTTCTTCTTTCCCTCCTTTCCTTTCACAACTCCCTTCGACCCATGTAAAAGGAAGAATAACTCCACTCTATTCCAAAACATAGCCCCAGGTGGAAAAAACCTCCAGGATATGGAACAAAGGGACAATTTCCTATAATTATATTGCTTTGGAGAAAGTTAATGACTCTAATTATTGGATAACAAATCGTCTTGTGAGGCAAGTGGTTTCCACTTCATTGCTTTCCAAGAAGTTTAAGGTGAATCTAATGAAGTTGTCAGCTAATATATCATTAAAATAATATATGATGGTGGATCATTAGTTTATTTTTGTATACAACTTATGATGAATTAAATACTTGAATGGCTAAAATATTTCTTTACATATTTATGTGAACACGGTTGTCAACACAATTAAATTAAAATGTTATTTAATTTAATTAATTTATTTATTTTGTGAGACTGGGTCTCACTCTGTCACCCAGGCTGTAGTGCAGTGGCTCAATCTCCGCTCACTGCAGCCTTGACTTCCCAGGCTCAGTTCATTGAGGGTATATGGTATACATACACAATGGAATACTATTAGGCCTTAGAAAATAAGAAAATTCTGTCATTTGTGATAACATGAATAAACCTGGAGGACATTATGTTAATTCAAATAAGCCAGGCACAGAAAGACAAATACTGCATGATCTCACCTACATGTGGAATCTATAAAAGCTGATTTCAAAGGAAACAGAGAGTAAAATGTAGTCAAACCAGTGGCTGGGGATCACGTTGGGGAGATGTTTGTCAAGAGATTCAAAATTTTATATAGACAGTAGAAATAAGTTCAAGAGATTTATTATACAACATGATGACTATAATTAACAACAATGTATTGTGTTACTGAAAACGAGTAAAATAGTATATTTTAAGGGTTCTCATAAAAAAAATAAGTATGTAAGGAAATGCATATGTTAATTAGCTTGATTTAGCCATTCCACAATGTATACATATTTCAAAATTACATGTTGTACAGGATGAATATATATAATTTTATTTGTCAATTAAATAAATATAAGAGCTAAAATGTCTAATAAAAAGACTGTGTATATGTGTAAAAGTCCAAAGCAATTTTATTATTAAGAAAAATCATCAGTGTATTAAAGACTTAAATGTAAAACTCCAAACTGTAAGACTCTGGAAGATAACTGATGCAATAGCATTCTGGACATAGGAATGGGCAACGATTTCATGAAGATGGCAAAAGCAATTGCAAGAAAAGCAAAAACTCACAAATGGGATCTAATTAAACAAAAGAGCTTCTGCACACAAAACAAACTGTCAACAAGTGAACAGACAATGTACAGAATGGGGGAAATATCTGCAAACTATGCATCTGACAAAGGTCTAATATCTAGCATCTGTAAGGAACTTAAACAAATTTACAAGAAAAAAAACTACCCAATTAAAAAGTGGGCAAAGGACATGAACAGACACATTTGATAAGAGGACATACATGCAGCCAACAAGCATATGAAAAAAAGCTCGATATCACTGATCATTAGAGAAATGCAAATCAAATCTACAATGAGACTATCTCATACCAGTCAGAATGGCTATTATTAAAAAGCCAAAAAATAACAGTTGCTGGCAAGGTTGCGGAGAAAAGGGAACACTTATATACTACTGGTGAGAGTGTAAATTAGTTCAACCATTGTGGAAGCAGTGTGGTAATTCCTCAAAGAGCTAAAAACAGAACTACCATTCAACCCAGCAATCCCATTACTGGGTATATGCCCAAAGAAATATAAATAGTTCTATCATAAAGACATGCATGCATATGTTCATTGCAGCAGTATTTACAATAGCAAAGACATAGAATCAACCTAAATGCCCATCAATGCAAGACTGGATAAAGAAAATGTGATACATAGACACCATGGATCACTATGTAGCCATAAAAAGGAACGAGGTCATGCCTTTTGCAGGAACATAGGTGGAGCTGGAGGCCATTATCCTTAGCAAACTAATGCAAGAACAGACAATCAAATACCACATGTTCTCACTTGTAAGTCAGAGCTAAATGATGAGAAGACATGGACAGAAAGAGGGAGACAATAGACACTGGGGCCTACCTGAGGGTGAAGGGTGGGAGGAGGGAGAGGATCAGAAAAAAATAACTAATGGGTACTAGGCTTAGTACCTGGGTCGTGAAATAATCTGTACAACAAACTCCCATGACACAAGTTTACCTATATAACAAACTTGCACATGTACCTCTGAACCTAAAATAAAACCTTTTTTTTTTAAAGTAAATGCTCGAAAAAAAAAATCATCAGTACTTAAATTAAGGTGCATGATAACTTTTTATTTGATTCAGTCAATAGGCACTCTTGATGACTTAAATATATGAAAATAAGAAATAGATGCTGTGAAGATCCAAAAACTAATTATGCATCTCTGTGCTCAAGGGAACTTGTTCTTTAATAGAATTATATCCTAAATATGTCCAATTCATCTACTCTTTCCTACAATGTGTAGGAAAGCAGGAAACACAGACCAGGTCACTATCAGAATGAGTGCATTCTTACTGATAGAAAGTCACATTTGGATTTCAATATCAAACAACTTTTGACATTCTCACTCCAAATGAGCTTTACTGTTTTTCCACATCAGTGACTCCCTTCAAACGTTATGACACTGAAAAAAATGCTGCATTTAGAAAGCATTGAATGATACTGATCATTTCCATATCTCTCAGATCATCAGACATAAACACCCAAATACTTCTCTGGAGGAAGCAAGTCGTTCAGCACTAACTCTAGAGGCAGCATCATATTCTTATATAGAGAAATGCTTCTGGGCCAAGACTCTGACCTTCCTTCATTTTTTCTAGACCCATCAAAAGTTACCTCTGAAAAAAAAAAGGTCAAAATAAATTTTAAGGAATTCATCAAAAATTAGTAAAATTTATAAATGAGTTCAGTGATGCTATGAGATTCATGTAAAATAAAAATTGTATTTTTGTATACTAGCAATTAATCCCAAACTGAAATTAAAGAAACACTTTTATATAACATTAAAGAGAATTGAATGCTTAGAAAAGATTTTAAAAGGTAGTGCAAGACTGGTACACTTAAAACTTAAAAAAAAAAGTTGTTGAAAGAAATTAAAGATCTAAACAAATTGAAAAAATTTCATGCACATGGATCATAAGAAGTAAATTTTTTAAATATGAAAATGTTTCCCAAATTGATCTATGGTTTCAACACAATCTCCATCAAAATCTCAGCAGGCTTTTTTGTAAACACTGAAGACTTGATTATAAAATTCATGTGGAAATGCCAAGGTCCCTGAATACCCAAAACAATCATGCAAAAGAAGTTGGAGGACTCACACTCCTCAATTTCAAAACTTACTGCAGAGCTACAGTAATCAAAGCAATGTAGTATTGGCATAAGGACAGACAAACAAATAGATAAGTGGAATAGAATTGAGGTCAGAAATAAACCCATACATATATGGCCAACTGATTTTCTACAAGAGTGTCAAGACCATTCACTAGAGAAAGGATAATCTGTTCAACAAATGGTGCAAAGACAACTAGATATCAATGAATGAAGTTGGGTTCTTACCTCAGACCATACACAAAAATTAACTCAAAATGGATTATAGGTATAAATGTAATAAAATCCTTAGAAAATATGTGAGAAAACTTTGTAACCTTGGTTTAAGCAATTGTTTCTTAGTTATGACACCAAAAGCACCAGCAATGAAAAAGGAATAGATAAATGGGAGTTCATCAAAATTTTAAAACTTTTGTGCTTCAAAGGATAACGCCAAGAAAGTCAAAAGATAACCCAAAGTATAAGAGAAAATATTTGCAAATGTTATCTGTGATAAGAATCTGTATCCAGAATATATAAAGAATACTCATGACTCAATAATAAATGGACAAAACATATTAAAAAGGGCAAAATATTTGAATAGATGTTTTTGCAAACAATATATGCAGAATGGCCAATAAGAACATGAAAAGATAGTAAATGCCATTGGTCATTAGGGAAATGCACATCAAACGAAAATGAGATACCACTTCACAACCATTAGGATGGCCATAACCAAAAAGACTGACAATGTTATGTGGTAGAGAGGATGTAGAGCCTTGTACATAGCTGGTGGGAATGTAAAGTGGTACAGCATCTTTGGAAAACAGTCTGGCAGTTCCTCAAAGGGTTAAACAAAATAAAAAAACTGTACTTCATATATATGAAGTTATATATGTATATGAAGTATAGTTCTCAAGGGTTGGGGGATTTGGAGTTAAGGGGAATGGAATGAAGAGTGATTGCTTATATATAGAATTTCTTTGTGAGTGATAAAAATACTCTAAACTTATGGTGATAATTGTGCAACTCTAAATTTACCAAAAGCCATCAAATTATGCATGTTAATTGGTGAATTTTATGACACATTAATGAATTATTTCTCAATAAAGATGTTACAAAAGGAAAAATTTCCAGTTGTCTATTACCTTCCAAAAGGACCAAAATGAAGTACTTATAGTATATGCTTACAGAAAATACTGAGTTCAAGAACTATCAAACCAATTACTTTTTATTAATCATGAATTCAAAAGTCTGACATGAATAGATCACCTAGATTCTGGCTATTCAAAATGTGGTCCATGGAACAGGAGCATCACCTGGGAGCTTGCTAGAATTGCAAATACTTCTGCCCAATCCCCAATCTAGTGAATTGGAATCTGCATTTTAGCTTGATCCCCATGTAATTCGTATGCTCATTAAGTCTGAAAAGAACTGGCATAATGTACAGCCTTTGCCTGTAATTCCTTATTCCTCTAGTTTTCTCACAGTTTAATCTCACTGTACCTACCTTTTATTCTCTGTTGTATGTCTAGTCTATTAACTCATTACATTAATCTATCACCCAACTTCTGGCTTCATATCATTCTTTTGCAGGTTCAGATTCCATGGTGAATGACAAACCACATCTTACTAGCATCATCAACAACATTATCTCTTTGTCTATCACCTATATATACCTTGCAAACACTAATTTTAGATAAATTCGGAATCCTGCTTTCTCTGTTACTAGTCTTGGATTCCTCAGCTTTACTGAAGAATAGCAATTTGTGTGTCCTGGTGCCTCTAAGAAATTTGCAATCTCTAATTTCAAGTGATGTTTCAGAGCCATTCAGAAATATATTGTATGCTTTTTGCTATTATAATTTCCAAAAATGCTAATTCTAAACCTCACTTATGCCTCTGTCTTTAGCAGATAATTCACCTTTGTACCTTATGCAGAAACCTGAATTTTTCAGACTTGAATTTACCAGTCATTTCTCCACCCAAACTACCTGCATTTGCAACCATTGTAAAGTGTATCCTAGCCATTTAAGAGAAGGGGATTTTCTTCTCCCTGCTTAAGGTATTGCTACTAATCAATAGCTATACTCTTGCTCTCACCTCTTCAAATAATCTCAAAGTAACCATCTCCACATTTCTTCAACCTGATCCTCTTCCTGGCTTTTTTCCTGAGGTCTCAGGAAAGGTTTTGTGCTCAAAACTTTCTTGTCTTAAAACCAACCAAACCCAACAGAACCCTAAGAACAACAAATATAATTGCTCTCTTGAGCAGATCTATTTACCTTTCCCAAACATTTTCTTATTTGTTTCATAATACAGACTTATTTCTTGAAACTGCAAAATATTCTACCTTAATTCACATTCAACTCTTCATACCCTGCAATCTGACTTTATTCTTGCTCTACTTTTATTGATCTTGCTATAGTAGCCAAAGGCCTCCCAATTTTTAGCTTCCTTGAAGCCTTTTCTGTCTTTACCTTTCTTGACTTTTCAACAGATATTGACATTCCTGACCAGATATTTTTTGAAATCTTTAGTCTCCTCTTTGTTCTTTGATCACTTTTACCCCTCTATACCTTCCAAGGATCATGCTTTTCTTTCAACTTCTTAAAAGTTGTTTCTTATGGTTTCATCTTTCAGCCTTATTCTAGTCTCTCAGTACTTACACTTTACATAAAATTTCAACTGCATACATGGTCTCATCATGATGATGACTTCCAATTTCGTGTCTCCATCTCTGACTTCTATCATGTTTGAGGGGAGAATGTGACCACAAAATTAAAACTCATAAAAGTTTTATAATCTCAGATAGGAAAAAGATCAGAAAACATAATACCATCATAAATTTCTCTTGAGAAAAACAAAAACATTTCTAAGAGATAAGTCAGTATAAAAACAATAAAAAAGAAAATTAATTTTAAAAGAAAATTTGGCTGGTTTTAAAACCATTCATAAATAGAACTAAGTTTAGATATATGTTGAAAATATGTTCACTAAATATGATAAAAAATGTAATTTCTCAGGGAAAATGTTCATAATGTACAAGAATAAAATTCAATACTAACAAATTGAATTAAGCCATCATATACTTTGAAGAAAAACAGTCTGAAAGAAGTAACCAAATAATACTTCGGAAAATTAGGAAAAATGTAAAATGTTAGACTCCTTGGTAAGTAAAGACAATGACACTGTTACATGTCTGAAGTAATGTCACAGAGCTACATGTATAATAAACTTTAAATAATACTTAATGTATCTAAATGTTTTCATTACTGAACAGTAAAATGGCAATAATTTAATAATGCATTTAACTCTAAAAATTAATAAAAATTATTTCAGATATACAGAAAAATCTCAGAAATCAAATTAACAAAGACAAAAGCAGGAAACCATAAGATGAATTTTGAATTAGTAGTAGAATGCATTCTTTGCCCATCTACTCCAGGGTAAAATGAGAGAAACCAAAGATGTGCAAAAATATAAAATATATATTTATAAATAAGAAGAACCTTTTTTATTGCAAGAGACTTTCTATTTAAGATGGTGGACAAGTGCATGAATTTGCTTCACCTCCTTGTCAAAACAAACAATCAAAAAAAAAACAAAGTATACAACCTGGTACAGTAGAAGTTACAAAAAATGATGGAAAATATATATAGATAGAAGATATACATAAGTTGTAGATTCCGAAATTTTCTTGTGCTCTCTTGTGGTATGTGCATGTGTGTGTGATATGATTTAGCCATGTGTCCCTACCCAAATTTCATGTTGAATTGTAATAATCCCCATGTGTCATGGGAAGGACCCAGTGGGAGGTAATTGAATCATGGGGGTAGGTTTTTTCCTATGATGTTCTTGTGATAGTGAATCAGTCTCATGAAATCTGATGGTTTTATAAAGGGGAGTGTCCTGCACATGTTCTTGCCTGCCACCATGTAAGATGTGCCTTTGCTCTTCCTGCACTTTCCACCATGATTGTGAGGCCTCCCCAGCCATGTGAAACCATGAGTCCATTAAACCTCTTTTTCTTTATAAATTACCCAGCTTCGGGTATGTCTTTAATAGCGGCATGAGAACAGACTAATACAGTAAATTGGTACCAGGTAGTGGGTTGCTGCTATAAATGTGGAAGTGACTTTGGAACTGGGTAACAGGCAGAGGTTGAAACAGTTTGGAGAACTCAAAAGAAGATAGGAAAATGTGAGAAACTTTGGGACTTCCTAGAGACTTTGAGGGCTCAGAAGAAGACAGGAAGATGTGGGAAAGTTTGGAACTTCTTAGAGACTTGTTGAATGGCTTTGACCAAAATGCTGACAGTGATATGGACAATAAGTTCCAGGCTGAGTTGGTCTCAGATGGAGATGAGGAACTTGTTGGAAACTGGAGTAAAGGTGACTCTTGCTATGCAGAGACTGGTAGCATTTTGCCCCTATCCCAGAGATCTGTGGAACTTTGAACTTGAGAGATATGATTTAGGGTATCTGGGGGAAGAAATTTCTAAGTGGCAAAGCATTCAAGAGAAAGCAGAGCATAAGAAAATTGGGAAACTAAGGATGCAATAGAAAAGAAAAACCCATTTTCTGGAAAGAAATTCAAGCCAACTACAAAAATTTGCATAAGTAGCAAGGAGTCAAATGCTAATTATGATGACAATGGGAAAAATGTCTCCAGGGCATGTCAGAGAACTTTGCAGCAGCCCCTTCTTTCATAGGCCCGGAGGCCTAGGAGGAAAAAATTGGTTTCCTGGGCCGGTTCCAGGACTTCCTTGTTGTGTGCAGCCTACGGGCTTGGTGCCCTGCATCCCAGCAGCTCCAGCCATGGCTACATGGGGCCATGGTACAGCTTGGGCTGTAGCTTCAGAGGGTGCAAGCCCCAAGCCTTGGCAGCTTCCACATGGTGTTGACTCTGTAGGTGCACAGAAGTCAAGAATTGAGGTTTGGGAACCTCTGCCTGGATTTCAGGAGATGATTAGAAATGCCTGGATGTCCAGGCTGAAGATTGCTACCAGGGCAGGGCCCTCATGGAGAACCTTTGCTAGGGCAGTACAGAAGGGAAATGTGGGGTTGGAGCCCCCACACAGAGCCCCCACTGGGACACTGCCTAGTGGAGCTGTGGGAAGAAGGCCACCATCCTCCAGAACCCAGAATGGTAGATCCACAGGCAGCTTGCACCATGCACCTGGAAAAGCCACAGCCACTCAATGCCAGCCCATAAAGGCAGCCAGGAGGGAGGCTGTACCCTGCAAAGCCACAGGGGCAGAGCTTCCCAAGGCCATGGGAGCCCACCTCTTGCATCAGCATGACTTGGATATAAGACATGGAGTTAAAGGAGATCATTTTGTAAATTTCAGGTTTAATGACTGCCCTATTGGATTTTGTACTTGCATGGGCCCTGTAGCACCTTCATTTTGGCCATTTTCTCCCATTTGTCACTGGTGTATTTACCCAATACCTGTACTCCCATTGTATCTAGGAAGTAACTGACTTGCTTTTGACTTTACAAGTTCATAGGCAGAAGGGACTTGCCTTATCTCAGATGAAACTGGATTGTGGACTTTTGGGTTAATGCTGAAATGAGTTAAGACTTTGGGGGACTGTTGGGAAGGTATGTCTGGTTTTGAAATGTGATGACATGAGGTTTGGGAGAGGCCAGGGGTGGAATAATATGCTTTGGCTGTGTATCCCCACCCAAATCTCACCTTGAATTGTAATAATTCCTATGTGTCATGGGAGGGACCCGGTGGGAGGTAACTGAATCATGGGGGTGGGTTTTTCCCATGCTGTTCTCTTGATAGTGAATAAGTCTCATGAGATCTGATGGTTTTATAAAGGGGAGTGCCCTGCAGATGCGCTTGGCTGCTGCCATGTAAGATGTGTCTTTGCTCCTCCTTCGCTTTCTGCCATGATTGTGAGGCCTCCCCAGCCATGTGAAACTGTAAGTCTATTATATTTCTTTTTCTTTATAAATCACCCAGTCTCGGGTATGTCTTTATTAGCAGTGTGAGGTGTGTGTGTGTGTGTGTGTGTGTGTGTGTAAGAACACAACATAAAATCTGTCCTCTTAACATATTTTAGTGCCTTTTTTATATAAAATATATTTCAAAAAAGCTAAAAATTGTTATAGATTTATAAAAGTGACAAATGTATGAAGGGATGTCATACATTTCTGGAGGGGAGGAAGCATATGGGATCATATTAATTAATAAGCATTTCTGGGGAGCACAAAGGTTCAGAGTACACAGAAATTGCCAATAGTGGAAGGGGATTCATACAGCAGGGCTTGGATGAAGGGTACAAATTGAGTGACAGGAAAAATTGTCTGCAAAAGATACACAGGTCAGCCTTCCCTGACCTTGTACCAAGCAGAGGTTCCTACCCGCTTATACCATAGCAGGGATGCCTCCATCCCATTTGAAGGCAAAATGTACTCTACACATAAACTTAAATGTATAGTCTAGACAGCTGCTAGAAGAGAATCTGGTATTCTAAATCTGGATCCTTTTTATTTTAGCTTGGAGGTAGGAATGGGATATTGGCACTTAAAAATCCCTCAGCAAAGACTAAATAAAGTGTATGGGACCCCCTGTGGAGATGAATCACTGGATTAGAGAGGACCTAGAATGATTTTATTGCCTGCTTTTTTTGTTTCTCAGAAGAGAGCTGCCATCCCTCCCTCCCCAGGAGCCAGATTAAGCACTGCATTCTGGAGACTGCAAACCAGTGGGAAAGACAAAGAATATAAAAATTAATAAACACATAATAGCCAAGTGCTATTGAGATCCTAAAGATAAAGCATGGGAAAGAAATTGAGGGGAAGTGCAATAGAAATGAGAAGGCCAAGGCTGGGCACAGTGGCTCACGCCTGTAATCCCAGCACTCTGAGAGGCCGAGGTGGGTGGATCACGAGGTCAGGAGATCGAGACCATCCTGGCTAAGACGGTGAAACCCGTCTCTATTAAAAATACAAAAAAAAATTAGCTGGGCTTGGTAGCAGGCGCCTGTAGTCCCAGCTACTCGGGAGGCTGAGGCAGGAGAATGGCATGAGCCCAGGAGATGGAGCTTGCAGTAAGCCAGGATCATGCCACTGCACTCCAGCCTGGGTGACCAAAAAAAAAAAAAAAGAAACGAAAGAAAAGAAAAGAAAAAAGAAATGAGAAGGCCAGGAAAAGCCACTTTCTGAAAGATACATGTGAGCAGCAACCAGAGTGAAAAATAAAAGTTAATCGTGGATTCTATAGAATTAGATCATCTAGATTTAATAAAAGAGAGCAAATAAAAAACATCCATTTACTTTTAAATTTTTTAAAATGGTGTGTTAAAAGTTTTTAATTGTTATTATTTTATCAAATATTAAGGTCTGACTATTAATTCATTTTATTAAGGCATCTGGGCAAGCTATCAAGTTCTTCCTAATTCCCAGACCTCATTCTTTAACCCAGGGTCTCAGTAAGGATATTTTGGGTGAAAGGAACATGAAAGAAAGCAAAACAGTATGATAATACTGTTATTCTTTTGTTTATCTATATGCTTATTGTTATTTCTGCCATATTTCTTATTTATTTATAATAAAGAACACATTCTTGTTTTTCCTCTATTTTTGGCTTTCCATTGTATCATTTTAGTTTTCTACATTCCTTACTTTTATTAGGCTTTTTTCATTGCTTTACTCGTATTGAATTTAGTCATTCCATTTCTAGTCTTTCCATAAGTTACGTATAACTTTTGCAAATGAATATTTTTAAATATATCAAGAAGATATAATAGATACTATTATATATTATAGAATGTACTTGTAAATAAGACTCCCACACATTAATAATGGGAGACTTTAACACCCCACTATCAACATTAGACAGATCAACGAAACAGAAAGTCAACAAGGATACCCAGGAATTGAACTCAGCTCTGCACCAAGCGGACCTAATAGACATCTACAGAACTCTCCACCCCAAATCAACAGAATATACATTTTTTTCAGCACCACACCACACCTATTCCAAAATTGACCATATACTTGGAAGTAAAGCTCTCCTCAATAAATGTAAAAGAACAGAAATTGTAACAAACCGTCTCTCAGATCACAGTGCAATCAAGCTAGAACTCAGGATTAAGAATCTCACTCAAAACCGCTCAACTACGTGGAAACTGAACAACCTGCTCCTGAATGACTACTGGGTACATAACGAAATGAAGGCAGAAATAAAGATGTTCTTTAAAACCAACGAGAACCAAGACACAACATACCAGAATCTCTGGGATGCATTCAAAGCAGTGTGTAGAGGGAAATTTATAGCACTAAATGCCCACAAGAGAAAGCAGGAAAGATCCAAAATTGACACCCTAACATCACAATTAAAAGAACTAGAAAAGCAAGAGCAAACACATTCAAAAGCTAGCAGAAGGCAAGAAATAACTAAAATCAGAGCAGAACTGAAGGAAATAGAGACACAAAAAACCCTTCAAAAAATAAATGAATCCAGGAGCTGGTTTTTTGAAAGGATCAACAAAATTGATAGACCGCTAGCAAGATTAATAAAGAAAAAAAGAGAGAAGAATCAAATAGATGCAATAAAAAATGATAAAGGGGATATCACCACCGATCCCACAGAAATACAAACTACCATCAGAGAACATTACAAACACCTCTATGCAAATAAACTAGAAAATCTAGAAGAAATGGATAAATTCCTCAACACATACACCCTCCCAAGACTAAACCAGGAAGAAGTTGAATCTCTGAATAGACCAATAACAGGAGCTGAAATTGTGGCAATAATCAATAGCTTACCAACCAAAAAAAGTCCAGGTCCAGATGGATTCACAGCCGAATTCTACCAGAGGTACAAGGAGGAGCTGGTACCATTCCTTCTGAAACTATTCCAATCAATAGAAAAAGAGGGAATCCTCCCTAACTCATTTTATGAGGCCAGCATCATCCTGATACCAAAGCCTGGCAGAGACACAACAAAAAAAGAGAATTTTAGACCAATATCCTTGATGAACATTGATGCAAAAATCCTCAATAAAATACTGGCAAACAGAATCCAGCAGCACATCAAAAAGCTTATCCACCATGATCAAGTGGGCTTCATCCCTGGGATGCAAGGCTGGTTCAATATACGCAAATCAATAAATGTAATCCAGCATATAAACAGAACGAAAGACAAAAACCACATGATTATCTCAATAGATGCAGAAAAGGCCTTTGACAAAATTCAACAACCCTTCATGCTAAAAACTCTCAATAAATTAGGAATTGATGGGACGTATCTCAAAATAATAAGAGCTATTTATGACAAACCCACAGCCAATATCATACTGAATGGGCAAAAACTGGAAGCATTCCCTTTGAAAACTGGCACAAGACAGGGATGCCCTCTCTCACCACTTCTATTCAACACAGTGTTGGAAGTTCTGGCCAGGGCAATTAGGCAGGAGAAGGAAATCAAGGGTATTCAATTAGGAAAAGAGGAAGTCAAATTGTCCCTGTTTGCAGATGACATGATAGTATATCTAGAAAACCCCATTGTCTCAGCCCAAAATCTCCTTAAGCTGATAAGCAACTTCAGCAAAGTCTCAGGATACAAAATCAATGTGCAAAAATCACAAGCATTCTTATACATCAATAACAGACAAACAGAGAGCCAAATCATGAGTGAACTCCCATTCACAATTGCTTCAAAGAGAATAAAATACCTAGGAATCCAACTTACAAGGGATGTGAAAGACCTCTTCAAGGAGAACTACAAACCACTGCTCAAGGAAATAAAAGAGGATACAAACAAATGGAAGAACATTCCATGCTCATGGGTAGGAAGAATCAATATCATGAAAATGGCCATCCTTCCCAAGGTAATTTACAGATTCAATGCCATCCCCATCAAGCTACCAATGACTTTCTTCACAGAATTGGAAAAAACTACTTTAAAGTTCATATGGAACCAAAAAAGAGCCCGCATCGCCAAGTCAATCCTAAGCCAAAAGAACAAAGCTGGAGGCATCACACTACCTGACTTCAAACTATACTACAAGGCTACAGTAACCAAAACAGCATGGTACTGGTACCAAAACAGAGATATAGATCAATGGAACAGAACAGAGCCGTCAGAAATAATGCCACATATCTACAAGTATCTGATCTTTGACAAACCTGACAAAAACAAGAAATGGGGAAAGGATTCCCTATTTAATAAATGGTGCTGGGAAAACTGGCTAGCCATATGTAGAAAGCTGAAACTGGATTCCTTCCTTACACCTTATACAAAAATCAATTCAAGATGGATTAAAGACTTACATGTTAGACCTAAAACCATAAAAACCCTAGAAGGAAACCTAGGCATTACCATTCAGGACATAGGCATGGGCAAGGACTTCATGTCTAAAACACCAAAAGCAATGGCAACAAAAGCCAAAATTGACAAATGGGATCTAATTAAACTCAAGAGCTTCTGCACAGCAAAAGAAACTACCATCAGAGTGAACAGGCAACCTACAAAATGGGAGAAAATTTTCGCAACCTACTCATCTGACAAAGGGCTAATATCCAGAATCTACAATGAACTCCAACAAATTTACAAGAAAAAAACAAACAACCCCATCAAAAAGTGGGCAAAGGACATGAACAGACACTTCTCAAAAGAAGACATTTATGCAGCCAAAAAACACATGAAAAAATGCTCACCATCACTGGCCATCAGAGAAATGCAAATCAAAACCACAATGAGATACCATCTCACACCAGTTAGAATGGCAATCATTAAAAAGTCAGGAAACAACAGGTGCTGGAGAGGATGTGGAGAAATAGGAACACTTTTACACTGTTGGTGGGACTGTAAACTAGTTCAACCCTTGTGGAAGTCAGTGTGGCGATTCCTCAGGGATCTAGAACTAGAAATACCATTTGACCCAGCCATCCCATTACTGGGTATATACCCAAAGGACTATAAATCATGCTGCTATAAAGACACATGCACACGTATGTTTATTGCGGCATTATTCACAATAGCAAAGACTTGGAACCAACCCAAATGTCCAACAATGATAGACTGGATTAAGAAAATGTGGCACATATACACCATGGAATACTATGCAGCCATAAAAAATGATGAGTTCACATCCTTTGTAGGGACATGGATGAAATTGGAAATCATCATTCTCAGTAAACTATCGCAAGAACAAAAAACCAAACACCGCATATTCTCACTCATAGGTGGGAATTGAACAATGAGAACACATGGACACAGGAAGGGGAACATCACACTCTGGGGACTGTTGTGGGGTGGGGGGAGGGGGGAGGGATAGCATTGGGAGATATACCTAATGCTAGATGACGAGTTGGTGGGTGCAGCGCACCAGCATGGCACATGTATACATATGTAACTTACCTGCACATTGCGCACATGTACCATAAAACCTAAAGTATAATAATAATAATAATAATAATAATAATAAAAGAAAAAAAAGAAAAAAAAAGAAAAGATAAGCTACAGACTGGAAGAAAATATTTGCAAATCATACATTCCACAAAGGACTTATACCCATAATATATAAAGAACTATCATGTGATGGATCACCAAAGGCATACTGAGTGAAAAAAAAAAAGCCAATCTCAAAAGATTACTGTATAATTCCATTTGTACAATGTTCTCAAAGTTAAAAAAGATTATAGTGATACAGAATAGACCAGTGGTTACTAGGGATTAGGTTTGAGGGAAGAGTGTGACTGTTAAGGGGTAACATGAGGGAGTTTATTTGTGGTGATGAAACAGTTCTATATCCTGATTATCATGATGTGTACTTGAATCTACACATTTAATAAGATTTAACAAAATACATTTTTAAAGTGCAAAAAAAAAAAAAAAAGTAAAGAAGATACGTGTGTATTTGTGTTTGTGTAGTGTACATATACTATACAAACACAGTTTGCGTAATATATACTTGTATACTATACTTGTGTAGTATACTTGTAGTAGAATATATTTGTTTTGTGTAGTGTATAGTGTGTTTGTGTGTGTGTGTGTGTATTCAAAGGAAAGAAAATTTCCTTCTGAAAGTTTCAGATTTTTATTTCTTTCATAGATCCATCCTGTAGAGATGAGAACAACTGAGTATCAGGAGGTACAAGACATCAGGGTTTTTGTGCACAGGCTGGAAGACATCAGGCTCTTCTTACCCAGTGTCTCAGGTACCAGCCTTTAGGCCAGGGGCTGAATAGGGGCATTTTGAGTGAAACAAACATGAAAGGAAGCAAAACAGTGAGTACCATTAGTCAATATGTAATATTAGGATTCCTAGTATTGTTAGAAAAATGGAACAAAATTTTAAGTCTGGTTTGGCATGTATACTTAAGTTCTCATGTTTGCTTGTATATGAAACACACATTCAGTTAACAACCAAAATCTACAAACATCTGATTTTTCTACTTGATACCAAGAAGTCATTTTATTACATTTTCTGCCATTTTTCATAGTTTTCTGTGTGTTTGCATTTCTGTGTATATCTGTGTTTGTGATATTATTTCTTTGGTGGGATATGATATTTAGTAAATATTTTTAATTAAACAAGTGTGGGAATCAGCTGGCTGCTTTGCCATCTTTACCTTCTGCCATGATTGTAAATTTCCTGAGGCCTCCCCAGCCATGCAGAACTGTGAGTCAATTAAACCTCTTTTGTTTATAAATTACCCAGTCTCAGATATTCTTTATAGCAGTTTGAAAATGGACTAATACAGTAAATTAGTTCAGCCCCTGTGGAAAGTGGTTTGGAGAGTTCTCAAGGAACTAAAAATAGAACTACCATTCAACCCAGCAATCCAATTACTAGGTATATACCCAAAGGAAAAGAAATCATTCTACCAAAAAGACACCTGCACTTGTATGTTTATTGCAACACTATTCACAATACCAAAGACATGGAATCAACTTAAGTGCCCATCAGTGGTGGATTGGATAAAGAAAATGTGACACATATACATCATAGAATACTACACAGCCACAAAAAAATAATGAATTATGTCCTTTGCAGCACTATGAATAGAGCTGCAGGCCATTATCCTAGGTGAATTAGCACACGAACAGAAGACCAACTAGTGTATGTTCTCACTTATAAGTGGGAGCTAAGGCCGGGCACAGCGGCTCACACCTGTAATCCCAGCACTTTGAGAGGTTGAGGCAGGTGGATCACCTGAGGTCGGGAGTTTGAGACCACCCTGACCAACATGGAGAAACCCTGTCTCTACTAAAAATACAAAATTAGCTGGGTGTGGTGGCACATGCCTGTAATCCCAGCTACTCAGGAGGCTGAGGCAGGAGAATCACTTGAACCCGGGAGGCAGAGGTTGCAGTGAGCCGGAGATCGTGCCATTGCACTCCAGCCTGGGCAATAAGAGCGAAACTCCATCTCAAAAAAAAAAAAACTGGGAGTTAAACACCACAAACACAAATATGGGAACAATAAACATGGGATTTCAAAAGGAGGGAGGGAGAGATGGAGACAAGGGTTGAAAAACTACTTGTTGGGTACTATGTGCACTACTTCAGTGATAGGATCATATGTACCCCATGAATCTGAAATGTTTAAAAAATAAACCTCCCCTTTTTGCAAAAGCAAAAATATTAATCTTGGTGAGACTTTTCCATAATAATCTTGGTATCTTTAATTGAAGTTACATTAAAATCATAGATGATTTTAGAGACAATGTACGTCTATATAAAATTTATAAATTTTCTTAATTATAAATTTCAAAACTATCAACATGAATAGAAAAGATACAACCAACAGATTAGATAAGTCTTTCACATTTTTCTCAATTATACACATTGCTAATTTCTACCTCCTGTCATGGCCATTGAAGTTGAAAGCAACAAGGATGATTTAGGATAAGCTTACGTTGGAACTGACCTTATTACAGCTTAAGTAACAAAACAAAACAGAACAAAACTAGGAAATCCATAGGAACATTCCTGAAAGTAAAATTATGTAAGCTGCTGAAGCTGTTGACTTTAGCCAGGGAAGCTTCATGCCGGAGTCAAATAAAATTTTATAGGACCTTCTAAACTATCTACTTTGAATAAGGATTCTTGACATTTGAATGCAGCCCTAATATGTCAGTGATTTTAAGTCCTTCTATTTTGATCCTCTTTAACTCCCATTTCCCAAAGCTCCCTTTTTCTCTCTGCCAAATACCAGATATTTTTTCTCATATATTTTAAGTAAACTTTTTATTTTGAGACAATTTTACAGTCACATGTAGTTGTAAGAAAAAATACAGAAAGAGCCTGTGCAACCTTCACCCAGTTTCCCCCAATGGTAAGTAACGTCTTGCAAGCAATCACACAATATCACAACCAGAAAACTGGCAGTGATACAATACAATGATCTGCAGTTTTCTCCAGTTTTACTTGCACTCATATATATGTGAGCATATGTATGTGTCTATCCTCTCCATCTTCTTTTTTCTACTTCAGATTTAATTAAATACTGTACATCAAGCAGATGAGTATCTTATCTGAATTATAGAATCACAATTTGTTTAACAGTTTAACAACTGTGGATGTGATGTACTCTATGGCCTAGCATGGTTTGTAACAGAGTTTAAATGCATTTAACACATATTACTAATATTAATGTATTATGGAAATTAAATGCTAGACTGTGGATTTGTGATATGTGAACTCAGTTGAACCAAGAAAGATATTTTTATTTGTGAGAAAGGGGTGAGTTTCTCATCTGTTGGTTTTAATTTATTAGTATGCAGTCTAGGTGATCAGCTTTCCAAATGAGTTTCTGCTTTCACATTATTCCAGCAAGACATTTATAATTAATGCTACAGGAAAATTACACTGGGGCAATATTTAGTCAATCTTTGTCAATAGGAAACAAAAGCATAAATCTAGCACTAGATGGTAAAAAACAGAATACAAGATTGCTTTAGAATAAATAAGGTAAATGTTGATTAATTTACCTACAGCTACATTTTTCCTCAATGAAATTCTATTTGGGTGGTGTGCCCATCTTTGTTTAAACTCACTGTTTCATCTTGTCATAACTATTATTTATTTATACACTGCCATTTGTGTTTCAAAATAAAGTCATTGCTTAAAAGGACAAGCTCTAATTTCTCTTCTTTATTTTGAAGTCATTATGTGGGTTTTACTTTTTCTAATTATGCTTGGTTCATCGTGATAAGAAAAGATGTTATCCCCAAAATGTACAAATAGAACTCAAAGATAGTTTTCTTCAAGAACAAATAGAAATGGGAAGAATGAAAACATTATAACTAGGGAAAACATGTTCTGCCTTCACTTTAGTATTTTTTATTGTTTATCATTGTTGTTGTTAGTATCATTACTATTGTCATTATCTTGCATGGTTGTCAATTTGCTTTTATTTGGATTTTTTCCCCAGGAGTTCTGGACTACATGAAATTCTTGTGCATGCTTGAGTTGTGGCGCATTTCTGGGCACAATTTATTCTGATTTTTGATAGCTATTTGACAGATAAAATAGGACAATGGACAAAGAGCAGAGAATAATATAGGTAGGTGGGTTAGCATGGTTGATAAGCTAAAGGCAAAATAGAGGATTCCAGACAGGCTACATAGGGCTCAGAGTATGACTTCTGGAATGAGTTTTTCTAAGCCCCAAGAGCTGATAATTTTTCCTATTGTTAAATAGGAGAGATAATCACCAGTGTCCTCATCATTCTTTTTATGTTCACCACAAAATCTGACGTAGAGCAAAGTTAAGTGAAAGAGGGATCCATAAATAAATTATAATTAACATTTCTTTGACCATAGCTTCTCTATCCAGAAATATATTTAAGTCAAACATTTTATTTTATGCTAGTGTAGACTTAGTGCCAATTGCTATTAAATTGGTAAATTAAATCAAATTAAACTTTATTAACTTTTGTTTTCATAGCTATACATGAGACGATACCATATACTTTATATAAGCTGAAGATATTAAGATGATTTTACTAGATGGAGAAAGGAGACAGAGAAAAGAATTCCAGGTAGAGGGAACATTATTAGCAAATGCACGTAAGCATAAATATGCATATTAAGCATGATTCAATGTATAGCCAGAACAATGAGTACATTACTAAAAAATTATCATCATAATTTGATTTTAAGATAATGAAGGGCTTTGGATGTTGAAATTATTTATAATAGTAACATCATCAAGGACATTATTGATGATTTTCTTTTCCTTTTTAGTACTCTTTCTTGTGCCTTTATTTTTCCTTTTGCTAGATTATGAAATGAAATCTTGTGCTCACTTTTCACTTCAGGTTCCCTTCTATCAAAAGCCCTAACACTTGTGAAGTAAACAGTTTAGATCCATTTCTTTGGAATTCTTATATTAGGAATTTTTACAAAGGCACAGGTAGTTATTTATGAAACTCAAGTTGGGTAAATACATAACTAGGTGTAATCCTAAGTGAGGCAGTGTTGGAAATCAGAAGAGCTTGATTAGTTTATTGGAGAAAATCCAGAGTTTAAAGTCTAGAAGCATTTTCATCTCTTTCTTTGGGGGATGGAACTTTTCTAAAGGGGGTTTTCTCTCTTTTACAATTTGAATTATCTCTCTGGTTCACATCTTAGAGCCATATCTACTATTGCTGACTAAATTGCTAGGATGAATTACCTGCTAGTTAGAAATAACAGGACTATAGAAGATACCCAATTATGAATAGGTTGAGGGCTGTAATAATGGAAATAAACTGAATTCTATACAAACCTTTCAGCAGGATACTCAGGAGAAAAAATGTTTCTTCAATTGGCCTATAAAAATGACTTGCGTTTCACATGGAGTAAGCCATCTCTTGATCCAAGCAAATGTTAAGTGCTGCAAAGTGGAAATCCAATGCTCTTTCCTCTCCCACATATACACAGAAGAGCAAAATAACAATGAAGAATAATAGAGAAGAGAAGCCAAAACTGGTATATTTCAGTTCATTTAAAAAATTGAAGTTTGAGGTTAAGAATGCAGACCAAGAGGTAAGATGCTCAGAATAAAGACAGAGAATTCAGTTACCATGGCAAATATCTCACTTTATCCCCAATTCATCGTTCATCCCCATAAGGATGCCCCAAATAAATCTTTGTTGCCTTTTTCGGCGAGGAGAACATTGTACTCTGCTTCAGGTAAATGGATGGAGTAAAGAACAGGACAGAGTCCATATGCTTTTTAGCCCATAAATCAGGTAAACAGCAGTGTTTCATTCAACAATAACCATCTACTTCACACCAGGCTAAATTTCTTGGGGTTGGTGACACAATTGTATACAAGACAAAGTTCTTGCCTTCATGGAACCTGTATTCTAATGGAAGATGAGACCAATCATTAAATTATCAAATGAACGTACATTGTTTATAATTAGTCATTCAGATAATGATGAGTGCTATGAAATAATTTCAGTCAATAAGATACAATAGCTATGAGTGGATATTGCCCCTAAATTAAATTGGATCCTTATCAAGAAACCACTCATAGGATTACAGGTAAGGAAGAAACATGATGTGAGCTCCTAATTTTTTTTTTAACAAGAACAAGTCAGCAACCTAGATTGACAGCAGCAACAGTAGCATAAGCTTTCTTTTCTCCTTCCCTACAGGAGCATCTGGGATAATGTCTGGATAATTAGGGCCTTACTGAGGTTGAGAAAAGGCCTAATTCTGTCAAAGTACTTTTTAATATTTTTATATAAAGAGTTTCCTCATTGTTTTGGAAGAACTTACTCTGATAATCCAAGTGATTATGTCCAAGAGAATGACTATAAACTCTAGGCTTTCTGGATTTCTACACCAAATTCAGACTCAGCAGGGATACATCTTCAGCCAAAGGAAGAAAACCAAATCAGGACAGTAGTGTTCATGAAAAATATCTCTGGCTTCAGAACTTCAGTATTTTGTAAATGCTGTTTCACCACAGCAAACCCCTAATTTTGAATTAGTATACTTAATATGTATGACTATGGTACTCTTTAAGTTAGATGCTCACAATAATGAGTTATTTCTCACTTAGCCTTTACCTTGACTCCTTCCCTTTTACCTTGAATGAAAGTCTTGTATGGCTTTTCTACATCTCCCACCATATCTGTTGGATTACCTATTTTAGCTTACCTAGGGTAAGGTTTTGCAACAAAGGAATGAAGGATTGAGGCTTGGCTACCAGTAAAGGTCAGCCAAGAACATAAGGTACATCTTTATTAGACACTATCACACACTGTTCCATCTTCTTCCCTTTCTTAAATTCTTCAACTGTTTCCTTATACAAATATTTATTGAATATCTATTAGTGCTACATATGGAGCTGGAACTAAGAAAATCATGTGTTTCCTTGTGAAAGTCATACTCAGATGACAAAATAATTTCATGTAGCTAAGACCAAGGGGTAAACATTAATTTTAAATAATTATACAAAATAACAGGAAACAAACACTCAAAAAGACTAGCATTTACTCTCAACACAGAAATGGTGAAATAGCTAATTTTGGTAGTCACAGAAAATCAAAGATTAAATATACTACTGCATGCAGTAGCAATTTTAGATAAGCTTTCTGCCTGATAGATGCTGTGTCCTGTTTCTCAGCTATGAATGATATGGCCAATTAAAAAATAATAATAATATACTTTACATCAAGGATAACAAATTGTTAAGACTTTACTGAGTTTTACTTTATCAGCAACTATGTAGAGTGATAAATCATCATTACCCATCACACACCATTCAAGAACATTAGTAACCTTCTTGAGAGCTCCGTGAAATTTTTCCTCTTTATAATTAACTCTCATTAGAAAGTCGCAGTTTTTTTCAGAATGACCACCAATGACACAAATGCAGCTGAGAACAGCTGAGACACAGGTGTTTGATGTTTGGTTTGTTGTTAATAGTTCATCATGCATGAAGTGACTAAATCATTTTTTTACACTACTCATTTTGTTGCATTAAATGGAGAAATATGATTACATTTATTATTTCTAAGTTTTTATCGGCAAAGGAACAGACATTTTTCTGCTGGAATAATAAAATCTGTTATAATGTTTCAATAAATAATGTTTTACATTAACATTTAAAATACTCATATTAGGACACACCAAAGGGGGACAAGTGTTGCCTTGACAGAGCTCCCACTGGTCAAACTGGGACAATTTGAACATCAGAAAGAATAATAATGGTAATGGTTTATATTATATTGAATATAAAAAAGAATTCCTGAGGATCCTCAGCCAGTGTTTTCTTATTATGCCTCTCTTGCCTTTTTTTTTAAGGTAAATAAATAATTTTTAAAAAAAGGTCCTTAAGTTCGGATCTATGCTAGAGTTATATTTCTGAGGAGCATCTGAGAGAAATGTGAATTTTTATCCCTTTTCTGAGTGACTCTTTTTTTTTGGCTGGCCAGCAATCTTCACTTCATGTGGGTTGGTGCCTTTGCCTGCCTCTTTGTCTCTTCATTCTCTGTCCCCTCCCCATCGCCATGATTGGGACTGTGAATGTCAGTCACGGACATTTCTGGGTCAAAATGGTGGCATGTTGGGTTACTAACTGCTTCCTTCAAGAACCATCTGCAATTACATTCAAAGGGTTTACCTTTTGGATCCAAATTTAAATCAAAAATTGGATTTACCAATTAAATCCACAAGGGAGCTAAGTGAGGTGGTGTGTGCCAGAAGCTCTAGCTACTTGGGAGGCTGAGGCAGGAGGATGGCTTGAGCCCATGAGTTTGAGGGCAAACACTGTTGGAGAAGTTATTCAGCAGCAGGAGAAGGGGCCTCCAGAAGAAGCAGAGAAGTTTTGCTCAGGGATCACTGCCATGGGTCTTCTCCTTTCCTTTAGTGATTGCTTCAGGGAACCATGTAATCAGAATGTCCAGACGAGTGCAGCTTTGTTTGATGTTTTGAACAAAACTTTGTACAGAAGCTTATTTCAAGATACAAAGATCATGGATGCTTGTAGATACGATGAACTACAAATGAAAATTTGAGGTCAGCCATCCATCAGACATAGTCAACAAATAATGTGGATGGAAACTGGCTAGTCTCTTCTGTACACAGAAGTAAAATAATTATTGATGAAACAAGACATCAGCCTGAGAGGTGAAGCCAGCTGGACTTCTGGGTTGGGTGGGGACTCAGAGAACTTTTCTGTCTTACAAGAAGATTGTAAAATGCACCAATCAGCACTCTGTAGCTAGGATTGTAAAACACACCAATCAGTGCTCTGTGGCTAGCTAGAGATTTGTAAAATGCGCCAATCAGTGCTCTGTGAAAACGCACCAATCAGCGCTCTGTGGCTAGCTAGAAGTTTGTAAAGTGGACCAATCAGCACACTGTAAAATGGACCAATCAGTGCTCTGTAAAATGTACCAATCAGCACTCTGTAAAATGGACTGATCAGCAGGACATGGGCAGGGACAAATAATGGAATAAAAGCTGGCCAACCCAGCCAGCAGTGGCAACCTGCTCGGGTACCCTTCCACACTGTGGAAGCTTTGTTCTTTCGCTCTTCACAATAAATCTTGCTGTTGCTCACTCTTTGGGTCTGTGCCACCTTTAAGAGCTGTAACACTCACCACGAAAGTCCGCGGCTCCATTATTGAAGTTAGCGAGACCAAGAACCCGCTGGAAGGAACTAAATCTGGACACATCTTGGTGACCAGGAAGGGACTATAACCAAGCAGTGATTACCACTGGACCCCTTTCGCTTACCATTCTGTCCTATTTTTCTGTAGAATTCGGGGGCTAAACACCAGGCACCTGTCGGCCAGTTAAAAGTGACTAGCATGGCTGCCAGCCTGAAGACACGGGTGTCAGGCTTTCTAGAAAGGGCTCTCTAACAACCCCCAACTCTTCAGAGTTGGGAGTGTTGGTTTGCCTGGAACCAGCTTCTACTTTTCCTGTACTTCTGAGCTGAGCCGAGGATTGACAGAGAAGAAAGCCATTCAGCTCCAGGGTCCCAACAAAAAGTTGGTTGACCCTGCAGCCATGAGCGGAACTCTCAAAGTCATGTCGCCCAAGCGAGACTCGCCCATCTATCCTATCTATCCTGACCCTTGCCTCCTGGGTCCTAATGCCTATCAGACAAACTTCCTCTCACCTCTCTTCTCCAAGGCCAGTCCTGCTTCTAAAAACCACTCCCTGTCTCTGGTGCTTTTCTAGTTTCTCCTATAAGAATGATTTCTAGTATAAACTTCAGGACTCTGTTCCCTTCTTTAGGCACCTGGGCTCACCAATCAGACAGACGTAATTGTTGCCCAAAGCCCCATTGGAGGTAAGACTATCTGGAATTTTAGGATTCCTCCTCAGACAAGCAGGCCTAACAAAGGCTATTTCCGAAGCTAGGGTATGGGGAGCCTGAGAAATGATATCCTTCCTATCCATATGATGAGAAGTGAGGACAAAAGGCATCACTCTTCCAACCCTAGAAATCCCTTCCCTCCCTCAGAGTATGGCCCTCCACTCAATTTTTGGAGCATATCACCTTTAGAGGACAAGGGTAAGGTCACAATACTAACAGGAAAAAAAGGCTTAGGACTCTAACAGGTTTTTGAGAATGTGTCATTAAGGGCCACTAAATACAATTTTTCTCGGTCCTCTTTGTGGTCTAAGTGGAAAGGTGAGGGTGCAGGTTTTTGAGAATGCGTCGGTAAGGGCCACTAAATTCGACCTTCCTCAGTCCTCTTTGTGGTCTAAGAGGAAAACTAGTGTTTCTGCTGCTGCTTTGGTGAGCACAACTATTCTGATCAGCAGGGTCCAGGAACCGTTGCGGGTTCCTGGGCAAGAGGGGGATCTGCTGCTGCATCAGTGAGTGCAACTATTCTGATCAGAAGGGTCCAGGGACTGTTGCGGGTTCTTGGGCGAGGGGTGGGGGGACAAACCAAAACCACAGGTGGTTTTTTCTTTCACATGGGAAACACTCAGGCAGCAACAGGCTCACCCTTGAGATACATCCTAAGCCATTGGGACAAATTTGACCCACAAACCCTGAAGAAGCAGCAGCTTATTTTTTTCTGCACTATGGCCTGTCCCCCATATTCTCTCTCTGATGGGGAAAAATGGCCACTTGAGGGAAGTATAAATTACAATACTATCTTGCAGCTTGACCTTTTCTGTAAGAGGGAAGGCAAATGGAGTGAAATACCTTATGTCCAAGCTTTCTTTTCATTGAAGGAGAATCCACAACTATGCAAAGCTTGCAATTTACATCCCACAGGAGGACCTCTCAGCTTACCTCCATATCCTAGCCTTCCTACAGCTCCCCTTCCTATTAATAATAAGCCTCCTCTAATCTCCCCTGCCCAGAAGGAAACAAGCAAAGAAATCTCCAAAGGACCACAAGAACCCCCTGGCTATCGGTTATGTCCCCTTCAAGTTGTAGGGGGAGGGGAATTTGGCCCAACCCGAGTACATGTCCCATTCTCCCTCTCTGATTTAAAGCAGATCAAGGTAGACTTGGGAAAGTTTTCAGATGATCCTGATAGGTATATAGATGTCCTACAGGGTCTACGGCAAACCTTCAACCTCACTTGGAGAGATGTCATGCTATTGTTAGATCAAACCCTGGCCTTTAATGAAAAGAATGCAGCTTTAGCTGCAGCCCAAGAGTTTGGAGATGCCTGGTATCTTAGTCAAGTAAATGACAGAATGACAGCTGAAGAAAGGGACAAATTCCCTACTGGTCAGCAAGCTGTTCCCAGTATCGATCCCCACTGGCACCTCGACTCAGATCATGGGAACTGGAGTCGTAAACATCTGTTGAACTGTGTTCTAGAAGGGCTAAGGAGAATTAAGGAAAAAGCCCGTGAATTATTCACTAATGTCCACCATAACTCAGGGAAAGGAAGAAAATCCTTCTGCTTTCCTCGAGTGGCTACAGGAGTCCTTAACAAAATATACTCCCCTGTTGCTTGACTCTCTCAAGGGTCAATTGATCCTAAAAGATAAGTTTATTACCCAATCAGCCACAGATATCAGGAGAAAGCTCCAAAAGTGAGCCCTGGGCCCTGAACAAAATCTGGAGGCATTATTAAACCTGGCAACCTCTGTGTTCTATAATAGGGACCAAGAGGAATAGGCCAAAAAGGAAAAGTGAGATCAGAGAAAGGCTGCAGCCTTAGTCATGGCCCTCAGACAAACAAAACCTTGGTGGTTCAGAGAGGACAGAAAATGGAGCAGGCCAATCACCCGGTAGGGCTTGTTATCTGTGTGGTTTGCAAGGACACTTTAAAAAAGATCGTCCAATGAGAAACAAGCTGCCCCCTCACCCATGTCCACTATGCTGAGGCAATCACTGGAAGGCACACTGCCCCAGAGGACAAAGGTTCTCTGGGCAGAAGCCCCCAACCAGATGATCCAACAACAGGACTGAGGGTGCCTGGGGCAAGTGCCAGCTCATGGCATCACCCTCACTGAGCCCCAGGTATGTTTAACCACTGAGGGCCAGGAAATTCACTTCCTCCTGGACACTGGCACAGCTTTCTCAGTGTTAATCTCCTGTCCCGGACAGCTATCCTCAAGGTCTGTTACCATCTGAGGAATCCTGGGACAGCCTGTAACCAGGTATTTCTCCCACCTCCTTAGTTGTAATTGGGAAACTTTGCACTTTTCAAATACCTTCCTTGTTATGCCTGAAAGTCCCACACCCTTATTAGGGAGGGACATATTAGCCAAAGCTGGAGCTATTATCTATACGAATATGGGGAACAAGTTACCCATTTGTTTTTCCCTACTTGAGGAGGGAATCAACCCTGAAGTCTGGGCATTGGAAGGACAATTTGGAAGGGCAAAAAATGCCTGCCCAGTCCAAATCAAGCTAAAAGACCCCACCACTTTTCCTTATCAAAGGCAATATCCTTTAAGGCCTGAAGCTCATAAAGGATTACAGGATATTTTTAGACATTTAAAAGCTCAAGGCTTAGTAAGAAAATGCAGCAGTCCCTGCAACATCCCAATTCTAGGAGTACAAAAACCGAATGGTCAGTGGAGACTAGTGCAAGATCTTAGACTCATCAATGAGGTAGTAATTCCTTTATATCCAGTTGTACCCAACCCCTATACCCTGCTCTCTCAAATACTAGAAGAAGCAGAATGGTTCACTGTTCTGGACCTCAAGGATGCCTTCTTCTGTATTCCCCTGCACTCTGACTCCCAGTCTCTCTTTGCCTTCAAGAATCCCACAAACCACATGTCCCAACTTAATGGACAATCTTGCCCCAAGGGTTCAGGGATAGCCCTCATCTGTTTGGTCAGGCACTGGCCCAAGATCTAGGCCACTTCTCAAATCCAGGCACTCTAGTCCTTCAGTATGTGGATGAGTTACTTTTGGCTAGCAGTGCAGAAGCCTCATGCCAGCAGGCTACTCTAGATCTCTTAAACTTTCTAGCTAATCAAGGGTACAAGGCGTCTAAATCAAAGGCCCAGCTCTGCCTACAACAAGTCAAATATCTAGGCCTAATCTTAGCCAGAGGAACCAGGGCCCTCAGCAAGGAACGAATACAGCCTATACTGGCTTATCCTCGCCCTAAGACATTAAAACAGTTGCAGGGGTTCCTTGGAATCAACAGCTTTTGCCAACTATGGATCCCCAGATACAGTGAGATAGCCAGGCTCCTCTATACTCTAATCAAGGGGACCCAGAGGGCAAATACTCATCTAGTAGAATGGGAAACAGAGGCAGAAACAGCCTTCAAAACCTTAAAGCAGGCCCTAGTATAAGCTCCAGCCTTAAGCCTTCCCACAGGACAAAACTTCTCTTTATACCTAGCAGAGAGAGCAGGAATAGCTCTTGGAGTCCTTACTCAGACTCGTGGGACAACCCCACAACCAGTGGCATACCTAAGTAAGGAAACTGATATAGTAGCAAAAGGCTGGCTTCATTGTTTACGGGTAGTTGCGGCAGTGGCCATCTTAGTGTCAGAGGCTATCAAAATAATACAAGGAAAGGATCTCACTGTCCGGACTACTCATGATGTAAATGGCATACTAGGTGCCAAAGGAAGTTTATGGCTATCAGGCAACCACCTGCTTACATACCAGGTGCTATTCCTTGAGCAACCAGTGCTTCAAATACACATGTGTGCGTCCCTCAAACCTGCCACTTTTCTCCCAGAGGATGGGGAACCAATCGAGCATGACTGCCAACACATTATAGTCTAGACTTATGTCACCTGAGAGGATCTCTTAGAAGTCCCCTTAGCTAACCCTGACCTTAACCTATATACCGATGGAAGTTCATTTGTGGATAATAGTATATGAAAGGCAGGTTATGCCACAGTTAGTGATGTAACAGTACTTGAAAGTAAGCCTCTTACCCCAGGGACCAGCGCCCAGTTAGCAGAACTAGTGGCACTGACCTGAGCCTTAGAACTGGGAAAGGGAAAAAGAATAAATGTGTATACAGATAGCAAGTATGCTTATCTAATCCTAAATGCCCATGCTGCAATATGGAAAGAAAGGGAGTTCCTAACCTCTGGGGAAACCCCCATTAAATACCATAAGGAAATCATAGAGTTCTTGCATGCAGTGCAAAAACCCAAGGAGGTGGCAGTCTTACACTGCCAAAGCCAAAGCCAAAGGGGAAGGAGAAGGGAGAACAGCAGCATAAGCAGCTGGCAGAGGCAGGGAAAGACCAGCAGAAAGTCAAAGAAAAGAGAGAGAGGGGAAAGACAGAAAGTCAAAGAGAGAAGGAAAGAGAGAGAGGAAGAGACAGAGAGACAAAGAGGGAGTCAGAGAGAAAGAGACAAAGTCAAAGAGAAAGAAAGAGAGAGACAGAAAGTCAAAGAAAGAGAGAGAGAGAGAAGTAGTAAAGAAAAAAGTGTACCCTATTCCTTTAAAAGCCAGGGTAAATTTAAAACCTATAATTGATAATTGAAGGTCTTCTCCGTGACCTAGAACACTCCAATACTACCTTATTGTTAGTGTAAACAAGGGGGTAGCCCAAAAGCACTGACGCCACTGACAACCCACAGCCTGCCTAACAGGGGATCTAAATCTTAATTAATTACCATACAAAGGTCCAACCAGACCTAGGAGGAACTCCCTTCAGGACAGGATGATAGATGGTTCCTCCCGGGAGATTAAGGGAAAAAGACACAATGGGTATTCAGTAAGTGATAAGGAAACTCTTGTAGAAGCAGAGTTTGGAAAATTGCCTAATAATTGGTCTGCTCGAACGTGAGAGCTGTTTGCACTCACCCAAACCTTAAAGTACTTACAGAATCAGGAAAGAGCCATCTACACCATTTTTAAGTTAATATGGACTGAACTAGGTCTTATTAATAGCAAAGAATAATTGAAATCCCAAACTTACAAGATTTTCAATAAAAGTAACGTTTTCTAAAAGTTAACAGTGTAATATGTATTATCCTAACTTCTAATCTTGTGGAAATCAGACCCTATCAGTGCCCCTCAAAGCTCAAGTTGCAACAAATAACAAAATCTATCCTTACTCTATAATTCCAAATAGACTCTTTGGCAGCAGTGACTGTCCAAAACCACCAAGGCCTAGACCTCCTCACTGCTGAGAAAGGAGGACTCTGCACCTTCTTAGGGAAAGAGTGTTGTTTTTACACTAACCAGTGGGCATAGTATGAGACGCTGCCCGATGTTTATGAGAAAAGGCTTCTGAAATCAGACAATGCCATTCAAACTCATACCAACCTCTGGAGTTGGGCGACATGGCTTCCCCCCTTTCTAGGTCCCGTGACAGCAATCTTGCTATTACTCGCCTTGGGGCCCTGTATTTTTAACCTCCTTGTCAAATTTGTCTCCTCCAGGATCGATGCCATCAAGCTACAGATGGTCTTACAAATGGAACCCCAAATGAGCTCAACTAACAACTTCTACCAAGGACCCCTGGACCGACCCACTGACCCTTTGGCTGGCCTAGAGAGTTCCCCTCTGGAGAACACTACCACTGAAGGGCCCCTTCTTTGTCCCTACCCATTTTTTAGAGGCAAAATCGATACAGGCTTCCTGGACAGACTAGGTCGGGGTACTGACACTGCCTCCTGAGGATGTACTGCTAGGGGGTCCTCCATGCTCCCCCTGGGGCTGAAAGCAGACCTCAGACAAAATTCTGTTCAGAGATTTCATTGATTATGTCTCCAAAGCAAATATCAGTCCAGCTCGACAGCCATCAGTCCACACAGAGCACCTCACAGCCTCCACCACCCCCATCCCTTCTGTGGTCTGATGGTCAAGGACAGCCTGGGTCACAGCTGCCCCAAACTTCTCTCTCTACTGAGTTTCACACCAGCGACGAACACTCTGTTTTCTCCACCTTTGAAAATAGCTGTAACAACCCATCCCCACCACCTCTGCCTTGCACAGAGTCTTCCAGCTCCATGCCTGGCCTGGGCATGATGCCTCCCTCACCTCCCCCTCTCCCTGGCATGACAGTGCTTACTCTGCCCAGTACAGCCATTCCCCCACCTCCTCCTCTGCTAGGTACAGAAATGCTGCCACCCCCTCCCCCTCCTCTACCCAGAGTGGGAATACCTCCTCTGCCCCCTCTACCCGGAGTGGGAATACCTCCCCGCCCCCACTCCCCAGAGTGGGAATACCACCTCCTCCCCTTCTTTCCGGAGCTGGAATACCCTCTCTGCCCCCTGTACCTGGAGTGGGAATACCCCTTCCGCCCCCTCTACCTGAAGCGGGAATACCTCCTCCACCCCAACTTCCTGGAGCAGGAATACCTCCTCCGCCCCCTCTACCCAGAGTGGGAATACATCCTCCACCCCCTCTACCCCCTCTACCTGGAGCGGGAATACCCCCTCCACCCCCTCTACCTGAAGTGGGAATACCTCCTCTGCCTCCTCTACCTGGTGCTGGGATTCCCCCACCTCCTCCCTTGCCAAGTATGGGGATTCCACCTGCTCCAACACCCCCTCCCACTCCACCTGAGAGAGGAATCCCCCCACCCACTCTGCTTCTCCCATCAGGCCCTCCATTCCTCCCATAAGTTGGGAAGAGCATTTTACTAATACCACAGGTGTGTGGATTTCTTCCTCCTCCATTGACAAATGGCTTGTTTGGATTAGGGATGAATCAGGACAAAGGGAGTAGGAAGCAGCCCATAGAGCCTTGTCGACCAATGAAGCCTCTTTACTAGACAAGAATTCAACTACATAGTAAAAGAGACTCCAGTGCTTCACTTAGTTGGGAAAAAAATTGAAGAGCCATCTATAGATTGTCATGAATTTGAGGAATTGTTTTCTAAAACTGCTGTAAAGGAGAGAAAGAAACCTATCTCTGATACCATCTCAAAGTCGACAGCTAAACAATGCTAAAAGCACCAGCAGGCCAGGGGCGGTGGCTCATGCCTGTAATTCCAAACACTTTGGGAGGCCGAGGCTGGTGGATCACAAGGTCAGGAGATCGAGACCATCCTGGATAACACGGTGAAACCCCGTCTCTACTGAAAATACAAAAAATTAGCCGGGCGTGGTGGCATGCACCTGTAGTCCCAGCTACTCGGGAGGCTGAGGCAGGAGAATCACTTGAACCCAGGAGGCGGAGGTTGCAGTGAGCCGAGATTGCACCACTGCACTTCAGCCTGGGCGACAGAGCAAGAATCTGTCTCAAAAAAAAAACAAAAAACAAAACAAAAAAAAACACCAGCATACTCTGTGGATGGAGCCAGAAATCAAACCTTGTCTCTATGACAGGGCCAGAAAGAAACATCTTGCCATTGACCAGAGAGCAGGGAGCAAAGCAAAATGCCTAGATGAATACCGAATGACCATTTACTGAATTATTAAAAGTTTATTATGTGATTCTATTCAATAAACATGTGCTAGGTGATTCAAAATTAAAAAAAAAAATGGATTCCTAAGTCCACAGTAATACTCAAAACAAAATAAGAAAAAGGAAAGTTCTTCATTGCAGAAACATGCTATCTAATAAACTTAGATGTAACAATACAATTGTAAAATCACCAATGTCCTTTGCAACCACTAATACAATTATTGATTTAGGCAAGAATCATCAACAGATGAAAAAACCATTAAGTGTAGTAGGAGGCCAAGATAGTAATATATTCTCATAGTATGAAGGCTCAAGTTGCTTATTAATTACAATGAGAAAATTATCTCTATAATAAAGAGAGCTAGAAAACACCATCTTAATCCAGTCTTCAAACTTAGCATAACAATAATGAGACAAACGGCATTATGTCCTTTCTGATACACTATAATGAAAAGTACACACATTATATTTGTAGGATTCTTATAAAATGATCTTTAACATGAATATAATCACAAGGAAACATTTAGATAAATAAGAATGTGAGCCATTCTACAAGACAACTGACCTGGACTCTTTAACATATCCCCATGATGAAAGACAAAAAGAGTGATGGGAATTTTTTAGATTAATGGAAGCTAAGGAGATATGATCATCAAATGCAGTAAGTGATCCTCAATTGGATATTGGGGTAGAAACAAAGATTTGTAAAAGAGCATTTGGGGAAATTTGAATATGGACTCTGTGTTGACTACAATTGTATCATTGTTAAAATTCTTGGGTGTGATAGTACTCTGGGGTTATGTAGTAGGATGTCCTTAATTTTAGGAGATACAGGATAAAGTATTTATGATCTGTCATCATATCTACAATTTAAGTTCAAATGCTTCAGCAAAGATGATGCCACAGATATAGGTCCAGTAAATGTTTTTAAATGTTTTAAAATAGCCACCTTTTGATGAAAGTTTTTATTATTGTGTTGTGGCACTCTCATATTTTCTCAGCTGCTTGGTTACAAAATGCAGTCTTAAAATGGATCAGCCCTTTTCCATACCATAGGTAGATTATAAAGTTATAAAGTCTTAATTTATCTTTGTATGTTAACAAAAATGTGGACCATGCCCATCATTCCATACTAATAAAAGAATAGAAAGGGTTTGGAGAAAGGAAAGGAAAGATAATATAAGCAGAGTTTTGGAAGCAAAAGCAATACTATCCGGAGAAAAGGAAAGGAAAGATTTTGCAGTTTTTCCTTGTGTTTTTGTGTTACATGAAAGTAAGCATTTTTGTATGTATTATTCACTACTCTGTTCTAACTGCCTAGAATAGTGCTGCCACAAAATAGATAATAAATGGATATTTGAAAGAATGTGAGGTTATACTAAGTGCCTTTATACAAACTATGTCATTTAAATTTACACAACATATATATATATATGTGGAGAGAGAGAGAGAGACTAACACCCAGAATGTTTATACAGATGGAATAGAGAGTCAATTACTTGCTGGGATGTACTGAGGCAACAGCTTGAGTCTAGCTCTATTCATTCCCACAGCCCATATATCAGATACACTGCCCTTCTAAACATCATTAGTTCTTTCCCTTCAATTTATAGGAAAGGAAGCACAGAGGCAGGAATAGGTCTTTATTAAGGTAGTATAAATAGTTTATTGCAAAACAAAACTGATGCCTTATGTTATTTACCCTAGTCTACATAGAACATAAAATCGGCTAGTCTTTGCTAATAAGGAAAATTATATGTTATAGGGGAAACTGCTCTGGATGTAGCGTTAGATGTCCCTGTGTTCAAATCTTAGTTCTGTTCCTACTGCCACACAATTGTCAATAAATATTTGTTAAATGAATGGCTATTTTACACATATCTCATCAGCTCTTCTTTTATTTACATGGACATACTGACTTCATAGCTTTGTTGTGAGGAACAAGATTCATGACTGTCACATCACTTCTCTTTTCCAAAATGAATATTTATTTTGAAATCAAATCTATTAGTATTGGAGGAATCATTGCTTGTCTACTCTTACTCTTGAAAATATCTGAATAAAGGCATTTTAGCAAGTTAATAACTACAGAATCTTCTTACTCTGAAGTAATATTCCTCTGGATTTTCCACTCAAATCTTCTTTAAATTAATATCAGATGGCCCTTGTGGCATATATTGCAAATGATTGCTGGAATCTGGATATTTCTCTTCTGAGCCCCATGTAAAAATTATTCTTCCCAACTTTTTAAAGACAAATATAACTATATGAGTAGTTCTGGTTAATGAGAATGGGCCATGATGATGTTTGTCAGTATGAGACACATCAGCTCAACTCATCCCCTGCCTTGGTAATAACTAAAACATTTCAGAAGGATCTCTCTTTAACTTGGGCCCTTGAGTAACAACAATGAGAAAAGCTTTCCTGCTAATCTTTATTACAAATTAAACAAATAAATCCATGTTGATTTATCCAGTATGGTTTTGGGGAATGGATATTTGAATACAGCTCCTAAACTTGCCTTTTAACTGTCAACACCACAATTGGAGCAGGGCAATTTAGGTTACCTGTATTAGTTTACAACTTTCCTCCTCCCTTTTGAGCCTCCCTATATCCTCTCTGCTGCTCAAGTTCAGTTAAAGATTTTGTTTATCTCACTGAAAAATAAAAAAAAGTCAGAAAACAATTTCACACTGGCCCAGTACCACTAAATTGGTCATTCTTTTCTCCCCATTTTGACTATGATTGAACTGTCTGTGGTACTTCTATCTAAGCCAATTTCTCTATTTGCACACTAGATTCCATCTCCTTTCTTATTCCATGGTATTTTTCTGAAGATGTTTCCTTCTCTTATGCTTCATTGCTTTTCCCTTTTCTAATGGATCAACTTCCATCATCATACTATCCTCTAGTTACCTCTCCTATCTAAAATAAATCAAAATCCTGCCAGGAAGGGGAAAAACATTTTCCACCTTCCTCATCAGTCACTGAGTTTTTTCAATTTATATTTTGATCATAAAACCCGTTAATATAATACCATGCCTGTCATATTTGCAAAATATGCACCTGAGCTATGATCACCACCTTTTTAAGTACAAGTATAACAAAATTTCCCAAATTTAATCTATTCTAAACAAGGCAAGAATAATCACCCAATTATTAGTATGTTCCATCCACACTAACTACATGAAATATTCATACTCAACATTAATATAATTTTGTTTAGAATAATTTTAGTTTACAAAAATGTTGTAAGGACATCCAGAGAGTTCTCATGTATTCCATACTAAGTTTCATCTATTATTAACTTACATTAGTGTGATATATTTGTTAGCATTAGTATTGATACACTGTTATTAACCAAAGCCCATACTTTATTCAGATTACCTTGGTTTTTATCTGATGTTCTTTTTAGGTCCCAGGTTCCCATTCAAGTTATCATTACATTTAGTCATCATGTAGTCCTTAGGCTCCTCTACCCTGTAATAGTTTCTCAGACTTCCCATGCTTTTGCTGAACTTTGACAGTTTTGAGGAGTATTGATCAGGTATTTTGTAAAATATCTCTCAATTTGGTTTTGTCTGATGTGTTTCTCCTAATTAGACTGGAGTTAGGGGTTTTGGGAGGAAGACCACAGAGGTAAAGTATCATTCTCATCATATTATGTCAAGAGTTCAAGGTATTATCATCATGCCTTATCACTGCCGTTAACCTTGATTACTGAGTTGAGGTAGTATTTGTCAGGTATCTCCACTGTTGAGTAACTCTTTTTCCCCCTATCCACACTGTATTTTTGGAAGGAAGTCACTATGCACTGCCCATACGTAAGAGGTTGGAAGTTACGTGCCATCTTATTATTATTATTTTAGAGACACAATCTCACTCTGTTGCCCAGGCTGGAGTGCAGTGGTAGGATCATAGTGCTCTGTAACCTCAAACTCCTGGGCTCAGGTAATCCTCTTGTCTTGGCCTCCCAAAGAGCTAGAATTACAAGTGTGAGCCACCACGCCTGGCAATGCCACCTTCTTGAGAGGAGGAAAGCCTATAGAATTTATTTGGAATTTTTCTACACAGAAATTTTGTCTATTCTCTTCCATCTACTTATTCATTCAATCATTTATTTCAGTATGGTGTCTTTAATACTACATTGTGTATTTTGTTGTTCAAATTGTTCTGGATTTGGCCATTGGAAGCTCTTTCAGTAAGCTCCTGTATCACTTTGACATAACCGTATGGTGGATGTTTTCTTAGCACTACCTTATTTTTTGGCACCATAAAATGTGCCAGGTTCATCTTGTATTTTCCCAGCCTCAATTCTATAATCAGCTATTTCTCTAAGTAGCCCTGGTTCCTTTTCTTGGGAATGAAATTGGAAACCAAGATCTGGGCCCTGCATGTGCTCATTGCTACATGGGTGTTACTATTTTCAGGCCCTTTTAGCTAACAGAGCAAGGAAGTATATGTGCATGTACTAACCTTTGCATATATATACATATCTATAAATATTTCTGTGTATTCATTTGTATGTACAGTAATGAAACACAATTTATACTGTCTCAAACTTTAATCCAATACAACATTGATTATTCTAGCTTTTCCCTCTTGCTTATCGGTATCCTCTCCCTCCAATAGTGAAAAACCTCTGTCTCACCATCTGACACCCATGCCCTTAATTTTTCAATTCCACTATATATGTATGGTAATTTCAGAATTGGTAACCCATACCCCAGGAGAAATAATTTTATTACTTGTACTAGAGTACAGTTACTTTTGTCTTTAGTCTTAAATTCTCTACCCATTTCCAAAGTTACTTGAGTCAGCACCTTCCACTCCCAACCGCACTCCCTTCAATAAGGTTATTTCATAAATGCAGACTCTGTAACAGTATGCATTTCATCCTGGGATTTCCCTAGTCATTTAAATATTTTTAAAATTTGCAAACATTAAGGCTCATTCTTTGTGCTGTAAAATTCTACGGAATTTGTCAAATGCACAGGGTCATGAACCCACCACCACAGTGTCATACACAATAGCTTTAACATCCTAAAATATACCTTATGTCTCACCTACTCAACATTCCTCCATTCCCACATTCTTGGTAGCAAGTGCTGACATGTTTGTCATCTTTACCACTTTTCCTTTTCAGGAAAGTAATATAAATTGAATTGTGGTATATGTAGTCTTTTCAACTCTTTTTTCCTACTTAGCAATATGCATTTAAGATTCATATATGTCTTTGCTTATATTGGTAACTCATCCTTTTGTATCACTGAATAGTATTCCACCATATGGTTGTAATACATTTTATTTATCTATTTTATTTTTTTGACGGACATCTAGGTTGCTTCAAATTTTTGGTGATTACAAATAAAGCTGCTATAAACATTCATGTACAGGTGTTCATGTGGACATTAGTTTTCAGATCGGTTAGGTAGATACCTAGAAGTCCGACTGCTAGGTCATTTTGTAAGACTATTTTTTGCTTTGTAAGAAATTGCTAAATTGCATTTTGAAAGAGGCTATATCCACATTACATTTTATTAAAAAGAAAAAAAACTACTTTGGATGTTTAGTCTTTGCAGGTGGATTTCATAATAATGGAAATTGATTCATTAATAACAGTGAATTGAATAAGACATATCTCAAGCTTGCCCCATGGGACATTTATCACAGAACGGTGCCAACATACTCAGCCTTAATGTGTCCACCCAACCATCAGCTTTTGATATTGAGGCAATTTGGCTCACAGCCAGATGGTGTGAAATAGCTTTGTGCATTAGTACAGAAAAAATTTCTAGAGCCCCAGTGCTCATAATTTGCCAGATTCTGTGAAGATAGAGCAGTGTACTGTTAGGGAGAGCTTTGAACTTCCCCATTCTGCATCTCAGCAGTGAAAAAGAAGATAGCAGTGTTTTTTGTTTGTTTGTTTGTTTTTAATAGAATCTGCTCTGTCCACACTCAGCTCACTAAGGGAAAAAATGAAAATTAAGTATTTCACAGGTGTGAATCTGAAATGTAAGGAATGTTAAGCCTGTCAAAGCTTGGACTATAATAATCCAAAGCATAGCACCTTAGCATGCTGAGTACTTTGAGCTGAAAGAAATTGGGCAGGCCCCAGAAGGAGGAAGTTGTCACTGATCTCCCCTTCTCCCTCCCTACTTTCTCCCCCTGAACTGGGTTATAAAACTAGTATTTCCCTTTCCAAAAGCAAGCCATAAAACGTAAGAAGATCACTTTCTGACCTCTTCTTTCCCCTTAAAGATGCTCAGGTGACAGGTGTATCGACAGGTGACCTGTGTCCATACATGGGGAGATGAAATGTCATACAGAGACACAGGAAAGAATCTGAACAAACAGGCCTGGATGACTTTTCCCCCAGTTTTATTTTCATTCATGGCCAGGAACCCTAGGGAAGTTGAGGATTCGGACCTCTACTCTAATTATAAAATCTCAAATTGATATAGGAGTTAATAAGAAATTATTTAGGCAGTTAGTAAGGGTAAAAGAGTTATCGGTGGAATTTCCTTTTAATAAAAAGCAGCCCCCAAATCCTTTCTTTTCTAACAAAAAGCAGCCTGAAAAATCAAGCTGCAAGCCTAGATAAGCAAGCTGGAAGCTTGCATAGGTGAATGCCAGCAGCTGTGCCAATAGAAAAAGGATACCTGGAAGTCAGGTATATTTAACATGGAGGTTTTCTCTTCCCTTTTCTTTGTCGCCATGTGTGCAGGTGTCATGGCGCCGGTGAGGTAGAGGCCTCATCTGCATAATAAAGGATTAGGGTGGGACGGCCAGCTGCCTCGCATGCTATGTAAATGGTACACCTATTCCAACCAATCCACTATGCCCTATATAAATTAGACACCACCTCGCCCAAAGCCAGAAGCCCACTCTGGCCCCTTTCCTCTGCACAAGGAAGATCTCTTCTTTCTTTCGCCTATTAAACTTCTGCTCTTAAACCTACTTGTGTGTGTCCACGTCTGCGATTTCCTTAGCACGAGACAACAAACTTTGGGTATTTTCCCAAAGAAACAATGCTGCTTCAAAATCACTTAGAAAAGTTAGATTCATGTCTCATTGTCCCTTTTCCTGCCGTTTGCCCATCATTTGGATCCTTACGGATTAAAGTTGCACTACTGAAACTTTAGCCAGCATCACAATCACCTAGAAGGCCTATTAAAGCACAGACTGCTGAGATCCCACCTTGAAGTTTCTCATTCAGTAAGTCCAAGGTGGAGTCTGAGAATTTTCTTTTCTAACACGTTCCCAGGTCATGCTGATGCAGCTGGTCTAGGGTCCACATATTGAACAACACTAGATTAAGGTACTGCATTCCTATGATTTAAAAGCCTTTCAAGAGTTTAATTAAATGACTTGTATTTATTTAGTTTGAAATGTCACATTTTAAAATTTATAAATGAAATGCTATTTTACATAAGCAAACCCAGTAGCCATTTTTTTTAGTAGACAAGTAACAAAGAAAGTATCTGAATACCCTGGATTTAAATTAAATGAAGGTAGTTAAACATATGAAAAAGACATAAATTATCTCATCATTAATTTCTCACACAACCAACATCGTAGAAATAATCCTGAGTTATCTGACTGTGTTTATTAGAGTGAATTAGCTACTAGTTGCAGCTACACTATTTACTATAATTTCTGATGATCTTCCAGTTTATGAGAACAATGCCACAGCACAGGTATTAGATTAAATTAGAGAAACAGGAAGTTGATTGTAAATGTCTACCCTTCTTCTTTCTAAGTTCCTCTCTCCTGGAATTAATAGGCATCTCCATCCTGTGCATTCCCCCCAGAGTTGTGGTCTCTTCTTTGTAACTGTAGAAACATATGAACTCAGATTTTTTTCATATTATCTTATGTAAATTTAATGTTATTCTTCCTTTCTGTGAATGCATGACTTGTTTTCTTTCTTCAGCCCCTTTCTAAGATTTCTACTTCATCTATTGCGTAGGAAGCCAGGTATTTCTTCTTTCCTTGAAATTTTATCTTAACTATTTTCTCTTTTTTGTATATATTTAAGGTGTACAACATGATGTTTTAACATTCTGATTATTTTTCTCAAGGCTAAACATGTATTTTACAAAACTGAGATCACACTATTTAAATATTTTTGACTAGATTTTTTAAAATTTCACCAACATTTCTCGAAAATCTTTACACATGAGTAAAATTTTATAGATTTTATTAATTTTATTGGATGCATATAATTTTATGTTCTTTATAGAAAAGTTAAACATGTTCAAAGTAAGTAATTTTATCAGTTCACAATTATGCAATATAAAAAATAAAAGTTACCAGAGAGTGTCATAAGCAAGGTGGCTGAATAGAAGATTCCAGCCTTTATACCCCACAGAAACATCAATTTTTGACAACAATCCTCAGATGGGAATACCTGTGTGGGAACCTGGAGTCTAGTGGAGAGAAGATTCCGGACCCCATTAAAGCCAAAAGTCTGGGAAAGGGTTCATTGAAGAGGGTAAGAAGAACAGTTTCTCTTTACCTACATCACCCCTCCCCAAGGTGGCCCTGCACAGTGCCAAGAGAGGTCCCTTTGTCCTGTGATTCCTCTGGCAAGTAGGCAAAATAAAAGACAGGAGAGTACCTAGCTTCCTCAGCACTGTAGGATATTGCTCAAGAAATCCATTTCTGCCTTGCCCTACCTAGATCACTGAGGAACAGGGAACAGCTAAATAATATGGGGGGAGATAGGAGCACGGGAAAGAGGTGGAAGCTCATTGCAACAACACCACAGTTCTTGAACAGCCAAAGATCCTACTAACTGGCTGGCCCTTCACCAAGAGGCCCACCCATAAACTCAATGGGATGCCTCACCTACTGTCTCCCTCCCACTTGGCTGATACCCTTTTCCCAGCACTCCACACACACACCTGTCAACCAAGAATATTTTAATGGCAAACTGTCCTTCAGAAATGAAGGGGACATGAAGATTTTCCCAAGCAAACAAAAGCTGAGCAAATTCATCATAATTAGATTTGCCCTACAAAAATGCAGAAGGAGTTCTTGAAGTGGAAACAAAAGAACACTAAATAGTAGCATGGAAATATGTGAAAATATAAAACTTACTGGTAAAGGTAAGAAAGTATAAATATTCAACTTCAGAATGCTCTACTAGTATAATGGTGGTACATAAATCACTTTAACACTAGTATAAAAGTCAAAAGAAAACAGTGTAAAAATATCTATAGATACAAAAGTTTGTTAATGGATACTGATATAGTTTGGATATGTGTTCCCACCCAAACCTCATTCTGAATTGTAATCCCTAATGTTGGAGGTAGGGCCTGGTTGGAGGTGATTGGATCATGGGAGCAGATTTGCAAGAATGGTTTAGCACCATCCCTTTGGTGCTATTCTCATGACAGTGAGTGAGTTATTGTGATATCTGGTTGTTTAAAAGTATGTAACAACTCCCCAATCTCTTTCTCTTGCTGCTTCAGCCATGTGACCTGCCTGCTCCCTCTTTGCTTTCCACCATGATTGTAAGTTTCCTGAGGCCTCCTCAGAAGTGAGCAAATGCCAGCATCATGCTTGCTGTACAGCCTGTGGAACTGTGAACTAATTAAACCTCTTTTATTTATAGATTACCCAGTCTCAGTTATTTCTCTATAGCAATTAGCAAATGGAGTAATACAGATACACATTATAAAAAGATGTAAATAATAACATTAATAAAGTAAAGTATGTGCATGGGAAAGTAAAAGTATAGAGATTTTGTGCATAATTGAAGTTGAGTTGTAACTAACTTATTATAGATTGTTATAAGGTATTTTATGTAAGCTTCATGGTAATCACAAAGAAAAAAATCTGTTAATAGACATACAAACAGTAAAGAGAAAGGAATCAAAACATAACATTACCAAAAACAAAGAAATCAAATCACAAAGGAAGACATCAAGAGAGGAAGAAAGAAACTGCAAAACAGTCAGAAAATGATTAAAATGACAATAGTGCTTACCTATCAATAATTACTACAAATGTAAATGTTGATGGAGATAAGTGGCTTCTGAACCAGTGCCAGATAATGAGAAGATGTAGAAGAAGCAGTACCAGAAAACACATTGACGTCGGACTATCTGGCAGAAGCGTTCTGATTATTCAAGACTTTTTTGACTTCTTTTATAACATAGATCCTTCTATGATACAGGCACTAAAACTAAAGCAAATAGTGGAAGAAGGATTGGTATCATATAAAAACATTTTAGAGAAATGAAAAGGCAAAAAGTTCAGACAGAAATTGCAATGTATTTCCAAAAGGTTACACCAAGTGTGCCTGCCCCTCCTGCCTCCCTTCCCACCTTCTCTACCTCTTCTGCCTCTATCACTCCTGAAACAGTAAGACCAACTTCTCCTCTTCCTTCTCCTTTTCAGCCTACTCAATGTGAAGATTATAAGAATGAAGATCTTCATGATGATCCACTTCCATTTAATAAATAGAAAATTTTTTTTATGATTTTCTTAATAACATTTTCTTTTCTCTAGCTTACTTTATTGTAAAAATACAGTATATAATACATATAACATACAAAACATGTGTTAATCAACTATTTATGTTATTGGTAAAGCTTCCAGTCAACAGTAGGCTATTAGTAGTTACGTTTTGCGGGAGTCAAAAGTTGTATGCAAATTTTTGACTGTGTAGGGAGCTGGCACCCTTAACCCCTGCATTGTTAAAGAGTCAACTGTATATGCTGCCTACAAGAGACTCATTTCAGCTTTAAAGTCATACATAGGCTGCAAGTGAAGGGATGGAAAAAGATGTTCCATGCAAATGGTAAACAAAAGACAGTAGGTGTGGCTATACTTAGACAAAGTAGACTTTTAGTCAAAAACTGTAAAAAGAGACCAAAAGGTCATTATATAATGATTAATGGGTCAATTCATCAAGAGGATATAACAATTGTAATTACATATGGACCCAACATTAGAGCACCTAAATACATACAGCAAATATTAGCAGAGCTGAAGGTATTAATAAATAGCAAAACAATAATAATAGGGGACTTCAGTATGCCACTTTCAACATTAGATAGATTATCTAATAGAAAATCAATAAAGAAAAAGAAGAATTGAACACTATAGACTAAATGAACCTAGCAGACATATTCAAATTCAGAACATTCCATCCAACCACACCAGAACACACATTCTTCTCATGTACACATGGAACATTATCCAGAAGAGATCACAGGACTCAAAACAAACCCCAACAATATATATTACAAATAAATAGTAATCAAAACAGTATGATACTGTAAAAAAACAGACAAATAGACCAATGGAATAGAATAGAGAGCCCAGAAACAAGGCCACCAACAAAAAGTAAACAACCAACAAAATGAAAATGTAACCTATAGAATAGGGGAAGATATTTGCAAACCACATACGTGGTGAGAGGTTTGTATCCAAAATATATAAGGAACTCATACAACTCGACAGCAAAGAAATAAATATCCCAATTTAAAAATGGGCAAAGGACCTCAATAGATATTTTTTTCCAAAGAAGATACAAAACAACTTGATGGCTTAATATACATATACATTGTGAAATAATCACCACAACCAAACTAATTAACATATCCATCACCTCACAGAGTAATCGTGTGTGTGTGTGTGTGTGTGTGTGTGTGTGTGTGTGTGTGTGTTGAGTATACTTAGAATCTATACTCTTAGCAAATCTCAAGTATCAGGTACAGTATTTTTACCTACAAGCACTAAGTGTCAGTTCATTCAGGCTGCTATAACAAAAATACCATAGATATGGTGACATAAAAAACAGAAATGTATTTCTTAACATTCTTGAGGCTAAGAAATTCAAATCACCAGCAAATTCAGTGTCTAGTGAGGACCCAATTACAGGACTACAGACAACGGTGTATTCCCTGTCTCCTTACATGGCAGAAGGGCCTAAAGAGCTCTAAGGAATCCTACTTTTGAGGGCTCTACCCGCATGACCTAAGTACCTCCCAAAGGCCCCATTCTCTAATACTATCATATTAGATATTAGGTTTCAAAATATGAATTTGGGAGAGGTACATAATAGCACCATGCTATACATTATATAAAAACCACATTTTCTTTTTCCATTTATCCATTGATGAATACTGAGGTTGTTTCCACATGTTGGGTATTGTGAATAATGCTTCAATGAACATAAGATTGCAAATATCTCTTAGGGGATACTGACTTTAATTCTCTTGGATAAATACCCAGAAGTGGAATTCATGGGTCAAATGGTAATTATATTTTTAATTTTTTGAGGAAACTTCATATCATTTTCCATAGTGGCTGTTCTCATTTATATTCCCACCAACAATGTACAAGGGCCTCCTTTTCTCTAACTCCTCAACAGCACTTTATTTTATATTTAACAACAGACATGTTAACAGGTATGGGGTGATGTTTCATTATGTTTTTTATTTGTGTTTCTCTAATGGTTAGTGATGTTTACCACTATTTCATACAACTATCAGCCATTTTTATGTCTTCTTTAGGAAAATACTCACATCATTTGGCCATTTAAAACTTTATTTCAATTGCATTTTAAAGATTCTTATATATTTTAGATGTTAGCCCCTTATCAGATATATAGTTTATACACATTTCCTCTTATACTGTAGGCTGCATTTTTATTTTATTGGTTGTTTTCTTTCCTGTGAAGAAGCTTTTTAGTTTAATGTTGCCCCATTTTAAAATTTTTGCTTTTTTTTAATCCAAAAGAACTTTAGGCTTAAGGGAACAGTGGTAGGTGTAATAATGGCCCCACTAAGGATGTCCAGATTATTCCTGGAACTTGTAGACACGTTAGGTTACATGCCTAAAGGCGAATTAAGGTTGCAGGCAGAAATGAGATTGCCAGTCATTTGACCTTAAAGTAGGGAAAATTTTCTAGATTACTCAGTTTGGTCCAGTATAATCACAAAGGTCCTTATAAGTGGCAGAGGAAGGCTGAAGAGGAAGTTAGAGGAAGAAGTAACTAAGGAAGAAAGGTATGGAGAGTTTCAATGCTTCTATCTTGGAAGGTAGAGGAAAAGTCCAGGAACCAAGAAATGTGACTGACCTCTAGAAGATGAAAATCATGGAAATCGTTCTCTCCAACAACCCCCAGAAAGGAATGTAGCCCTGCTGACAACTCGATTTTAGCTTCTGAACTACAGAATTGTAAAACAATAAATTTGTGTTGTTTTAAACAACGACGTTTATAGTAATTTGTTACAGCAGCAATAAAATCTAATACTGAGAATGAAACACATTGCTAATTTAAGCACATACGGAATAAAATACATTGTCAGTTTCTAACGTTAAAAATGTTACCAAACATAATAAAGGAAAATTACAATGTGTAATTGGATTAGTATATTTATTATAATCAGCATTAATAAATAACTTAAATTGTCATTGTACTTATTACTCTGCATGTGTCACCAGGGAAAGTATACGGTGTTAGAAGACTAATTGTCTGTCTCTCCAGAATTTTAATTAAACAGATTTAAACATAAAAATAAAGACAGCAATAATAAAAACAAAAGACAGAGGCTGAATTTTCTCCAAGAAAATTTAAAACAATGAAGCTGTGAGGAATAGATTCCTGAAAACCCCTGTGTAAGTAAGAGCATGATTTAAAATTCCAGATTTAATGGGGATATGAAGAAATAGTGTATGTTGGAATGGATAATGGAGCTTGAGTATGAATCTATGCTATCCATAAATAACATATTAGTATTCATTAAAATGAATTACTACAGAAAATACAGTAAATAATCAATTATATTTTACACATTGAACTGGAGGCAGTAGGATACAATTAATTTTCGCGTACTCATTCTTAATTGTAAGAAACTTGTTTGTATATTCTTCCCTCACATTTGAGAAAAGGTGCTTGAAAATATAATTTTTATTATTGATTCATATCCTTAAGAGACTTTTTTTTCTCATTCAATATCTCAATCTTCATTACTCTTCTGATTTTATTACTTAGAACCCTTGATCTGAGTAATGGAGTATCTTTCCATGTATTTGTCTTTAATTTCTTCAATGTGTACAAATGGGCCACTGGTATATGAAAAGGTGCTCAATGTCACTAATCATCACTGAAATGCAAATCAAAATCACAACGAGATCTCACCTCACATCTGTTAGGATAGCTATTATAAAAAAGACAGGAGCTAACAAGTGTTAGCAAGGGTGTGGAGAAAAAGGAACCCTTGTACATACACTGTTGGAGAGATGCTTCTAGAGGTCATTCACATTTCTTGATTTCTAGACTTCGATCTCACCTTCCAAGCCAGCCACATTGCATCTCTCTGTGCCTTTTTTCCATAGTCACTTCTTCCTCTAACTCTTGATCTTCAACTCATAGTTCCCTGACTAGTCCCAGAAATAAAGAGCAACTTTAATGCTTGGAATGAATAAATCTTTGATAATCGGTACTGAACGTTCCTTGAGATTCCTTCTCAAAATGCATAATTAAACAGAAGTTTGTGTAACCGCCCAAAGGGTTCACCTTGCCCACTGCCTAGACAGAGCCAATTCATCAAGACAGGGTAATTGCAACAGAGAAAGAGTAATTCACAGAGCTGGCTCCGGAGTTTTATTATTACTCAAATCAGTCTCCTCGAGCATTCAGGGAGCAGTTTTTTTTTGTTTTTTTTTTTCCTTTTTGAGACAGAGTCTCACTCTGTCGCCCAGGCTGGAGTGCAGTGGCACGATCTCGGCTCACTGCAAGCTCAGCCTCCTGGGTGCATGCCATTCTCCTGCCTCAGCCTCCCGAGTAGCTGGGACTACAGGCGCCCACCACCACGCCCAGCTAATTTTGTGTATTTTTAGTAGAGACGGAGTTTCACCATGTTAGCCAGGATGGTCTCAAACTCCTGACCTCGTGATCTGCCCACCTCAGCCTCCCAAAGTGCTGGCATTACAGGCATGAGCCACCGCACCCAGCCCAGGGAGCAGAGTTTTTAAGGATAACTTGGTGGGTTGGGGAAGTCAGTGAGTCAGAAGTGTTGATTGGTCAGAGATGAAATCATAGGGAGTCGAAGTTGTCTTCTTGTGCTCAGTCACTTCCTGGGTGGGGAGGCCTCAAGATCAGATAAGCCACTTTATCAATCTGGGTGGTGACAGCTGATCCATCAAGTTCAGGGTCTGCATAACATCTCAAGCACTGATCTCAGGAGCAGTTTAGGGAGGGTCAGAATCTTGTGGCCTCCAGCTGCATGATTCCTAAACCATAATTTCAAATCTTGTGGCTAATGTTAGTCCTAAAAAGGCAATCTAGTCCCCAGGCAGGGAGGTGTGCTTTGGAAAAGGGCTGTTACTTTCTTTGTTTAAACTATAAACTATAAACTAAGTTTCTCCCAAAGTTAGTTCAGCCTAAGCCCAGGAATGAACAAGGACAGCTTGGAGGTTAGAAGCAAGATGGAGTCAGCTAAGTAAGATCAACTGTCTCAGTCATAATTTTGCAAAGGCTGTTTCATTAGGGCAAATGTTCATTATAATCTTGTATTAGAAGAAGACTGGAAACCAGATGATGTAAGGTTGGTTTAGCTCAATTATGATTTCAAAAATCCAGTCCCTAGTGATCTCCTGGACTACCTTTCTTAACATGTTGGCTATCCACTTCTGTTTTATCTTCACATGTCTATAATATGGCCACCACAGCTGCATCTGTCACAAAGGGAGTTTCTCCTCATAAATTACCTTTTAGTGAGGGATTTTTTTTTCAAGAATGCCATCAGCAACGTTCCACTCAGGTCTTTTTCCTCAGTATTGGTGGGCATGTCAATATATAACTTCAAGAAAGACCGAGATATTGTCAGCCTCTATTTTTGGATGTGGAATACAGTATGTCACTAGGAAAGGATTGTGATGGGGACTGGAATGCATGTATAGTTAGGCAACAGGTCTGCTATGGTGGTGAAACAGAAGTACCTTAGTCTATTCACTGATAATTTATATCAATTTTCTTTGACATTTTCCATTTTGCCATCTTTTATTAAGATTATTTTTAATTGACAAATCATAATTGTATATACTTCTGAGGTACAATGTGATGTTTTGATGTATGTATACAATGTGGAATGATTAAAACAAGCTAATTAAAGTATTAATCACTTTATTTGATTATAATTTTTGGTAATGAGACATTTGAAATTTACTCTCTTAGTTATTTTCCCCATATTTTCTGAATGTTCTCTTGCTCTCTCATCAAGGACCTCAGGCCTTCAATTACTTTTGTGAATCAAAGAAAATGGCCTAGACAAGTCTCAATCATTTTAGGTTTATATGCCAAGGTTAAAGACATGCCTAAGAAAGAATACAAAACCACAGGAGAAATTGTGGTCCATGCTTTTTCCAGAGTGTCTGGGGACCTTAATATTTAAAGGGAAAAGGACAGGTGTCCAGGAAAGAGGACGAAATTTTTTTCAAAAGGGTGTGGGTAGATTGGAGGCCAGCAGTTGCATTTTTTCTGGTCTTTGATCAGCAATTTACTGAAAACACAATTTACATGTGAGAGGAAGGTAGAGGAATAGTCACTTATGCATTCCTCTAGGTCAGTGAATCTGCATTTTTACATATGATAACATAAACAGGGCAGAGGAAGAAGCAATCAGATACGCATTTGTCTCAGGTGAGCAGAGGCTCTTTGAATTCTGTCCTTTGTCCTCTACCTGTGAAGATAAGCTATCAATTTACATTCCCAAGGTGAAATTCAACAGAAGTGTTTTAGGGTAAAGCTCTTGGAGTCCACAAGGAATTACCTTGTGGGCAAATTGTGAGAGAGGTATGTAGTTTTGTTTTGTTTTGTTTTGTTTTTAAATCTTTGTAGATATCTTATTTAGGAACAAAACGGGAGGCAGGTTTGCTTGACCCAGTTCCCAGCTTGACTTTTCCCTTTGGCTTAGTGATTTTGGGGTCCCAAGATTTATTTCCCTCTCATATTTTCTATTACTTTTTTTTTCCAATGTGTTCTCTATTGGCCTACTGTCCATGATGAGCCATTATGATAGTTTCATCTTCTGCACTGAAAATCTTGCTCATTCTTGGAGTTTCAAGAGCTGCCTGAGGGTGGAGGTAATTAAGTTTATATGAACTCCAAGAATGAATCTAATTTTATATCTTTAAGAGAACATTAATTACAAGTAACTAAAATGTTGGTCATTTTAGGATGAGGCATTAACCTAATTATTCTCTTAATATTTCAGAGTTGTTCCATAACATATTAATTGAAACATTAAAGACAGTATTTATATTATGAAAAAGATGCATCAGGGGTATCCAATTGTAATAAATTACAACATATGCACACAAGACCAAAATTAAAAGATGAGGCCATGAGTTGATAATTTATTAACATTCTGAAGTTCACACTTGTTAAAAAGTTAAAATATTAAGGCTAATGGGTAAAAATAATTTGGAAATGAAAATAGTACTTATTTTTAATTTCACAAATAAGTTTTGATTGGGTGGAGGGGTCAGTTAAAATCCTAATATTTTACTCATAATTTATTTTATTAATAATACTTCAAAACTAGTTTCTTGGTACCTTTACCATTTTTCTATTAGTGACTAGAATATTAGGTATAATCCCGAATATGAAGGTTTTATGACAGACAAATACAAGCATTTAATATACACATTATAATTAGAACTTATTTGGAATTTGCAGGATTTTAGAAGTGTGTGTGCTGTGTTCCTGAAATTATCACCTTGTTCTCTCTTTCAATTGAAATTGTATGTACAAAATATGCTCAGGTTTATACAATGAATATATCAGTTGTCTGCATGCAAATCTGTCTGATGTTTATTTTAGACTTAAGCTTAATTATGTTTAAATTTATATATTAAAAATTATGTGCCAGGCATGGTGGCTAATGCCTGTAATCTCAGCAGTTTGGGAGGCTGAGGTGGGCAGATCACTTGAGGTCAAGAGTTCGAGACCAGCCTGGCCAACATGGTGAAACCCCATCTCTACTAAAGACACAAAAATTAGCCGGGCGTGGTGGCGGGTTTCATGCGCGTCCCTGTGAAGAGACCACCAAACAGGCTTTGTGTGAGCAACATGGCTGTTTATTTCACCTGGGTGCAGGCGGGCTGAGTCCAAAAAGAGAGTCAGCAAAGGGTGGTGGATTATCATTAGTTCTTATAGGTTTTGGGATAGGCAGCAAAGTTAAGAGCAATGTTTTGCAGGCAGGGGTGGATCTCACAAAGTACATTCTCAAGGGTGGGGAGAATTACAAAGAACCTTCTTAAGGGTGGGGGAGATTACAAAAAGTACCTTCTTAAGGGTGGGGGAGATTACAAAGTACATTGATCAGTTAGGGTGGGGCAGAAACAAATCACAATGGTGGAATGTCATCAGTTAAGGCTATTTTTACTTCTTTTGTGGATCTTCAGTTACTTCAGGCCATCTGGATGTATATGTGCAAGTCACAGGGGATGCGATGGCTTGGCTTGGGCTCAGAGGCCTGACAGCAGGCACCTGTAATCCAAGCTACTCCAGAGGCTAAGGCAGGAGAATCACTTGTACCCAGGAGGTGGAGGTTGCAGTGAGCAAAGATTGCACCACTGCACTCCAGCCTGGGCAACAGAGTGAAAGCTTGTCTCAAAAAAAAAAAGTAAAATAAATAAATAAATTGTGGTGCAAATGGGCTACAAAATCTAGAAATGTATTTAAGACACAAGGTATAGATTATGATCCTGCCCTCTAAATGAAGTGATAATAGATTGTATTGAACACCTTAATTACATGCTACTTTCTGACTTGCTGCTCTTTCTTCTGATCTAATTAATTTCTTAAGCTGGGATTTCAAAATAATGGAATTATGATCAAGTAGTGTTATTGCCACTCTCATACAGAAAGTCTTCATAATTTAACTATATTGTAAACATTTTTTATTTTTCATAAAATATGAGCTTTGTTAATCTTAGAATTAGAGCATATTTTATTCAAAACGTCTAGGGTGAGTTCAATGCACTAACACAAACATACAGGCAAACCTCATTTTATTGAACTTTGCTTTATTGCAATTTGCAGGTATTGTGTTTTTACAAATTGAAGATTGTGGCAACCCTGCTTCAAGCAAGTCTGTTGGCACCATTTTTCTAACAAGTGCTCACTTCCTGTCTTTCTGTGCCATTTGGATAAATTTCACAATATTTCAAATGTTTTCATTATTATTTTATCTGTTATGGTCATATATGATCAGTGATCTTTGATGTTTCTATTGTAATTGTTTTGGGGCATGTATTAGTCTTTTCTCACGCTGCTAATAAAGACATACCCAAGAATAGGTAATTTATGAAGGAAAAGGTTTAATGGATTTACAGTTCCACACAGCTGGGGAGGCCTCACAATCACGGCAGAAGGCAAAGGGGAAGCAATACACATCTTACATGGCAGCAGGCAAGAGAGCATGTGCAGGGGAACTCCCGTTTGTAAAACTATCAGATCTTATGAGACTTATTCACTATCATGAGAACAGCACAGAAAAGACCTGCCCCAATGACCTCCCACTGGGTTCAATTCAAACTGAGATTTGGGTGGGGACACAGCCAAACCACATCAGGGCATCACAAACCATACTTACATAAGATGGTAAACCTAATCAAATAATGTGTGTGTTCTGACTGCTACACCAACCAGCTATTCCTCTGTCTCTCTCCCTCTCCTTAGGCATCCCTGCTTCCTGACACACAATAGCATTGAAATTAAGGCAATTAATAATCCTGCAATGGCCTCTAAGTGTTCAAGTGGAAGAAAGAGTCACACATCTCTCACTTTCAATCAAAAGCTAGAAATGATGAAGTTTAGTGAGGAAAGCATGTCAAAAGCTGACACAGTGAAGGGGGCCTGCCCCTCCACACTTGTGAGTATTTCTCGCAAGGTGGAGACGACAGACTGAGAAAAGAAATAAGACACAGAGACAAAGTATAGAGGAAGAAAAGTGGGCCCAGGGGACCGGCGCTCAGCAAGTGAGGACCTGCACCGGCACTGGTCTCTGAGTTTCCTCAGTATTTATTGATCACTATTTCTACCACCTCGGCGAGGGGGATGTGGCAGGACTATAGGGTAATGGTGGGGAGAGGGTCAGCAGGAAAACGTGAGCAAAGGACTCGGTGTCATAAATAAGTTTAAGGAAAGGTGCTGTGCACATAGGCCAGATTTATGTTTGACTTTACACAAACATCTCTGTGCAGTAAAGAGCAGTATTGCTGCCAGCATGTCTCACCTCCAGCCATAAGGCGGTTTTCTCCTAGCTCAGTAAATAGAATGTATGAATGGGTTTTACACCGAGACATTCCATTCCCAGGGACAAGCAGGAGACAGATGCCTTCCTCTTATCTCAACTGCAAAGAGGACTTCCTCTTTCACTAATCCTCCTCAGCACAGACCCTTTACAGGTGTCGGGCTGGGGGACGGTCAGGTCTTTCCCTTCCCACGAGGCCATATCTCAGGCTGTCTCAGTGGGGGGAAACCTTGGACAACACCCAGGCTTTCTTGGGCAGAGGTCCCTGTGGCCTTCCACAGTGCACTGTGTCCCTGGGTACTTAAGACTGGAGAACGGCAATGACTTTTACCAAGCATACTGCCTGCAAACACATTTTTAACAAAGCACATCCTGCACAGCCCTAAATCCATTAAACCTTGAGTCAACACAGCAAATGTTTCTGCAAGCACAGGGTTGGGGCTAGGGTTACAGATTAACAGCAACTCAAGGCAGAAGATTTTTTCTTAGTACAGATCAAAATGGAGTTTCTTATGTCTTCCTTTTTCTACATAGACACAGTAACAGTCTGATCTCTCTTTATTTCCCCCACACATAGTCCAAAATCTAGATTTCTTGCATCAAGTTAGCCAAGTTGTGAATGCAAAGGAAAAGGTCTTAAAGGAAACTGAAAATGCTACTCCAGGGAAGACATGAATGATAAGAAAGTGAAACAGCCTTATTGCTGATATGAAGAAAGTTTTAGTGGTCTAAATACAAGATCAAACCAGCCACAACGTTCCCTTAAGCCAAAACATAATCTGGACCAAGTCCCTAACTCTCTTCAATTCTATAAATGCTGAGAAAGGTGAGGAAGTGGCAGAAGAAAAGTTTGAGGCTAGCAGAGGTTGGTTCATGGAGTTTAAAGAAAGAAGCCATCTCCATAACTTAAAACTGCAAAGTGAGGCAGCAGATGCTGATGTAGAAGGTGCAGCAAGTTATCCAAAAGATCCAGCTAAGACCATTGATGAAGGTGGATACACTAAACAACAGATTTTCAAGGTTTCAATGTAGATTAAACAGTCTTTTATTGGACAAATATGCCATCTAAGACTTTCATAGACAGCTGTCATCTCTGGCTTCAAAGCTTAAAAGCAGAGACTGACGCTCTTGTTAGGGGCAAACATAGCTAATGACTTTATGTCGAAGCTAATGCTCACATGCCATTCTGAAAATCCTAGGGCCCTTAAAACTATGCCATATGCCACTCTGCTATTGCTCTATAAATGAAACAATATCGCCTGGATAACAACACATCTGTTTGGAGGATGGTTTACTGAATCTTTTGAGCTCATTGTTGAGCCTAGTGCTCAGAAAAAAACAATTCCTTTAAAATTATGGCTGCTAATTAACAATACATCTAGTCCTCCAAGAGCTCTGATGAAGATACACAATGAGATTAAGGTTGTTTTCTTTATTAAAAAATTTTGTCTAGCCTAGATTTTTTTTTTAATTTAACTTTTAAGTTCAGTGGTATATGTGCAGGTTTGTTACATAAGTAAACTTGTGTCATGGGAGATTACTGTACAGAGTATTTTGTTATCCAGGTATTAAGTCTAGTACCCATTATTTTTCCTGATTCTCTCACTTCTCTGACCCTCCATCCTCCAATAGGCCCCAGTGTGTGTTGTTCCTTTCTATGTGTCCATGTGCTCTAATCATTTAGCTCCCACTTACATGTGAGAACATGTGGTATTTGGTTTTCTGTTTTGTGCTAGTTTGCTAAGGATAATGGCCTCCAGCTTCATCCTTTTTGTGGCAAAGGATATGATCTCATTCTTTTTTATGGCTGCATAGTATTCCATGGTGTATATATACCATATTTTTGTTATCCAGTCTACAATTTATGGGTATTTAGATTAATTCCATGTCTTTGCTATTGTGAATAGTGTTGCAATGAACATACGCATGCATACATCTCTATAATATAACAATTTATATTCCTTTGGGTATATACCCAGTAATGGGAGTGCTGGGTCAAATGGTATTACTTTTTTTAGGGTTTGAGGGATCACCACACTCTCTTCTCCAGTGGTTGAACTAATTTACACCCCCACTAACAGTGTATAAGCTTTCCTCTTTTTCCACAACCTCGCCACCATCTGTTATTTTTTGACTTTAATAATAGCCATTCTGACTGGTGTGAGATGGTATCTCATTGTGGTTTTGATTTGCCTTTCTCTAATGACAATGATGTTGAACTTTTTTTCACATGATTATTGGCCTCACGTATGTCTTCTTTTGAAAAGTGTCTGTTTATATCCTCTGCCCACTTTTTAATGGGGTTGTTTGGTTTTTTCCTTGTAAATTTGTTTAAGTTCTTTATAGATGATGAATATTAGACCTTAGTCAGATTCATAGTTTGCAAAACTTTTCTCCCATTCTGTAGGTTGTTTGTTTACTCATTGATAGTTTTCCTTTGCTGTGCAGAAGCTCTTTAGTTTAATTAGATCCCATTTGTCAATTTTTGCTTTTCTTACAATTGCTTTTGGCATCTTTGTCATGAAATCCATGCACATTCTTATGTCCAGAATGGTATTGCCTAGGTTGTCTTCCAGGGTTTTTATAGTTTTGGCTTTTACATGTAAGTCTTTAATTCATCTTGAGTTAATTTCTGTATGTGGTGTAAGGAAGGTGTAGCCAGTTATCCTAGCACCATTTATCGACTAGGGAGTCCTTTCCTCATTGCTTGTTTTTGTCATCTTTGTCGAAGATCAGCTGGAAGCATTCCCCTTGAAAACTGGCAGAAGACAAGGATGCCCTCTTCCACCACTCCTATTCAACATAGTATTGGAAGTCCTGATCAGGGCAATCAGGCAAAAGAAAGAAATAAGTGTCGTCTAAATACAAAGAGAGGAAATCAAACTAACCCTGTTTGCAGATGACATGATCCTATATCTAGAAAGCTCATAGTCTCGGCCCAAAGCTCCTTAACGCTGATAAACAAGTTCAGCAGTTTCAGGATACAAAATCAATGTTCAAAAACCACTGGCATTCTTATACACCAACAGTCAAGCCAAGAGCCAAATCAGGAATGTAATCCCCTTCACAATTGCCACACACACAAAAAATAAAATAAGAATACAGCTAACCAGGGAGGTGAAAAATCTCTCCAAGGAGAACTATAAAACACTGCTTAAAGAAATCAGAGATGACACAAACAAATGGTAAAACATTCCATGTTTATAGATAGGAAGAATCAATATTGTTAAAATGGCCATGCTGCCCAAAGCAATTTATAGATTCAATGATATTCCTATTAAACTACCAATAACATTCTTCACAGAACTAGAAAAAAAACTACTTTAAATTCATATAGAACAAAAAAAAAATTCCCCAAATAGCCAAGGCAATTCTAAGCAAGAAGAACAAAGCTGGAGGCATCAAGTTGCCCAACTTCAAACTATACTATAGGGCTACAGTAATCAAATAGCATGGTACTGGCACAAAAACAGGCACATAGATCAATGGAACAGGATAGAGAAATATGGCTGCACACCTACAAGGTTCTTTCTGCAGTCCATGGATGAAGGAGTCATTTTTATTTTCAAGTCTTATTATTTAAGAAATAAATTTCATAAGATCGTAACTGCCATACATAGTGATTCTACTGATGGATCTGGGCAAAGCAAATTGAAAACCTTCTGGAAAGGATTCACCATTCTAGATGCCATTAAGAACAGTTATGATTCATGGGAGGAGGTCAAAAATGTCAACATTAATAGGAATTTGGAAGAGGTTGATTCCAATCTTCATGGGTGACTTTAAGAGATTCAAGACTTCAGTGGAGGAGGTCATACATATGTGGTGGAAACAGCAACAGAAATAGAATTAGGAGTGAGGTTAGAAGATTTGACTGAATTGGTGGAATCTCATGATCAAACTTGAATAGATAAGGAGTTGTTATTCATGGATTAGCAAAGAACGTGGTTTCTTGAGATGAATTCTACTCCCAGTGAAGATGTTGTGAATAGTGTTAAAATTAAAACAAAGAATTTAGAATATTACATGATCTTATTTGATAAAGAAGTGGCAGATTTTGACTCCACTTTGAATGAAGTTCTACTGTGGATAAAATACTATCACATAGTATTGCATGCTAAAGAGAGGTCTTTCTTAAAAGGAAGTGTCACTTGATGTGGCAAACTTAATTGCTGTCTTATTTTAAGAAATTGTCTCAGCCATGCCAACCTTCAGCAACCGCCACTCTGGTCAGTCAGCAGCCGTTCACATTGAGGCAAGATCCACCACCAGCAAGAAGATTATGATTCACTGAAGTCTCAAATAATCATTAGCGTTTTTTAGCAATACAGTACTTACAGGTATTTATATATACTTATATATAATACTATTGCACACTTAGTAGAATACAGCGTAGTGTAGACATAACTTTTATATGCACCAGAAATATAACAAATTCATGTGACTTGCTTTATTGTAGTATTCACTTTATTGTAGTGGTCTGGAATTGAATCACAATGTCTGTTAGTTATCCCTGTAATAAAAATAATAATCTGCTAGATGTGGCGGCTGACGCCTGTAATCCCAGCACCTTGGGAAGCCAAGGTGGGCAGATCACGTGAGGTCAGGAGTTTGAGACCAGCCTGGCCAACATGGTGAAATTCTGTCTCTACTAAAAATACAAAAATTAGCAGGGCGTGGTGGCACACACCTGTAACCCCAGCTACCCAGGAGGCTGATGCAGGAGATTTACTTGAATCCAGGAGGCGGAGGTTGTGGCAAGCCAAGATCGCACCACTACACTCCAGCCTGGGCAACAGAGTGAGACCTTGTCTCAAAAAAAATAGTAAAATATTAAATAAATAAAAATAAAAACAATATTCCAATTGAATAAGCAGACTACCTTTTACGGTTTTGTTTACTCTCAAATATACTCAAGATGTTTTCTACATGTAGATAAACACTATTTTTATTCTTTGAGTAATTTTTTTATTTTCCAGTTCATTATCATGCTATCACAACTAACTATATAGTGATTATTGTGGAGTTTAAAAGCACACTTTTAATCAGTATTGTGTTCAATAAGCATTTACTGAGCAATTGTTATGTTTAGAATGTTACACATCATATTCTTCATTAAGGAATCACAATCTAGTTGGATAACACCAGACTTATAACTAGAGAAAAATAAAATAAAATGTAATACAGGGGAGCAAGTGCCAAAAGTCAAATGAATACATCAGGCCACATTTTCTAAAGAAACTTAGAAAGAAGCGAGATCACAGAGCTTCATAGAGGAAGAATGGGGCTTTATATTTTGTCTTTAAATATAGTTAACTTTACTAGTGCTTTCTATGTAATAGACATTGTACACAGTTCTTCACCATGTCTTATCTTGAAAGAAAGATAAAATGCAGAAAAATATAGACAGTGTGTGACTCTTACAGCCAAACATGCTATTATACCAGCAACCTAGAAAACTAGTCTATCTAGAGCAGTGTTTTCAAATAATAGATCAATGAAAGTGAAGATCAAAGGGAGCTGTGTTGCAGAAAGCTCACTGTGGCAGAAAAACACTGACCTGGTTGTTAGGGAGCTCAGGATTCGATTTTAATGTCCATTGTTCAGTTGTACCACATAGGCAATCTATTGCACCTTATGTTTCTCATTGCTGTCATGTGTAAGATATGATTAGTGGACTTGATGGACTTAATGATGCTTTTAGCTCTAAAATACCACAGTTCAACGGGGAGTCATTGAAGATTTTGATGAGGAAGAGTGATGTGCAAAACAATGGCAAACATATTATCTATATGTTGGAGGAGAGTGAATTTGGAGGCAAAGAGAACAATTAATAGAACATTGTAATGTATCATGCCTGAAGAACTGTTCTTTCAGCTTATTAATATAATGATGGTGTGCTTTATTTAACATGCTGTTAATATATGTTTTCTTCAATGGATATTTTCTTTTTTGATGCTATTCATGATTTTAGAAACATAAAGTTGATATTTTAGTTTGCCTCTTCACTTTTACAACTTTATATTTCTAAACAAGTTGGCCTTAATTTTAATTGTGAAATATCTTTGCCTTCCTTTTTAGTACTCTAGCCTACTTTCCATTCAATTGATATTTCTATTTTAATTTTAGACAATTGTTATTTTACTATTTATCCCATGTCTTTGAAGCCATCTATACTTTTAAATACATTTTTAATTGTGAAATATCTTTGCTCTCCTTCTTAGTACCCTAGCCTACTTTCCATTCAATTGATATTTCTATTTTAATTTTAGACAATTGTTATTTTACTATTTTTCCCACGTCTTTGAAGCCATCTATACTTTTAAATACAATCTCATTTTCCTACTTTCTAATTTCCCTAATGAATTTTATTTCTTTGAACTGATTTGTTTTGTTAAAATTATTCATTCTAGATAATAAAATACCATCTGTTATTATTATTATTACAGATGTTTTCTATTCAAACTTACCCGTCTTTCACTGTTTATCATAATTCTGTGCAGAAAAAAAAAGTTTATTTCAGTTATCACCTAGAAGAAGTTTGAACATTTTGTGAGTGTATAACGCAGCATAGATATAGAAATTTAAGTCTCACATAAGTTTAATATCTGATGTTTAGGCTGTTTTGTTAAGTTGATAAACTGTGTATCCTCTATTTCTATAGCAGGGGTAAGCATTGTGGGTTTTTTTTTCTGTATGGGATTAGATAGCAAATACTTTAGGCTTTGTGGCCCATATGATCTTTGTTGTGATTACTCAACTTTGCCACTGTAGCACAAAAGCAGCATAGACAATAGATAGAATGAATGTGGCTGTATTCCAATAAAACTATTTGCAAAAAAGGGGCAAGCTAGATTTTGCCTATAGGTCATGGCTTGCAGACCCATATTCTACTAAATCAAATACTTGATAAACTTCTATGTAAACATTATTTCTTATTTTCAAATAAAGTGAAAAAATATTTACTCATTAGATTATTTTCATATTATAAACCTAAAAATTATATTATTGGTACCCATAATGTAGCACGCTCATAGATTAGGCACTTATAAGACACAGTCATTACATTACATGAAGAATATTTATTTATAGTTAAACTTTTATAAGATAATTTTACTCTCTAAATGATCAAAAGGATAAATATCACTTCCTAGTTTTAGGACTCACAGGAAAAAATAAATTTACTTGGGAGTTGTATGGCTAAAATTCCATCATTAGTTTTTATTGTTTTTTTCATCTAGCATAAATGGGTCTGATGAAGCTTCTCAATCAGTTATACAGGTGTCTCACAAACCTGAGCATAGTGATGGAAACAGAAGTAGTGTCTTTATTAATTAGACATTATTTTGAGGAAAAAGCAGAAGTCCAGTAAGATGAGTTCGGGTGAACAAAGAATTTATTATAAAATATCAAAGAACCTCACAGAACTCAATTGCATAATATATTACTGAGCCTCCTGAAGAATAGGAAGTTATCAAAGACGTATTCTCTCAAATTTTCTCTTCCACTTTATAACCAAAGAGTTTTCTCTCTGTGTGTCTTTATGACATCTGTTCCATTGTCCTCTCTGAAGGCCACCCATGTTGGAAAAGTTTTGATGTTTGTTCTTTCATAATTTTGGCATGCACAAAGTTTTTGGCTTGCCGTAGTACTGATTCTGGATCTTACTTTACCAGATCTCTCAGTTCCAGTGCTCAATGTCTTCCAGATACAGTGATTACCCCCTTAATTCAGAATCTGGACAGGTATTCTGATTGCCTGCTGGCTGTCAATGGATTGCTTGGCTTGAGTCAGTTCCATTTCATTTGAAAAAAGAAAAAGTTATGGTCAGTAAGGGTAGGGTCATATGACCTGATGCCAAAATTTAAGACACTCTAGGCTGAAATACGTTTTCTGAGAGGAGCTAAGGGGAACGAAGGAAAATAGACTGATATGCTTGCTACAACATGAGAAGTAGGATTTTCACAATTTGGGGAATTATTTTTCTTAAAATTAAAAACAAAAGCTCTTTTTGTATTAGGGTTTATAAGAAGTAAGATCCTTGACATTAGTCAATAGCTGAGAGGCCAGTGTGCTGTGGATAAGCACAAAGTCCTTAAACTTTCCGAGAATAATCACAGACTTAGGGGACAAAAGGGAGGCTGTGATTCTGGATCAAAGCCTTCATGTGAGAAGATGGTGAGGTGGCTAGTAGGTATCAACAAGGAACAGGATTTGTTCTGAAAGGATGGAATAATAATGGTGGGGAAGTGACACTGAGAAGAGAGAGTGTTACGGACTGTGAAGAAATAATAAGCAGCCTATACTTTAGAGTTTTAAGATGAAGAGATGCCTTGGAGGAGATCTATTATAATTATGTCCTAACACTCTTCTAGCCATAATAAACTGGTTTTAGTGTTCTACAACCCCTTTCTCTTTCTTGCCTTTGTACCTTTGCACAAACTCTCATTTCTTGCAAATGCTTTTTCCAACTCACTTATCGTCAAGCTATAGTGAAATTACTAATCCACTCTAAGACCTTCCACATTTATCAGGCAAAGTTAGTTTCTCACTTTTCCACATTCTCAAGCCACACTGCTCACAAAGACTGTTATTATATCATTCTTTAATAGCATATTCAAATGTATAAATTTGACAGTAGACTGCAAGCTTGAAGATAAAGACTATTTTATTCATCTTCAAAATGCAACAACCTTTCAGGCACACAGTAGGTACTCAGATATAACTACAAAAGCCCCAGAAATTTAACTGGAGTGGATCAATTTTCACCTGGCTAAAGGGATAGCTAGATTTCATGAAAAACAGCTATTGGTGTCAGTGGCTTTGATGGTGCTGAAGACAGCTTCCAGGTCTAGAGTAGAATTCAGGAGGTACAATGCCCCACATGGCCAGTAGAGACTTATATTCTTAAAGGATGGTCAAAGAATACTTTGACAGGCGGTGGAAGGATGGTGGCCATATGTGGGTTCCACAGAGAAAGAATCAGAGCCTTAGCAACAGCAGATGGAAACAAACAAACAAACAAAAACACAGCTAAGGTTGAATGATAGAGTGGCAAAGTAGAGTTTCTGGGTTACCTCCACCAGGAGCAGCATTAATATTGCGCTCTTAGGGGTTTTTAGGATGGAATCTAGGCTGAGTGCTAGAGATATAAATATAAGTAAGATGAAACCCTTCTAAGGTAACTCTAAGGCACCTTCCCAGAAAAATATAAGGCTATTGTGTTACCTAGGGAGGGTATGGTTGGTGTTTGACCTAGATCTATTGGATCCCTTTGTCCATTCTTGTGCCTCCTTCTTCTGTGTGCTTTCACTTCCACCAGTTAGCAACTGTGGTTCTTTTTGAGAAGACATCCCCTAGTCTCTTGGAGCCACTTGACCCTCACAAACCAGAAATGCCTGGTACTTCACATTCTCCTGGGGCATCCAGTGGTCTGAGGAACACTGAGGTATAACTTACATACCAGAATTCTCCCATGGAATAAGGCTGAAGGAGGCCTCTGTAGGACGTCACCTGAGATTGTACTCTTGCTTTGCTTCCTCCTGTTCCTTGTCCTGCTTTCCCTTCTCACTTACTGTTTGCCTCTCAGAACTCATTCTTAATAAATTATTTGGACACAAATCCTCATCTCAAGGACTGTTTCTGAATTAACCCAATCTAAGGCAACCGCCTGGGAAAAAATAAGGCTATTGTGATAGCTAGAGAGGACAGTCCTGGAAAAAGGACAGTCAGCAACAATTCAAATTTGAACATAAAAGGACATTGGATATTATAGATAATTTATATAAATTAAAGAAATAACCAAACTGTTTGGTGAGTCACAAGAATAAAATAATGTGGAATTGTTGCATACTTTACCTCAGAATCAAGTCATAGATTTGTTATTAGAAACTACATTTTGAAATTCTTGCCACAATCATAGCAATTGAGAGGAAGACAAACTGACTGAAGTTAACAGAAGGTGAAAGCTATAACTAATGCTGAATTAAAAAAAAATTTAATGTTGATACAAATCCTCAGAATCAGAATAAGGTCAACAATGGAGTGCTAATTTTCAAATCCAAAGACCATCCATGTCTTACTCTTACATGATGTATCTTTTACCATAAGAAAATGCTCAGTTTCCTTTATTCTTGACATATTCTCCCACTAACTTCATCAACCACCATCTTCAAAGTCACCTAATACTTCTGACTTAGTTAAAGGGGTTCCTCTACCTCTCTGTTCCCTTTAAGTTCTTACGTTCTCCAGATCTCATGGTTTGCGTTTCTTTCTCTCCATGCTTCTTTTCTGAGGCAATATCATCCATGCTTATGATTTACTTTCTCTTCCACAGGCTAATAACCTAAGTATTTCTAGACACAATCTTTGTTCTAAATGTTAGAAATGTGTAGATTGTTTATTTTCCACCTCTACCTGTTAGAAATCCAAATCCTATACTCAACATATTCACCACCAAATTCATTTCTTTAGCTTCTACTCTCCTTTTTGAGTTCTATATCCTGCTGACTGAACTCACTTGTTCGACAACTCATTGTCCCTTGTAAATCAAGTCAGAAGCCTGAGAGCAATTCCAGACGTCTCCATCTATCTCAATGTTACATAAATCCTTGTTGGTCTCCACTCCTTTAGTAGTTGTCAAACCTTCTCTCTATCTTTATGCCATAGTTATAATGTAGGCCATCACTTATGTAACACTTAGATACCTATTGGAATATTATGGGAACCACATTGATAATTTTAAAATTTCTGGTAGCCACATTGAACAAATTAAAACAAAACATGCAAAGTTACTTTTACTAGTGTATTTTGTTTAACCAAATATATCAAAAATGATATTATTTTTATAATATACTTAGTATTGAATATTATTAATAAGACACTTTACATTATTTAATTTTTTGTTGGTACCCAGTGGGTATTTTCCACTGATAGCATATGTGAATTCTGACTACCATGTTTAAGTACAAAGTAGCCACACACAACTAGTGGCTACCATATGCGTAGCACTTATCTAAACTATTAGCATAGTCTCTCTCTCCCGCAATCCCATTCTGTACTACTACTTGAGTGACATTTCTAACATTCAAATCTGGTCATGGTACTTCTCTGTTTTATATATTTATCCATGGCTTATAGGATAAAGTCAAACTCCTTTTCATGTCTCCTATAATCCTTTATATTCTCTTAACTTCCTACCCCTTCTTCATCTCTTTTGAAGCCCTGGCTCATGTCACCATTGAATTTAGTGATCTTTATTATGTCTCTGTGCAGTTATTTAAATAATCTTGCTGTTCCCTATCCCTAGGAAGTATTTTTCCCCTCCTTTCTTTTGTCTTCTTAAATAACTTCTACTTAGTCTACTCATTTAAAAAAATTGTATACTGTGAATCCTTCCATGAACTCCACCTGTATCCTCATACCAAACAACTGATTGCTCTGTTTCTCTACAGTACTTGGATTATTATTTAAAAAGACCACCTTAACACTATACAAAAATGTGTTTTGCATTGTCTCTTGATTAGGCTTTGAAATCCTTGAAGGCAGAGACAGTGCCTTGTTTATCTTTGCACTCCCAGGCACAATAGACGGTCAAAAAATTTCTGTAGTATAATGAACAGAAAAAATAAGCACCTTTTATAGAGCAAAACCTCACCAATTATAATCACAGGTTTCACAGGTAGCCTGCTATACACCAGTCTCTCCATTTGTGCATTGCACAGGGCTTCTACATTTACAGGGCACAATTCACATTGCAGACTTAATTAAGTTAAATGAGAATGGGTGTATGGAGTCCCATAGTTTCCTACCTGGAGCAGCAGAAAGATCCTACTTCTATTTAAACTCTCATCTCCACAGGGTACTATACACACTGAAGAAAGCACAAAAACAGAGTCACCAACTAACATACACATTTACAGAGGGCTACATTCTATCCACACCTTGCTCTGGATATTCCCTGGCATGACTTCTCTTGCCTGCCAGTGTCTGTTGAAGACATAATGCCTACCACCTCCTATCTGGGAATTTGACATAACCATCTTAACTGGGGTGGGTGAGTGCAGAGTATGGATGCCACTTGTGACATGTATAAATCACTTTCCAGGGATATGTGAGCAGGCAGGAGTAAAGATGCCAGTATGATATTGACCCAGCCAGGTCTACACATTTTTAAAGTAATTGTACAAGGTCTCTGTAAAGACTAGTCACCTTGATTACAGATGGAGATTCCAGGATGCAAGAAGTCTTCTGAACATGATTCCCATTATTTTCATGAAAGTCTATCTATTGCCACAATAATATTGCATAACACACAACCAAACATTTTAGTATCAAGCAAAAATTATCATTAGTTTAGCTGATGTCTGCAGAGATAAATTGATCTGGACTGTACTCAACCAATTTTGACTGAACTTGTTCATCTGTCTGTGGTAAGCTGTGAGTTAGCTAGGTAGCTCTTGATTAGGATCACCAGGCATTTTTAGAGATTGGCTGGCTGTTGACTCATCTTAGGATAGCCTCAGCTGGAATAATTGGGGAGAAATCTCAGTTTTGTTCCATATGTCGCATCCTGCAGCAAGCTGGCCCAAGCAGAACTTTCTCACAGTGATGACAGAAGACAAACACAGCAAGCAGAAGAACACAGATGTTTCTTGAACATCTTCTTGCATCATATTTGCTAACATTCTTGCAATCAATGCAAACCACATGATCAACCCTAATGTCACAGTTGAAGAGTACTACGGAGTATGGGTATGGACAGAAGGAGGAGTGAATAAACGAAGTCTTTAATGCAATAACTCCAACTCACAGGTCTTTAATGCAATAATTCCAACTCACAGGTCAACTGGTTAGAAGACAGCTTATCACAATTGTACCTCAATTGTTCATTTATTTTCCAAGGAATATATTATATATATTTTAAATTTGAATGTTTAAGCCTGAAAAAGTGTTGGTGCTTTAACACTTTTCTGTTCTGAGTTATATCAACAATACCCAGTCAGAGTGAATGGTCTTATAAATCTTGGAATAGAGGGAAAGTTTAGGCCCAGGACCAACATGGAGAAACCATGGGAGAGGTAAGTTGAAGCAGCCTTACTTTTGAGTTTATGTGAACTGACCCTCAATTATGAAATCCATCATGGGATGTCCTGCTAAATTCCTGATATCTACTTTTATGCCTCTCAGTTATTTCCTATTAAGTTCTAGAATCTCTCTTTTTTTCTCCTCTGAAAAACCCTGGCCATTCTGAAATGAGGAAACATTCATATTCCCTGAATTTGGATGTGTCAAGAAATATGCATCTACTGAATGAAAACAAACACAAATAATATTTTTGTAATTTTTAGAGTAGTAGATCTCGAGAAAACACATTCAGACTCTGTAGAAATTCATCCTGAACTTAACTTTGTGTATTTTACTTTGTAACAGTGCATATTCTCTGACTGAATATTGAGCTGTTTCACCGATAGGATTCTAACCGGAAATGAAAAAGAAATGAGTTTGTGGGGTTTTTTTTGTTTTTTTTTGTTTTGTTTTTTTTATCTTGTCACGGTTATCAGCAGGCAGACAGTCTTATGGTCTCATTGACTGCTATATTGGTAGAGATGCTAATGATCTAAATCCAACAGATGCTTGGAAGCACAGCACCAGTTAACATATGCAACCAACAGAAATAAAAACATGGGCTGTTTGACATACACATAAAGAACGCTTCCTATAATTAGAGATAATTACCAATGTTAGGAGAGCAAAAGCATCTTTTTTGGTCCTTGAAAAGCTAAATATAAACTCCAAACAGACACCAGCAGGTACACTAAATTTACAAGATGCAGAATTTCTTGTGAGAAGGGGCTAAGCCATTTTTTTATAGTTATTTGCCTTCTTAGCATTTTATGTACGCTTTTAAAGTATACCTTAAATAAATCATTTGTTACATATAGTTTCCAGCAGCATAATTTATTTTTCTTGGGTAGACACTCATTCCTTGTAGTCAAAAAAAGAAAAGAACCATGGTGTACTTCTACAAAATAAAAACAAGTTTTATCTGTAAATGTATTCCCATTGGATTGCTTTACGTGAGAGACTGGCTTTAAAACAAAATTTACATTTCAGAATTATAGTAGAAACATTAAAATACCAAATAGAGACATAGTACAATCTCGCTCCCTCCTGCTTAAGCTTCATCCTAATTTAACTAAATTATTTAATTTCCACAGATATTTTAACTGTTTTTAACTTCACTTCCCAATTTTATATCTAGTACATAGCACTCATTCCGTCCCTATACTGATGATATGGTTAGGCTTTGTGTCCCCACCCAAATCTCATCTTGAATTGTAATCCCTATAATCCCCATGTGTCAAGCACAGGATCAGGTGGAGATAATTGAATCATGGGGGTGATTTCTCCCATGCTGTTCTCGTGATAGTGGGTGAGTTCTCACAAGATCTGATGGTTTTATAAGCATCTGGCATTTCCCCTGCTTGCACTCACTCCATCCTGCTGCCCTGTGAAGAAGGTACCTGCTTCTCCTTTGACTTCAGCCATGATTGTAAGTTTCCTGAGGCCTCCCCAGCAATGTGGAACTTTGAGTCAATTAAGCCTCTTTCCTTTATAAATTACCCAGTGTTGAGAATTTTCTTATAGCAGTGTGAGAACGGACTAATACAACTGACAAACATTTTAATAACTTAGGCTTGAGGCTTTAGGTATAATAGGAACTATCTGTAATGGAAATCTTTGCACACTAAGGGTGTATTTTTATTATCCCTACTCATAGATAAGACAGCATTCTTTTTAATTTTTTATTCTTCTATACCCATAGCAAGGCAGATGGATTATTCTCAAAACAGCCATGCTCACTCCTGAAACTGGTCCTCAAAGTGCATGATCTGGTGTTTTGTTGTTTTCCTTGTATGGATCTTTCACCTCCCTGGTCAGCTGTATTCCTAAGTATTTTGTTCTTTTCGTGGCAATTGTGAATGGGATTGCATTCCTGATTTCGCTCTTGACTTGACTGTTGTTGGTATATATGAAAGCTGGTGATTTTTGTACATTGATTTTGTATCTTGAGACTTGCTGAAGTTGTTTATCAGCTTAAGAAGCTTTGGGACCAAGACTAAGGGGTTTTCTAGATATAAGATCATATCATTTGCAAACAGGGGATAGTTTGATTTCCTCTCTTCTTATTTGGATGTCCTTTTTTTTTTTTTTTTTTTAATCTTGCCGGATTGATCTGGCCAGGACTTCCAATACTATTTTGAATAGGAATGGTGAGAGAGGGCATCCTTGTCTTGTGCTAGTTTTCGAGGGGAATGTTTTCAGCTTATGCCCATTCAGTGTGATGTTGACTGTGGGTTTGTCATAGATGGCTCTGATTTTGAGGTATGTTCCTTCAATACCTAGTTTGTTGAGAGTTTTTAACATGAAGAGATGTTGAATTTTTTCAAAAGCCTTTTCTGCATCTATTGAGAAAATCACGTGGTTTTTGTCTTTAGTTCTGTTTATATGATGAATCACATTTATTGATTTGTGCATGTTGAACCAAATTTGCATCTCAGGAATAAAGCCTACTTGTTCGTGGTGGATTTCTCAAGATCTACTTGATATACTGCTGGATTTTGTTTGCCAGTATTTTGTGGAGGATTTTTGCATCGATGTTCATCAAGGATAAGGCCTGAAGTTTTTTGTTGTCATTGTGTCTCTGCCAGGTTTTGGTATCAGGATGATGCTGGCCTCATAAAATGAGTTGGGGAGAAGTCCCTTCTCCTCAATTTTTTGGAATAGTTTTAGTAAGAATGTACCAGCTCTTTTTTGTACATCTGGTAGAATTTGGCTGTAAATTCATCTGGTCGTGGACTTCTTTTGGTTGGTAGGCTATTTATTACTGATTCAATTTCAGAGCTCATTATTGGTCTGTTCAGGGATTCAATTTCTTTGTGGCTCAGTCTTGGGAGTGTGTATGTTTCTAGGAAGGTATTCATTTCTTCTAAATTTTCTAGTTTAGGTGCATAGAGGTGTTCATACCATTCTCTGATGGTTATTTGTATTTCTGTGTTGTCTATTGTAACATCTCTATTGTCATTTCTGATTGTTTATTTAGATGTTCTCTCTTCTTGTTAGTTTAGCCAGTGGTTTAACTATTATATTAATTTTTTCAAAAAACCAACTCCTGGATTCATTGATGGTTTGAATGCTTTTTCATGTCTCAATCTCCTTCAGTTCAGCTCTGATTGCGGTTATTTCTTGACTTCTGATAGCTTTGGGGTTGGTTTTCTCTTGGTTTTTTAGTTCTTTTGGTTGTGATGTTAGGTTGTCAAATTGTGATCTTCCTAACTTTATGATATGGACATTTAGTGCTATAAATTTCCCTCTTAACACTGCCTTAGCTGTATCCCAGAGATTCTGATATGTTGTATCTTTGTTCTCATTCATTTCAAAGAACTTCTTGATTTCTGCCTTAATTTCATTATTTAACCAAAAGTCACTCAGGAGCAGTTTATTTAATTCCCATAATATTGCATGGTTTTGAGTGAATTTCTCATTCCTGATTTCTAATTTGATTGTGCTGTGGTCAGAGAGACTGTTATGATTTTAGTTATTTTGTATTTGCTGAGGAGTATTTTATATCTGATTATGTGGTCTATTTTAGAGTATGTGCCATGTGGCCATAAGTAGAATATATATTCTGTTGTTTTAGGTGGTAAGTTCTGTAGATGTCTATCAGGTCCATTTGATACAGGTCCTGAATATCTTTGTTAATTTTCTGCCTCAATTATCTAGTACAGATGACACAAACAAAAGGAAAAGCATTCCATGCTCATGTATAGGAAGAATCAGTATCATGAAAATGGCCACACTTCCCAAAGCAATTTATAGATTTAATGCTCTTCTTAGTAAACTACCAATTACATTCTTCTCATAATGAGAAAAAAAAGTATTTTAAAATTCATATGGAACCAAAATATAGCCCAAACAGTCAAGGAAATCCTAAGCAAAACCAAAACAAGGCTGGGGCATTATGTTACCCAACTTCAAACTATACTACAGGGCTACAGTAACCAAAACAGCATGGTACTCGTGCAAAAACAAACCCATAGACAAATGAAACAGAAAAGAGAGCCCAGAAATAAGGCCATACACTTACAACCCTCTGATCTTCAAGAAAGCTGACAAAAACAAGCAATGAGGAAAGAACTCCCTGTTCAATAAATTGTGTTGGGATAACTGGCTAGCCATATGCAGATGATTGAACTGAACCTCTTCCTTACACCATACACAAAAATTAACACAGGATGGATTAAAGACTAAGGTCTCATATTCAGCTTCTATAAAGAACTTAAACAAATTTACAAGAAAGAAAGAAACACATTAAAAATGGGCAAAGCACATGAACACTCTTCAAAAGAAGACATACATGAGGCCAACAATTATATGAAAAAAAACCTCAACATCATTGATCATTAGGGAAAGGCAAATCAAAACCACAATGAGATACCATCTCACACCAGTTAGCTGGTGAAGTTGTGGAGAAAAAGGAAAGCTTATACACTGTTGGTGGGAGTGTAAATTAGTTCAACCATTCTGGAAAACAGTGTGGCAATTCCTCAAACACCTAAAAACAGAACTAACATTTGAATATCCCATTACTGAGTATATGCAGCCATAAAAGTATATGCAGCCAAGTACTATGCAGCCATAAAAAGAATGATATCATGTCTTTTGCAGGTACATGAATGAACCTGGAAGCCATAATCCTTAGCAAACTAATACAGGAATAGAAAACCAAATACTCTGTGTTCTCACTTATAAGTGGGAACTAAATAGTCAGAATGCATGGACACATAGAGGGGAAAAACAGACTACTGGAGGGTGGGGATTGGGAGGATGGAGAGGATCAGGAAAAATAACTAATGGGTACTGGTTTAATACCTGGGTAATGAAATAATCTGTATAACAGACCCCTGTGACATGTGTTTACCTTATTACAAACCTGCAACCTGCACATGTACCACTGAACCTAAGATAAAAGTAAAAAAGGAAAAGACTATATCACCGTACGATATTTGGAGAATTCTTAGAGGGCCAACTCATATATGAGCTATTTGGGGAAGTCCTACTTGGTTGCTGCAGGTGTATTTAAGGACAGCCTTATCTGCCTTATCAGAGAACTTTAAATAGAATCTTATTATATAAATATTTTCTTACCTTTGTATTTGTATTCCAGTATCTATATATTCATTCTTCCCACTAGATATTAAGATGTTAATCTTACTTCCAAGTCGTCCAGGCTCTAACACAGGATCTCATACTCTTAAAGCAAAACTAAATAATGGCCTGAGAAGGACTCTGTACTTCTATATTTGAGTCCTTGTGGATGAACTGTAACCTAGCTTAATAGTCAGACAAAATTGAAAACCTAACTTAGGAGTATCCAACTGTAACAATAACTGACTCTTAGCCAATCCCCGTGACCATACTTCAACTACTCATAGACTGCTAAGTGTACAAACTGTGTTCAAATAAGGCAAATGCCAACCTGTAACGAACCCAGCTGTTTCTGTGCCTCACTGCCAATTTCTGTATGTCATTTCCCTTTTTGTGTCTATAAATCTTCTTCCACCACATGGTTGCAATGGAGTCTCTCTGAATCTGCTGTGATTCTGGGGGCTGCCCGATTCACGAATCGTTCATTGCTCAATTAAACTCCTTTAAATTTAATTCAGCTGAAGTTTATCTTTTATCACTACACATCCTGTACACAAGTGTTCAGAAGATGTCCCATAATTGCATGATGATATTGAAAATTTAAATGCTGGTTTAAAGAAGGAGTCAACAAACTGTGGCCTAAGGGAAGACTACCTGTTTCTCTAGATAAAGTTTTAGAGAACACGACCATACTCACTCATTTATGTAGTTTTGTTCGGACAGAAACTATATGGTCTGCAAGCTTAAAATATTTACTACCTGATAGTTACTGGAAAAGTTTGCTGACCCCTGGTTTAGCACAATCTAGACAGTATAATTATGGAAATAAATAATATCTACTTGGGGGTACAATGCATCAACTTTGTCTAAGTACTAGTTATTGTACCAAGTAGTAACTTAACAAACAGTGCACTATGATGGTCAGTTTTATTTATAAACTTGACTAGGATATAAGTCCCTAGTTATTCAATCAATCCAATATTAATGTAGGTTCTGCTGTAAAGGTATTTTGTAGAGGTAAAGTCCATAATCTGCTGATGATAAGTAAAGAAGGTCATCCTAGATAATCTAGGTAGGCATGAAACTGAGGATTACAAGAATAATAAATTTCCAGCCTGCCTTTCCTGATGGCCTGCCCTGCAGATTTCAGACGTGCCTTACCAGCCCTCATAATTGCATATGCCAATTGCTTGCAATAAACCCCTTTATATACATATATTTAATACAGCACTTTAAAGGAGGGGTTCAAAATATAAGTTCCATGGACTGGGATCTTACTTGTTCAGTTATTTTGGTTAAATCCTGACAGATTCACGTATCTTTGTGACCTGAAGAAGTTAAAGCTCACTCCAACAAAGGAGTTTATTTTCCATCCCAGAAAGGATGTATTAAAACATGTCAAAATCTTTTTATAGGAGGCTTGAGAAGTAGTATTATTATCATAATTTTGCCCTGATCTAATAAAAGACCTGATAAAAAATGGCATTAAGATTTTTAATAGATCATCTATTTCAATCCATTATGCAATTCTCATTTATTTGATTTGAATATTGTCAAAGCTAACTTACTATTAACAAAAAATTATTTCCTTCTTAAAATCCCATGTAGTTCCTCTAACTCTATGACATTCAGAAGATATACTAACTTTCCTCAGTGACAAAGGTTACTTTCTAATTTATTAGTTCTGCCTGATGTTCAGTTAGGGGGAAAAAGTCAAACCAAATCAAAAGAGGAAAACAAACAAAGGTTATTTTCGGTTTGTGTAATCTTTTGTTTGAATGTATCAGCATTGTATTTCATTTTATGTGAAAGGAAAGAATGCCCTTTGACTTTGCTTATCAAATAACCTTCCTTTATCACTGAGGGCAAAGACCTGAAATACTGTTTTTTCCAGCCTTCTGCTTTGCAAATAAGTTCCCCTCATCCTCTGACCCACCACTAAATTCAGTATTCAGAGTCTTCATACCTCATTGTTTTCATTTGCCGGAATCCAAAATATAACACTGAAGGGACACTGGTCCATAGTATTAGGCCAAAGGTCTATTTGACAATTGGAATGACTTACTCTGAACAGAAAAGTTATTAATTATTTTTAATTAGCAAAAAAATTTGAATCTATGGTTATATTTTAAAAAGGTATAGACAGTGAATTTAAAACGAATTTCATCATTCTTAATCTTATATAAAAGATTATTGTATTAGATGTTGTATTTCCTGGGATCTTAGCTTTATTTTTTAAATTATTACTTGTATGATTGACCAATTACTTAATGTCCCTGAGACTCCAATCTCCTCTGTGTAAATAAGAATAATTATAATTTTTTGTTTACACAGTGTTATTTTCAGTATCAGGGCAAAGTTGTTTTGAGAACTCTGGGGCCAAAGGTGATATTATTTTCAGGGGCAGTGATATGGTTTCGCTCTGTGTCCCCACTCAAATTACATCTCAAATTGTAATTCCCATGTGGTGAGGAAGAGACCTATAAACTCCATGTGTCAAGGCGTATAAGTGATTGGATTATGGGAGCAGTTTCTCCCATGCTGTTCTTGTGATAGTGAGTTCTCACGAGATTTTATGGTTTTATAAGCGGAAGATTTTCCTTTTTTGCTCTCTTCTCTCTCCTGCTGCCTTGTGAGAAGGTGCCTGCTTTGCCTTCTGCCATGCTTGTAAGTTTCCTGAGCCCTTCCTAGCAATGTGGAACTGTGTGTCAACTAAATCTTTCTTTATAAATTACCCAGCCTCAGGCAGTTCTTTAAAGCAGTGTGAGAATGAACTAATACAGGCAGTGTCACCGACTCTTTTGCGAATATAATAATAACCACAGGTGTTTTCCTTAGAGACACCAACATATTACCAATGATGTGACTTTTTTGCTCATGAGCACAGTATGTTCACAGTCCACTGGAACATTACCTTTGAGCTGGTCCATGGAACTTACATTTTGAACTCCTCCTTTAAAGTGCTATGTTAACTTCACATAGTACTATTTTATGTAAATGTACATTATAAGCAGTCTGAAATCAATAAAATAAGTGTTGCATGCTTATGTTTTCCCCATTATTTTAAATATATATATTCACATGCATTTATTCATTTATTTCTCACAGCAAGCTTCCAAAGTAAGTAATATAATTATCCCAGTTCTATAGTCAGAGGAGACTAAAGCACAGAGATGTTAGGTAGCAGGACTGGAAATTGGTGGGGAAGCCTGAGTCCAGGGTTTGGAATCTGCCATGCTATGTTCTGTCCTGTATTTAACACAAGGGCCACACAAGAGCTTGAGCCTAGAGGAGGGCTTGATTCCTTTGACTGTGTGTGTGAGCACCAGCCAGGGTGTCAGAAATCTACACTGTAACCATGCCTTTTTTAATTTTTAATTTTTGTGGGTACATAGTAGGTATATATATTTATGGGTTGAGCTATTTTGATACAGACACGCAATGCATAATAATCACATCAGGGTAAATTGGGTATCCATGGCCTCAAGCATTTATCCTTTGTGTTACAAACAATTCAATTATACTTTTTAAGTTTTAAAATGTACAATTGAATTATTTTTTACTGTAGTCACCCTGTTGTGCTAGTGTATATTAGATCTCATCCATTCATTCTAACTATTTTTTGAATCATTAACGGGACCATCCTGACTACCACCCTACAACCTCTACTACCCTTCCCAGCCTCTGGTAACTATCCTTTTACTCTCTATTTCCATGAGCTCAATTGTTTTAATTTTTAGCTCCCACAAATAAGTGAGAACATGCAGATTGTCTTTCTGTGCCTGGCTTATTTCACTTAATATAATGGCCTCCAGTCACACCCATGTTGTTGCAAGTGACCGGATCTTATTCTTTTTTAAGGCTGAGTAGTACTCCATTATGTATATTGAATAGTGTGAATAGTGCTGCAATAAACATGGGAGTGGAGATATCTTTATGATATCCCGATTTCCTCTTTTTTGGATATATACCTAGCAGTGGGATTGCTGGATCATATGGTAGCTCTATTTTAGTTTTTTGAGGAACCTTCATAGTGATTATACTAATTTACATTTCCACCAACACTATATGAGGGTTCCCTTCTATCCACATCCTTACAACTCCAAAAGCTTGCTTGGTACTCTACCCCCTGTGGCCATACTGGTATCTAAGGTGCAAGACAAAGTCCCCTTTTTTTTTCCCTCTACTTTCCTGAAGCGGAAGGTGTTTCTCCCCATAGCTACCAAATCTGGGAATGTGCTGAATCTCACCTGAAGCCAGCAAGTCTCAAAATCTCACCCAAGGCCCACAGCATACTACATAAGTATTGATGCTGGTTATTCAAGGCCCAAAGGCTTGTTAGTCAACAGGTGATGGATCCTTCCAGGACTTCATCATTCCCTTCAAGGCAGCAGGTTCCCTTCTGGTCCCGAGTGTGTCTAGAAATGTTGTCTGGGAGCTAGTGTCTGGCCAAGGTGGCCTCATGACTCTGACTTGCAGCACTAAAACTGAGAGGATTTCCATTTAGACACTCAATCCTGTAGTCAACATACACAGACACACAAACTTACATACATACATACACACGTACAACTCAGCTAAAATACTTCAGGAAAGGCATTGAAAAGGGGAAAAATGTGATCAAATATATCCAATCATTTTAAGATATTTTGTGATTAACATTACTCACTGGCTAAGTTTTGCACTTCTAATTATAGTGATAGTCTTTTCAAGATCATTTGTTCTTTTGACTAGGAGTAGTAAATTGTTCTTATTACTCATTCCTAATACACCACAAAAAATTTTAAATTCTCTAAAAACATAGCCCAACTTATTATCATCTTTATCACTATTATTATTACCATTAATTATTTTCTCCAACTTGTTTTCTCATTTTTATAAGCTAGAATGGAAAAACAAAATAAGAAGAAAATAATATTAGAATATTTTTTAATGGTAAATTATGGTTTAGAAAACACAAGACAATTGTTCAGTTTTATTTTATTACACTTCACCTTAGAAGTGGCCTACATTTTATTGTTCTTTAAAAAAATATGGATAATTTGATATGATGGTAGGTTTACACTACCAAGAAATAGATCCAATATTCTAAGAGCTACTGATGTCACTGTGTGACAAACCTGCACATGTACCCCCTTAATCTAAAATACAAAGTGAAATTATTTAAAAAAATAAAATAAAAGATGCTGATAAAGGTGAGGGAAAAACAATTTAGATGATGGTATTGAGATACTAATGCTAATTCTTAGATAATATAACTAACTTAATCTAATTTCCCCAACCCCATTTGGACACTTTTGAGAAAAGTATAGATAGTTCCCAGCAACGAAGTTCCCAAGTCTGTACAGAGTGCCATGCATGGGGACACAATTTCTGATTATTCTTCTCTAGGTCTATAGAAAGCAAAAAGGCAAGGTATAATGTTGAGAAATAAAATATATATATATTTTTTCTGACTATACAGCTTTTTTCTTAAACTCCTCAGTTCTATAGTGACTGATTATTACTTCTCAAAATTTCTTGTTTTTTTTTTTTTCTCTAGAATGCATAGTATAGCAGCAGAAGGCACAGTTAACTTTCCCAATAGGGATGGTTGAAATGTCATACCAAATGTATAGGGTTCATGTTTAACTTTTGATGTTGCTGTATTAACAAACATGGAAGCAGTGACATTTCTATACTCCAACATAAAGCAGATGTCAACCATCTTCAGTGTGTTCTAAGCAGATTTAGAGATGCATTATCAAAGTTGAAGTCATTTAAAAATTCCTTTAAGAATATGACCTGCATATTAGAAGTATTAATAAAAACTTTCCCAGTTAAGCATTATAAAAGCCTTATTATGATATAAATTACTCTAATTTTGTTTCTTAAAATAAATACGTTTAATTATCATTTAGCCACAATTTCCTCAAATCATAGTTGAAATTTTAATAGCTATTCTCTATAGGTATCTTTGTTAATTGATTCAATTTTTCTGTATTCTTCACTTAAAAAGAGATAACTTTTTCTTGGCCTCCATGTTTTTTAAGCAACTTAACAATAGCATGATTGTTAGTACAATCTATAAATATAAAGGCCATATGTAAAAAAGAGCTGATTGATATAGTTTCATGTAATTCAAACAAAATGACTGAATATTTTTACTTGACTGCTCCCACAGCCTCATAGAAGTAATTCTCCCTTATGATCATTCTGTAGATGTTGCCTTTAAATGTGAGGTCAAAATTCTCTTTATTTTTTAAAATTTTGTTTTGGGTTCAGGGGTAAATGTGAAGGTTTGTTACACGGGTGAACTCATGCACGGGGGTTTGTTGTACAGATGATTTCATCATCCAGATATTAAACCCAGTACCCAATAGTTATTTTTCCTGATCCTCTCCCTTCTCCCAGACTCTTCCCTCAAGTAGACCCCAGTGTCTGTTGTTCTCTTCTTTGTGTTCATGAGTTCTCATCATGTAGCTCCCACTTATAAGTGAGAACATGCAGTATTCGGTTTTCTGTTCCTCTGTTAGTTTGCCAATAATAACAGCCACCACACTGCACTCTAGCCTGAGCAACAGAGCGAAAGCCTGTCTCAAGAAAAAGAGTAATAGCATCTAGCTCAATCCATGTTCCTGCAAAAGACATGATCTTGTTCCTTTTTATGGCTGTATAGTATCCCATTATGTATATGTACCACATTTTCTTTATCCAATTTGTCACTGATGGGCATTTAGGTTGATTCCATGTCCCTGCTATTGTGAATAGTGTTGCAATGAACATTCACGTGCGTGTTAACACAATCAACAAGCATATGAAAAAAGCACAATATGACTGATTGTTAGAGAAATGCAAATCAAAACCACAATAATATACCATCTCACACTAGTCAGAATGGCTATTATTAAGAAGTCAAAAACAAACAAACAAACACAGATGCTGGTGAGATTACAGAGAAAAGGGAACACTTATACACTGTTGGTGGGAGTATAAATTAGTTCAACCATTACGGAAAGCAGTATGGTAATTTCTCAAAGAGTTAAAAGCAGAATTACCATTCCACCAAGCAATCCCATCACTGGGTATATACCTAGAGGAAAATAAATCATTCTACCAAAATTCTCTTTAAATAGTTTGCAAATAATGCAAATATATAAACATAGTGACTTCACACTCTAGACTACACTATTTTTCTCATTAAAATATACTTTCCACAAAATGAGTACAATACCACCCACATACTAAGATTCAGGTAGCACTTCTACCCCCTAAAATATCTCATTTACCAGTCCCCTATTTCTGAAATTTCATTATTAGAACTGTATATTGCTGATTTCTCTTCCTGCTTGAAACACAGTTAATTCATACATATGATGGCCTTATATGTAGAATGATTTAGTGTGGAGATATTTTGTTGCAGCAGCTTTTGTTACAGGTAAAATAGAACATTATGGCTCTAGAAATCAGAAAAATGAGGAAATAGCTTCAAAGGAGGAAATAAGTCATTGAAAAACATGCTTCACCAGGTTCACAAGGTTATCAGCAGCTAGTTAGTTTTGGTAAAAAACAAAACTATATTGATTTTGAGTGGTCTAGATTAAAGGGGATTAAGCTAAGGATGTTGGAAACCATTCGTCAAACAATAACAGCAAAATAAAGGTTGGTTGAATGTTTTATGTAGATTTTAGAAGAAAAATATTTTTCATTAAATATTAATGATGAAGAGAAAGAATTAGGGCATCAATAGAGAAGCAGCATTTTTTATGGCCCATAACCTTTTTGCAGCAATTGATTGCAGTAGCCAAGGATTTAATTGTCATATATATATTTAATTGTCATAAAATGTAGTTAATTTGCTAATTCAGTTGGACATATATGTCTTACAAATAAAGGTTACCCTCAATTTAGCTATTTGTCAACACTATTCTTAAATAGACTCTGCAATTTTCCATAACTACAACTGAGTTAAGTGAGTAAAGAGAAATGCTAAAATCAGTTCAGAGAAGAAATACTGACCTTGACGCTTGTTTTTCTTAAAAATATGTTGATTTATATAAAAACTTAAAAGTAGATGCAATATAAGATTTATTAATTATATACTTCAGGAAGTTTTCCGGTTTTTGTGTCTTGCTTGTCTTTAATTTATAACATGCTTTTCATTAACAATATTTATTTTTGCTTCAATGGAGTCATGTACTTTAATAAAGTCATCATTACCTCTGCATACTCTCCAACTCCCACAGAGACTGAAAATGTGTAATTTAGAATACATCCTATGGTTGTAAAACAAGTAGCTTAATTGAAGAACATTTATTTTGGTCTGCCTTCACAAGTAAAAGTTATTTCAGTTAACTGAAGAACAAAAGTCTGGAGGTCTTAAACCTAATACTACTCTAACAAACTCAACATTAGGTTCTTATTTCTCTAGCATAAATCAACTTAATGCAATGAGGATACACAGTAAATATTATTTAGTGTTTATTATGAAGTGTTAAATCCATCATCACAGCATGTGGTTCAGGACCTATGAGTTTAATCTATACTCAAGTAACATAACATGGATGTATAAATATGTGCTCCCTCAGAATCTAAAGTGTATTTCATTTGTTTAAACCAGTAGTTTTTAAGTACTTTCTAACTGGCACTCTGTAAACAGAATTATTAAGATTTAATTACAATTTTCTGTCTTTTTAAAGAGGGTATTTTGTTGTGTCTTGGTACCTGAGCTGAAAGGTTAAATTAATATCCATCATCAGCAAAAATAATAAGAAACTTTATAAAATACATTCACATTTGAAATTTTATTTATTCTCACTGTATTAGTCTGTTTTCACACCGCTGATAAAGACATACCTGAGACTGGGCAATTTACAAAAGAAAGAAGTTTAATGGACTTACAGTTCCAACTGGCTGGGGAAGCCTCACAATCATGGCAGAAGGCAATGAAGAGCAAGTCACATCTTACATGAATGGCAGCAGGCAAAGAGAGAGCTTGTGCAGGGAAACTACCCTTTTTAAAACCATCCGATCTCATGAGACTTACTCACTCTCACAAGAACAGCCTGGGAGAGACCTGTCCCCATGATTCAATTACCACCTACTGGGTTTTTCCCACAACACATGGGAATTCAAGATGAGATTTGGGTGGGATCACAGCCAAACCATATCACTCACTCTTTATATCTGTCTACCTATAAAAATCTTGCATATTTTTGTTTCAACTTAAAAAATGTAAATTTATAAATTTCAAACAGACTTGTTCAATTATTGAAATCAATAAGTATAATATATAAACTGATACTTTGAAAAAAACTTTAAAATAATAAATATTACTGAAATAACATTCAAATAATAATAGCTTTCAAATATTGTTATTTATGAATTGGCAGTTATATTTGTCTTATGTTTGTGAGTGTATATTGAGTGAGTATGTGTATGTTTGTGGATGGCTAGATAGACAGATGATAGGTAATTTGGAACAAACATGTTTTAGATATTCCAACAAACGTAAAATAGTAGAACCAAACATATAGTGTGTATCCTTTTTCCTCCCACTGTCCGTGAAAATAGATAATATTTGAAATGAATTTATATATATGTACATGTATATATCAGATTCAAAACTGCTTTTATCTTAGTGTATGTTGACTACAGAGATTGTATTTCATTTCTCCTTTTCTTTTTTTTTTTTTGAGATGGAGTTTTGCTCTTGTTGCCCAGGCTGGAGTGCAATGGCACAATTTCGGCTCACTGCAACCTCTGCCTCCCGGGATCCAGTGATTCTCCTGCCTCTACCTCCTGAGTAGCTGGGATTACAGGCATGCGCCACTACTCCCAGCAATTTTTTTTTTTTTTTTTTTTTGTATTTTTAGTAGAGACGGGGCTTCTCTATGTTGGTCAGGCTGGTCTCTAACTCTCAACCTCAGGTAATCTATCCACCTCAGCCTCCCAAAGTGCTGGGATTACAGGTGTGAGCCACTGTACCTGGCCCCATTTCTCCTTTTCTTATGTCATTGAAATTAGCCCGGTTTTAATGAAAGGTCTGAAAAAAATGTCTTTTTATATCTGTAAATGGAAGGAAAGGAAAAGGTAGTAATAAGAGAAGATTAGAATCACATTTTTGTTATGCCTCGACTAAAGTTAGAAGATATTCATGATCTAGACATTCTTGGAGTTGTTACACTTTATGTCATCCTGATGTTTTTGGTTTAAGGACTTGGCTGCATCTATGGCCTCATTATTGACTGATTATGCTAATCTTATGGAGAGTGTCATTAGATATTGAACAATATTGCAACTCCTCATGTGAATACTAAGGATGTTCTCAAACACATTTTCAAAACCCAAGAGGGAAATAAACCTTCTCTTGTATCCCCTATATTTTCTCACCATGGCCTGTGAGCAAAATTGATTTTTTCTCCCCCAATTCGGTTATATCGGAGGTGGTGGCTCTCTCTCATTAGTTAATCCCATCTTCCCCCACCCAAAGCATAACCATATTCTATAGGATAATTCTGAAAAAGAGCTGGCCTCCTGCTTTGCCTTAATCCACCTCAATTAAGATAAGATAATCAGAAACATAACTTTAAAATATTTCTATAAATGACTAAGATCATTAAATGCAATTAGAATTATAATAATTTAAAGCATATCTGAACCCAAGGGCTTGTGTAATTTAACATCACTATTTTCCACACAAACAAAATGAAGCTCTGAGAGTCTAAATGACATGCCAGGCTTGTGCTCATTCAAGACATCCCATTACCTCCCACCAATATTATGCCATTTTAATAATGAATTTAGTTACTATTAGTTGGCAATTCTGTAATATGTGGCCAAAACCAAGGCAATAGATAAAACCACTATTTGATATAGGGCCTGCCAGAGCTACACTGAATATTGAGACAACTGTCTTGTCAAAACTTAACCAAATATCTAAATATTGAAGATTATTTTAATTTTAGTTCCCATGTTATCATTAGGAACTTATATGTTTATGTGAAAGCTGTTCTACCAAACTTAAATCATTGATTTCTATTTATCTTATAGCTAATGTATGATGTATAGGTACATAGAAACTGGTATGTCTTGCAATATAAAGCATCATTTATAAGCAATATTATCTTCATTTGCATAAATATTCTTAAGTTTTATGAAATATTAAAGTGTTATAGAATGCAATATATTTAATAATGTGTGTTTCATTTATTGACACTTTGGAATCAGTGATGGCAGCACGGGAAGTATAAGTTAAAAATTAGTGATATAATTAATCACGTCATAAAAATATTAAAAATAAATATTTGAGAAAGAACCAGATATTCTCACTGAAGGAGATTTAGCAACTGTTCTAAATTTTTAGGAAGCTAAATTAGCTGGGTCCTTTAGACTTCCTTGGAAGCCTCTTTTCTGTTCCATTTGTCTGTGTGTCAGAAAGCAAAAACTGACAAATTGGATCTAATTAAACTAAAGAGCTTCTGCACAGCAAAAGAAACTCTCATCAGAGTAAGCAGGCAACCTACAGAGTGGGAGAAAATTTTTGGAATCTATTCATCTGACAAAGGTCTTATATCCAGAATCTACAAAGAACTTAAATTTACAAGAAAAAAACAAACAACCCCATTAAAAAGTGGGCAAAGGACACGAACAGACAATTCTCAAAAGAAGACATTAATGTGGCCAACAAACATATGAAAAAAAGCTCAACATCACTGATCATTAGAGAAATGCAAATCAACACCACAATGAGATACCATCTCACACCAGTCAGAATGATGATTATCAAAATGTCAAGAAACAACAGATGCTGGTGAGCTTGTAGAGAAATAGGAATGTTTTTATACTGTTGGTGGGTATGTAAATTAGTTCAACCATTGTGGAAGATGGTGTGATGATTCCACAAAAATCTAGAACCAGAAATGCCATTTGACTCAGCAATCCCATTATGGGGTATATACTCAAAGGAATATAAATCATTCTATTACAAAGATACATACACATGTATGTTCATTGCAGCCTTATTCACAATAGCAAAGACATGGAATCAACCAAATGCCCATAAATCATAGACTGAATAAAGAAAATGCTGTACACATACACCGTGGAATACTATGCAGCCATAAAAAAGGAACAATATCAGGTCCTTTGCCATTATCCTCAGCAAACTAATGCAGGAACAGGAAACCAAACACTGCATGTTCTCACTTATAAGTGGGAGCTGAACAATGTGAACACGTGGACACGGGGAGAGGAACAACACACACTGGGGCCTGTCTGGAAGTGGGGTGGGGGGAGGAAGAGCATTAGGAAAAATGGCTAATGTATGCTGGTCTTAATACCTAGGTTATGAGTGCAGCAAACCATCATGGCACACGTTTACCTATGTAACAAACCTGCATATCCTGCACATGTAGCCCCTGGAACTTTAAAAATAAATAAAAGAAGTCTTATAAAATCATTTTCGTAAATGTAACTAAATTCCAAAAATTAAAGATTTATTCTATTTATAAATTGGGCAGGATTGTATTTATCATATTTGTAATTACTTATTTAAAAATAAGTTGATTTTATTAAAGAATGTCAACAACAATATATTTTATTTGCTTTTTGGACCTCAGGTGCAGAGAACTCAATTACTCCTATTTCTCATATTAGCAGGCTATGCAAGGCTCCATTCTTGTTTTAATTTTTAAAATACTATTTTATGTTTGCTCATTTGTCTCAATGTCCACACTCACTTCCTCCCCACCATATATTACCACCATGGTACTTACTATACTGTGTTATATCCTAATACATGTTTGTATCCTTGACAAATATATTATTTGTTTTAATATTAACGAATAATATTATGCTATAGTTCTTGTGTTTCTTCACTTTTTTTTTCAATAACACCCCCTCCCTTTTTTTTGAGACAGGGTCTTGCTCTGTCACCCAGACTGAAGTGCAGTGGCATGATCTCAGCTCATTGCAACCTCCACCTCCTGGGTTCAAGCAATCCTCCTACCTTAGCCTCTAGAGTAGCTGGGACCAAAGGCATGCGCCACCATGCATGGCTTTTTTTTGTATTTTTTGTGCAGACGGGGTTTTTGCCATGTTGCCCAGGCTGGTCTTGAACTCCTGGATTCAAGTGATTCTCCCGCCTTGGCCTCCCAAAATGCTGGGATGACAGGGGTGAGCAATCGTGCCCAGCCTAATAAGGCCTTTTTAAAATGTATTCTTAGACTCTATATGCAACTAATTAATTGTTTCTTAGTGCTGCATAGTATTCATAGCGTTTATTCAACTTTAAAAAGAATCCACTTTTACTCATCTTACTTTTCTAGAATGTCTATTTTCCTATTTATCAAAACACACCTATTTTTAATGGAATATTTTTTGGCTTTTGCCAGTCATTTTGAAAAAGCCTTCATAAGAGAATCATTAGGAAATAAAAACCAGCAAGTAATATATTGAAAACAGTCTAGGCGGTGATTCTTCAATGTTTCTTTTCACACTCTCTGGAGTTAGCAGTGGGTGTTAGCAAGCGAGGATTCAATCCCCAAACTGTTCTCACAGTAGCTCTGATCTTTCATTAGTCACTTAATGTCTCTACACCTTGCTTACTTTTTCACTAATAAAATTTATAGCTGGGCCTGCGCCTGGCCAGCCCCGCCCGGCCTTCCCTAAGGCCCACCTGACCGCCATGCGTCTCTCCTCCTCCCCACCTCGTGGCCGGCAGCAGCCCTCCAGGTTTGGCTCCATGGATTGATTCTCTCAGCAAGCTGCTCGGGACCGACCTACACCCCCAGGCCTGCCGACGTCTCCCCTGGGAGCCTCCCTGGCCCGGGCCAGACATCCGGCACCCGGAGCCCCGTCAGGCCGTCAGCATCAAGGAGGCTAGGTCCTCAAATCGGCCTGCGCGGGAGAGGACAGTGGCTGCCTTCACCACGGGGCAGGTCGACGCCTTGGAGGGCGTCTTCTGGCACCACCAGTACCTGGGCCCTCTGGAGCCGAAGAGGCTGGCCAGGGAGATGCAGCTCTCGGAGGTCCAGATAAAAACCTGCTTTCAAAATCGCCGGATGAAACACAAACGGCAAATGTAGGACTCCCAGCTGCACAGCCCCTTTTCGGGGTCTCTCCACGCGCCCCCGGCTTTCCACTCACCGTCTTCTGGCCTTGCCAATGGCCTGCAGCTGCTATGCCCTTGGGCACCCCTGCCCAGGCCCCAGGCTCCTTCTGGGGTCTCTGCCAAGTGGAACAAGAGGCCCTAGCCTCTGCGTGGGCTTCCTGCTACGGGCATCCTCCGCCTCCGGCGTACCACCCCCCAAGCCCAGGAAGTGGCGTGCATACGCTGGGACTATCCCTCTCCAGAGGGCCCTGGGGCCTGCGTGTTCCTCTGGAGACCGGGGGGATGCATTTTGAGGAAGCGCCTCTGACTCCATGCCTCCCACACACGCCGTCTGTGCAGCTAACACCAGGCGCCTACCCGGAGGACTCAGCTGTCCTGTTTACATCGTGGCGGCACCTCTCACCCTGACCCACGCAAAGGTTCTGGAGATTTCTGGAGAATATATTTATTAAAGCCACCTCTTCACTGAAAGTTACCAAAAGGGTCAGTTTAGGAAGTAAATGAAGGGTCAGTGAACAGAGTCAAACGCAGAAGTGGGCTTGTTATGGGTAGGGCTTTCAGCATATGATAAAAGGATATTTGTTTTTTAAAGTGTTGGAAAAACTGGTTTTCCACTTGGAAAAAGTAAAGGTTGTAAGCTTTGTGTGTAAAAAAGAAAACCATGAAGGATTGGAAGGGAATGCAGGTGTCGTGTTTATAACCTTGTGGTTGGAGTCCCTCTTAAGGACTCCAAAGCTGGAAAGCAGGAGGGAACAAAGGTGAAAATTAAGGCGGGGATGCTCGGGCCCTGCAGTGCGCTCTAGGCCGTGCGTGAGCCGGGCCTGTGCCCGCAGCCTGCTGGGGGCTGCTTTCTTGGGCCAGGGAAAGCGGGGCAGCGGGGGACCTGCGGCTGTGCCTGGACTGAAGCCGTCCCGCATGTCCCCACCCTCCAGCATGTGCTCACCTGTCCCCCTCCTCGCAGCAGCCTCAGGACAAAACAGAATGACTCAAGGAGAGCACTTCCTGCAGAAAGTCTGGAAGTGCCCAGAATGGGAGGCACAGAAGCCCCTCCCAGGGAGGATTCTCCCTCATTGATGGACCATTCTTGGTGCAGACTCCTGACTGCACGCACCGAACCGTAGACAAGCGGGCATCCATCCACGTCGCCCCAGAGTGCCCAGGAGGCAGGCAGCGCGGGGCGCCCAGACAGACGGGTTCAGCCTGCAGGACTGCGAGGCGACCTGTGAAACCGACCAAGGCATCCCAACAGGAACAAAAGCGTGGTCCTGTGGCCGTGTCCACAGCAAGTTCCACTTTCCCCTTGCTCATTTTTGCATTGTTGGAAGTGTTTACAACCAGCATGTGCTTTCATAATACAACCTCAGGTAAGAATGGAAAAAAAATTATAGTTGTATCATACCTCAAATGCGTTTTTAAGTTCTACAATTTAAGCTACTCTAGAATAGAGTAGTTAGAATAGTTAGAAAATGGACATTTTGCTTAATGGTGTTTCTAATATGAAGGGTACAAGAATTGTGGCAGGCTCTAACTGTTGGCGTTAATGGCATTTTTCTTCATAGAAACATGCAAAAAACAACCAGTGTTAGATTTCTAGAATGATCAGACCTATGCATATGTACTTAATTGTATTAACCTTGTTGATAATGTTAAATGGTAACATAGAGTTAACCTTAGAACATTTCCTAACAGTTGATGTCTTTGAAACAATTATTTCTGAGGACAATACAGGTAATCTGCAGTAGCTGAAAGCAAATTTTGGAGTAAGGTAAATTTAAGTTTAAATCCTCATGTCGTCACTTAAAAATTATTTGACTGTTGACAGGTTATTAAATCTCTGTATACTTTGTCATATGTGAAGTAAGGATAATGGAATCATTTTGTATAAGTAAAAGAAAATGTCGTGTAGTTATTTGTTGCTCAAAAACATACCATGAATCATTGGAAGGCAGGGACTGTGACCTACTTTCCTTTTCATCCTTTCATCTTAGAATAATGTCTACTAAGGTACTTAATGCATGCTCTCTGAAAAATGTGTAAATTAATGAATCTTAATGTGTCTATTTCATGTCCTCATAAATATGCATGTTTAAATGCAATGAATCTTATTACATAAGCATTGTTTGGTAGCTAGGCACTCAATAAACATTATTTCTACTTTCTCAAGGCATGTAGAACTGAATCGTAATCAATGATCAAACCGTAAGTATTCTGTATCTTTAGTAAAGGCTGTGAATAAAGAGTAACATTACTTGTTCATTCATTTGAACCTTTCTTGCATGAACACTTTGCATCAGATAATATAACAGCAAATGTACTAGTATTGTTGTTGTTTTGGACATTTGGAAATTTCTGTTTGTCTTCATGCAGATAAAGTATCTTGGTTGTAATTATTTTTTTCACAAGAACATTTGAAAACCTGTAGAAAAGGCCGATACCTTTTGCTCAGAGATACCTAAAATATATTACAGGGTAATAAAATAAACTAGATCAATAAGTTTGGTATTGTTAATTTTAAAGTAACTTTATTTTATCATTGACATATGTAGTTTGACAAATTAAATGCAATACCAAGCTTAAAATAAAAATACAGTGATACTGTCCCATCATTCCCCAGTCTTACTTTTCTATCCTGGGGGCAAACACTTTTGAATCTTTCAATTGCTTAATTTGGCATTTATACATCTCCATAGTTTTATATAATATGTAAATATAGCTATTCTTATTTATAAATGTTAATTATTATCAAACTTCAAGTTTTAGCAGAAATGTGGTGATGAATCAGTTTTAAATCCATCTCTCCTAAAAACTGTAGATAAATATGGAGAAAATGCACACAAGTATGTGTGCATGCACACATAACACATGAAAAGTGCTTACAGTTACTACACTGATTCACTTCATCTTCTGGTAAGTTGTAGATGAACTCTTTCATGATGCCAGTTCTATGTTTTTCCTCTTTCCAATGCCTGCTATTGTTATGAAAATTTTGGTTAAATCGATATTGAATAAACATCATGCATTCATCTGGATTAGTGCTATTTATGCCTGCTGCACACTTGTTACCTGGTACCCTCTCATAATCACGATCCTGTAAGTTTTCTTTGAAATTTTCCTATATAATGTTGCCATTTCTTCCTCTTTCCTCACTTACTGGCTTATGTTATTAGAGGGTATCCTTTGGTTAATTACTGTAAAAAAAAAGTGCATGGAAAGTATATTTTTGAGATATTTGATTGTCTGAAAATATTTTTATTTTCCTCTTACATGCTTTATTCATAGTTATACTACATTTTTAACACATTGCTCTGATGTCTTCTGTTGTTGTTGTTGTTACTGTGTTACTATCGAGATGTGCAAAGCCATTCTGATTACAGATTCTTTGTATGTGATATTCATTTTTCCTTTCAGGAATCTCATAGGAACTTTTTTTTGTCTCCACTGTTCCGAAATTTTATAATGACCTTATTTGGAATGAATGTGTTTTCATCAAGTCTGCTGGGTATTCAATGGATACTTTCAAACTGAAAATTCATGTGTTCTAATTCTGGGAATTTTCTTAAAGTATTTGCTTATTTCCCCTCAAGCATTTTCTCCGTTTTCCCTTTTTAAGATGCTTATTATTCAGCCATTAGGCTTCCTGGAACAGTGTGCTAATTTTCTACTTTTGTTTTCTTTGTTTTTTGCCCTAGTCTTGGAGATTTGCCTGATTATATCTTCCAACCCATCCACTGCTATTTTTATTTTTCCTATTATGCTGTGTCAGGGGAGACATCATTTGGGGAGACAGAAATTATGCCACTTTTGTGAATAAAGGCAATTTAATAGAAAAAATTGTTAACTACCTATAAGATTGTTGACTAGGTAACTGAAAGAGTAAAAAGAAAACTCATAAAGTTAGTAGCTATAAGAAGTGGCTACCAATCTTAGGACTAAACGAATAAACACAAGATGTTGAACTAAAATCTGGAAATATACAAGAGGAGTCTACTCTGATCTCTGAGAAGTACTCAGTTGCTGTGAGTCTCTCTGAGTTCAGAGGAGAGCCCCTATTGACCTATGAATGAAGCCTTCGAGGAGGGGATGCCAGTGGACTAGTACTGATGTTTCTGTTGGGGCAGGACATGGTGAAGCTAGTTTTGCCAGTGTTGGAAAAAAACTGCAAGCTAGATTTGACTGCTGCTATTAGAAGAAAGAGCTGCTGCTGGGGTGAAGAAGTATTGTGGAAAAGCAAAAAGGAACAAGTAAACCATTTGTCCTTGCTCCAACCTCACAGTTGCCCTCTCATCCTCCTCATAATGAAGCCTAACAGGGAGCAGCTGGCAAAACAGAAATGGGGTTTGCAAAGTCTCTGTTTCAACATCACAGAGCAGATTATACAAGGACAGGCGTGGAGCTGAGAAATAATAACTTAAACACTCTTATTGTTTTCTGAACATTTCTTTCTTTTTAATAACATTCTGGTTTGATGTCATAGGTGCAATATTTTCTCTTATCTCTCTGTAGGTATTGAAGTTTTCTTCTCCCCGTATAGTGAGTGGCTACCCCTCCAAGTTATACTTTTTTCTTTTTTTGTTCTTTGTTGTTTGTGTTTTTGTTACTTTTTGTCTTCCTCCTCTTTATCTTTTTTTTCCTCATTTATCATATTCTATGGCAGAAACTTTCTGGGAATACCTTGGCATCTAAATACTTTGGGAGACTAAAGCTTTGAGTGTGCGGGAGAAGCTTAACAAATGTAAGCTTTATTTTAGATCGATCTGAATAAGGAGTTCTCAGGGAAATCATGGTGAGAGTATCTTTAGGTTTTCCTTTTTGAGCTAGTTAATTCCCCAAAGGATTCTTCCAGTCGTCTGTCTGAACCATAACATTCTGCCAGTGAGCTCAGTAGGGAAAGAGTTCTATGATCTAATCATTCTAATGAATCAGTTACTACCCATCTGCCTGCTTACATATTTTTCTTTTCCTTTATTTTTCTGTTTACCTGTTTCCTTGGGTGTATATCCACGAAAATATCATCAATGTACTAATATGGTAATAATTATAATATTACAGTGACAATTTGTATTTTAACAGATGTATTGTTATATTTGATCTGCTTATTAATAATATACACAAAAATGATTTCAAGTGAAGCAATAATCATTTTGGTCTAAAGAATTTTTGTAACTATTCTTCTAACATCTTGTACTTTTTAATGGCCTTTAAAAATATTTGCAAAGTTTATTTTATACATTTTCAGGGTAGCAAAATTATAATACCATTTGATACCATTCTCTTTACTTTCAAACACAAATTGCCTAAGACAGATATTTCTTATAAGAATTTTGTAAAACACTCAACAGAATCCTGAAATGCCTAAGGCTAGAGGATTTACTCTATTTAAAATTTGATTTAAAAAACAACAAAATAAAAACACTTTATAGTGTCACCTAACTTTCAAATTCTATGCTGCTGTGGAGAGTAAATTTTATTCAAGCCTCTGTGTCTACTGCAAGTAATCTCTGTCTATCACACAGGTTATGAAAATGGCAGGAATTTTTTCTCAAGAAAGTCATCATTAACCATGACTGATACCTTAATAATGCCGTAGATATAGTTTAATTTGGAATTGAATTTCAATTAGTTCTTCTGTAAGAAATGAGCTATTATTATCAAGCAATATCAGAACCTCAAAAATCTCATTTGTATTTGTTTTTAAATCGATAAAATGTGGTATTGGTGTCTCAACACTTTAATATAAGATATCTATTTTGAGATTTAGCTAGTGAGAAATGTTATTGGAAAGCAACACTGTTAGTAGTAAATAAATTTGCATTCAGATTTGCCCCTACAATGATTCAGATAAATGTAAATTCTGAGTGTTAACATTATGGGCTCATTTCTTGGCTTCTATGCTCTTCTTATGCATCCAGATACATAATTTGAATTTCCCATTCCAGAGACAGTATTCAGTATAATATCGAAGAACACACTGATTATTATACCTAGACATAATGTCTAATCTACAGCTATACAAAATAGCCACAATTATTTTAGTATAGTAATTAAAATAGATATTTATTAAACAGTAGGCATCAGACACTTGCTCAGATTGTATGTATTGTTATTACATTTAATCATCACAACAAAATAGTGATGTTGATTATACTATTACCCCCAATTATACAAATGAGAAAAATAAAGGTTAGGGAGCTTTGATGTCTTGCCCAAAATGTATGCAGCTTGAAAACAGATAATGCAATACTGGAAACCTTATTGTTGAGTTCACGATATAAAATAAATTTGCTATAGCAATATGTGTGTATATGTATATGATAACATCTTGTCTTAATATCACTATTAGCAAAATCAATTTCCAATGATACCATCTGAGGTAGGCAAACTAATAAACTCACAAAGACATCCACATTCTTGTCTCCAGAACCTGTGAGTATGTTAAATTACACTATAAAGGAAAATTAAGTTTTCAAATAGGACTAAGGTTGCTTATCAACTGACCTTGACATGGAGGAAATTATCTTGGATTATCTCTATGGGTTCAATGTAATCACAAGGATTCTTTTAGATAGAAGAGGGAAGCAGAGGAGAAAGAGCCAGAGGGTAGCATGGGATAGACTTGGCCTAATCGTTCTGTCTTTGAAAATGGAGTAAGAAGGCCATAAGCCAAGGAATGTGGGTGGCCTCCAGAAGCTGGAAAAGGCAAGGAAATTGATTTCCCCTAGAGCTTCTAGATAGGAATGCAGCCCTGCTGACATCTTGATTTAAGCCTAGTAAAACATGTTTAAGACTTCGTAAGTACATAACTGTAAGATAATAAATTTGTGTTGCTTTAAGCCAGTAAGTTTGTAGGGATGTTACAGCAGCAATAAAAACCTAATACATCATCTTAAAAGGGAACAATAAAGAGCTAAAAAGTACTCAAGGACAAGCTTTCAAATTCAGTCTCAGTGCTGCCTTATGAAGAAGTAGGGCACTTTATACTAGTAAAAATGTGTCCTGCTTTTTTATGTAGTTGGCACAATTTTTACATATATAGGATGCCCTAACAGACTTTGCTAAAGCTGTAATTGAGAAATAAGACATACAAACAAGTACTTTGCATTTAGCTTATTATCTAGCAGTTGTGTCACACTATTTATGTATAATGGGAAAAGTGTTCTCTTAAAAATATTCTTCAAAATTTACCATTTTTTTACTCAATCTATAGTAGAATTTCATTAAATTATGCTGTATTGTAAAGAACAATTATAAATTATTTTTCCCATTCATCTGCCAGCAATTTTTACAATAATGCCCCATAACAAAATACCTCAAAACTCAGTGGCTTGCAATAACACATTATTTCTCAGCCTTATATCTAAATATTGGCCTGTACCATTTTGTTTCAAGCTGCTTGCATGTCTGTAGTACATTTGGAGGCCTCTGTCTGCTTCAGGCTCTAAGTCAAATTCAGGTTTTCTCCATGGGTCTTATTCTGAGCCTAGGATAAAGGGGCAGTGGCTATCTAGGCAATATTTTCTCTCATGGTTGTAGACATAAGCTCCCAGATGGGTAGGAAGAAATTTATGAGGCCTCTTTAGTTCTTAATTTGGAACTCACACACTGCCATTTCTGCCTACTTTCCATTGTCCAAAACAAGTCATCTGGGCATGCCCAAAATCAATGGACAGGGAAGTATACTCCTCCCTTGGAGGTAGAGAAGGGGGAGGGAACAAATATTAATTGGACAATGATATAATGTACAATACCCTACTTTAATAAAAATGGATCTCACCTAAATTATGAATTATTTTTATGATTTTCTAAGTATTGATATTAATTATACTGTCAGTTAATTATCTAGTGGCAGATGTCTATTTAACCAAAAAGAGTTTGAATATTATAGTGAACCAAGCTATATCTTGTGATTTTCGTTCAAAATTATTCTTTTTTTTTTTTTTGAGACGGAGTTTCGCTTTGTCACCCAGGCTGGAGTGCAGTGGCATGATCTCGGCTCACTGCAACCTCCGCCTCCCGGGTTCAAGCGATTCTTCTGCCTCAGCTTCCTGAGTAGCTGGGACTACAGGTGCACATCACCACGCCTGGCTAATTTTTGTATTTTTAGTAGAGATGGGGTTTCACCATATTGGCCAGGCTGGTCTCAAACTCCTGACCTCGTGATCCGCCCGCCTCAGCCTCCCAAAGTGCTGGGATTACAGGCGTGAGCCACCATGCCTGGCCAAAATTATTATTATTTTTTGGTTCAAAAAAAGCATCCCATGTGCTTTATTACCCTGGGGGAGAACTATTATAAATGGAATGGAAATGGTCATTCATATTTGTATCTTAGTATGGTTATACCTCTCCTGTAAAAGGCTAATAAAAAAACAAGCATAACTGCATTTAGAAATATGAAAATGAGAAACTCATCTTGGAAGTGAAATATATTTTTTCAAGAAATTATTTTTTAAAACAACTTCCTGAGAATTCAGTATAATGGCCAATTAATAGTCTTTGATAGTAAAGTCTTAATTTTATCTTTGAACTGTAGAGAGTTTTGTTGGAATGTAACAAATAGATTCTTTTCTATATGGGAACCAAATATGTCTATTTTAAGAAATTATTTTTAGTGCTTTTGAATATATATTAGTTTGGCCAGAACCTTGCAGTCTAAAATCGGCCACTCTGGTAACTGTTTTATGATGCTCTCCAGCTAATTGGGAAAAAAAGTAATAGTGTTGCTCATCAGCAATAATAAGCATTAGAGATTACACTCTGTGATCTTGGTAAGTGATACTCTTAATATATAAAAATACTCATGTGTTTGAATTTTTATCATATCCTAAGTAAAGAAACCATAACGATTGCATTTTATTATTTATTTTGTCTTTCATCAAATAAATTCAAACCAGTTTCCTTAGAAAGTGTCCCTATTTTAAGTTCACCTTTGTTATACCATTTAATTTTTTAAAAAAATTTGTGGGTACATAGTAAGTGTATATATTTATGGGGTACCTGAGATGTTTTGTGTTATATCAATTTTAAACATGGTACTTTTGTTTAATCAATAGAAAGTTAAATATTACCTAACAAGACATGAATTCTCATGAGTTAGTAAGAAACTTATAGTCTAAAATCTAGCTCATCTGCCCGTTTACTCTTTATCCTTTCATAAGGAAAATTAAGTCAAGAGAATATATAACATCCACTATAAAAATGTTTGAGAAATTTATTCATCTCTCCATTAGATTGCACTATCCATACACACTGCAATTGAGCATTTTTCAAATTGAATTTTTGTGCCTTCTTTCTTTCTTTTTTTTTTGAGATGAAGTCTCGCTCTATTGCCTAGGTTGGAGTGCAGTGGCGTGATCTTCGCTCACTGCAACCTCCACCTCCCGGGTTCAAGCAATTCTCCTGCCTCAGCCTCCCAAGTAGCTGAGACCACAGGCGCACGCCACCATGCCCGGCTAATTTTTGTATTTTTAGTAGAGACAGGGTTTCACCATGTTGGCCAGGCTGGTCTCAAACTCCTGACCTCAGGTGATCCACCTGTCTCAGCCTCTCAAAATCCTGGGATTACAGGGGTGAGCCATCGCGCCCGACCCTCTTGTTTCATTTGTCCTTATTTCACTTAAAGCCATCACTATCTGCCCAGTCACCTCAGCTGAAGGCTTTGGACTCATCCTACATTCCTCCTTTTATCTCACCCTGTACAAATTTCTGCAGATTGCTCCTCTATTTATTTTTTAAATTGTTCAACCTTACAATCTGTACTTTGACTATTTTGCTTCAGACCACCAAGCAAGCCATTTCATTGTGCATTTTATCATGAGCTCAATTTAATATGTGACTCCATGGTAATGCAAGATATCTACTTTTTATTTTTAATTTTTCTGAATGTATAGTAGTTGAACATATTTATGGGGCACATGTGATTTTTTGATACAAGCATACAATGTGTAATTATTAAATGTGGGTAATTGAAATATCCATTACCCCAAACACTTATCATTTCTTTGTGTTGGGAACAATCCAAATATTCTCTTCTAGCTATTTTGAAATATAAAATAAATTATTGTTAACTACAGTTGACCTATTGTACTATCAAAAAGTAGTGCTTATTCCTTTTATCTAACTGTATTTTTGCACCCATTAACCCACCCCTTTTTACTCCCCACTACCATTCCCAGCCTCTGATAACTACCAGTCTATTCCCTACCTCCATGAGGATCAATTCGTTTAGCTCCCATATAGGAGTAAGAACATGATATTTGTCTTATTGTGCCTAGCTTATTTCACTTAACATCCTCTGGTTCCATCCCTGTTGATACAAATGCCAGGATTTCATTCTTTTTATGACTGAATAATATTTCATTGTGTATATATACAACTTTTTTTTATACATTCATGCATTGATAGATACTGAGGTTGATTCAGTATTTTGGAATGTATTTTAGTAGGTCATTATAAAATGATAAAGGGGTCAATTCAGCAAGAGGATATAACAGATATGCAACCAGCGTCAGAGCACTGAAACCTATAAAGCAAATATTAATAGATCTACAGAAAGAGATATACTGTAATATAATGCTGGATAGCTTCTGTTTGCCAACTCCTGCCAGATCCACCCCACCTTCTCTATTTTGCTCTATGTCCTGTGAGATGGACATTTATGGACTAGATCTACAGGGTTCTTGTCATCTGGCTTCTAGATGAGTTCTAATAGGAAGCTTAGGAAGAAGACTGGAGCTGTGTAGGGAATCAACCTTGGAATATTTATTAGCCAATTTCTCTCCTTACTGAATCTCCATGTATTGTCTTCATGTCTTTACCAAAGGCCACTGTTCCTGTCAGGTAATTGTTTCCATATAGTTACTTCTCTTGGGAACGCTTACTTCATTTGCCCCTTCAGGTCTTAACAATGATTACAGCTGATGGCTGGTGTAACCACACTATCCTTTTTTGTTTCCAAATACTCTGTCAATGCCTTTGTAAATAGTCCCTGTTTTAATACTTTCTACATTTTGTTTGGGTGTGTCACCTGCTCCTTATTGGGACTTGGCTGATTAATCCTCTTACCATCCATGTGTCTCTGGCCGTTAGTTAATTTCAATAAGCCTTAATTTTCTCATTGCTAAAATACAAATATTAGTCTCTTCTTCACATGGTTTTCATGAATATTAAATAAGATTGTGTATTAAAGTGCTCAGTGTAATATCTAATATATAGGCTCAACCATATGAAACTGTCATTTTGGTAGATCAGATAGTTGTATCTTAACAATTTTATGTGGTTCAAACCGAGTAAGTACAAGAAGTGTTAAGTTTCATTATCAATACCCTCATTTCTCTTTCTCACCTGATTTACTATATAAACTTTCCAACTTACTCCTAATGCTGCCCTTAGCTTCTATATGTTTCTTAAATATGCCTGATTATTTCCTTCATTAGAAGTTCGTGGAGTTCTCTCTGTCTCTCATGCATTCACCAAAGATGGGTGTCCTCCCTTTTTTCATGTGTCAGTTTGAATGCCACATCCACAGAAAGGCCTTCATGAACTCTCCTAGGTAGCTCCCACTTGGTATTTTTATTCTTAGAGATCCCTGTCTGTGCCTGCCAAGAATTTTATAATTTATAATGATGAATATTTGTTACTTTTTCATTGTTTATCCTTGTCCATTTGTGTATAAAATCAAAGGAAGAAGGAATGCTATTCTATTCACTCATTGTACAGTCAGCCATAAGGCAGTGCTTGGCTCTCCCTAAGTATCTGTTGAAAGTGTTAAAGAATAGTTACATAGAAAATAATAAAGGAATATTTAAAAACATAGATATGATATGTCCTTTTTGACCTTGAAATTATTCACTGGTTCCACCTAAGTGCAAAAATAAAAATGAAAAGTTTAGAATCAGACCTTACCTCCTTCATTGGTTTCTTCTCTCACCACACTCTTAAAAACACCTTTTGTTCACACTATAATAAAGCATTTACAATATAAATCATATGTTTCAGTCACATATTGTTTTCTTCACTTATTGGCTTCTGAGCCTGAAGTGACTATCCTCCCTTCTATTCTTAGCTAAATTATGATTATCCTTTAAGACTGTTCAGGTATCCTCTCTTCAAGGTAGTGTTATGAATCTCTCAGTGTGATTTAGGTATCCCTCATTTTTGTTCTCTGAATAACTTGGCATAAATTTTGCCAAAACATGTTGCATTGTTTATTTGTATATTATTTTCTCTATATTTGAGTTCTGTAAAGATAATGGGCCATACGTAAGTTGTCAGTGAACTTCTATTTATGGCACAATGCATAACAAACTGTTGGCACTCCACATATAATACTGTTATAATACAAAAATATCTTCTAGGCTTTATGTTAGCTGCTAAAGATTAACCATAGGAATGTAGCCTATTCCCTTCCTACCTGAACAACAGAGGATGGGTGATGAATGACCTCTACCTGATTATCTTATAAACATACTTCTGATCTAGATTGCTTATTATAAATAAACAATAAGCATGGTTGGCTGGAGAGTAGGAGGTAGTCAAGTGAGCATTTTTCCATTTGTGGAGTTAACAGTGCATAAAAGGAAGGAGTCCCAAAACTCTAAAAAATTCATTTGTTAATCCAATAGTATAATTTTTCACAATTCACTAGAAAATGGAAAATTGACTATTTTGAGCTATTCCAGAGACAATATTTTATCTGTATTCCTTGAGTCATTAGTATAATTTGGTCCTAGGTAAGAACTATTATTAATGTGGGCCTGATTAAATAATTAAACCCTGTGTGGTAATACAGATGCTATATCTGAGAAAGAAAATTGTAGATGGGAGTATTACTATATCGTATTTTAAAGTGTCTACTTCAAGAGCCTAATTATAAAATAAGATAAAGAGGAGTAGGATCGGAGGGCTTTCAGAGCACATAGGTGTCAGAGAGGAAAAAATAAAAGATAACAGTACTTGAAAAGAAGAACGTACATCTACAGACCTAGGAGGTTAAAAAGAAATATTCAGGTTAATAGGTTGTGTGGGTTTGGGAGAGAGAAATAGTCATGAATATATTGTGGCAAGTGTCAGAGAATGATTCAATACGGCCTTGAAAATCACCCGTAAGTACCTTGAAAATCACCCATAAGTACAAAACAGCATTGATGTTTAATCCCAGTGAGATTTCTCTGAATTGCAGATTACTTGTTTTACTCCCGTGGCACTTGAAATGGTCAATTATTTTACTCCCTTTTGTCCCGTTCTGAAAGATCTACTATAATGATTATAGTAAAGAAAGTGGGTGGATGGAACAGGGAAGGAATAATAAAGTAAGGAGAATAATTTAATGTTCTTATTAACTAATTGATTAAAGTTGAAAATATAGCTTCACCCATCTTTCTTACACATATATTTTTTCTTCTTAATAATCTTATTAGATGAAGAAGAGTGTTATTATAGATTAGAAATGTCAGATTTCTGCTTTCTGTTCTCCACCTACATAGATGAAAAACAGCCTCTCTATATCTTTCAGTTGAAACAGAATATTAGGAAAATTTGGGTTTATAGCCCAAATGTGATTTCCATTTATTTCATTTATATTAGGTATACAACACCTAGAAAATTGAGGTATAATGATTCTTAAAATGAATTTTAAAATTCTATGACTTTCAGGTCACTGACCGTGACCCTGAAGAGGGAAATTATGAGGACCGTTAGAGAGATAGTGTATAAGTGTATGATGACCACTGTAATCTAAGGTCAAATCTTAAATTTAGATAATGGTGTCAGATAAATACATATAGGGATGGCATCAAATAAAATTATTAATTTTTCAGAATTTCAGAACTTCATGTTTTAACTTTGTGGGTTTGCTTTCATCCTTGAAACATTATTGTCATATAAAGTTTCTATTTTTCTGATTTTGGGCTACCCTGTCTTTTGCCGTAGTTTCAGTTTTATTTGTGTTTCAAATGAATATCTTTAATATATTTAAAAAGGCAATGTTTTTTTTCCTTGCATAGACTAAAGTAATAAAATATATTAGAGCTACAGATAAACTGATATTTAAATTTTCTATTTTATAGATTGTGAAAAAAGTATATGCATGTTCATATATCAAGATAGTGTGTTCATTGAGCATAGTGAGGAAAAAAGCATCTTCTAAATATTGGCCATTACTATTGTTATTAGGTTCTAAAACCTCTTTTCTCTGCTTTAATCAATGACCTACATATCTATTTTGTTAGTTGAGACACTTCAGTTTGCAAATGACACAGGTACAATTCAAACTATTTTAAGCAATAAAGAAAATCAATGGCTTATTAACTAGAAAGCATAATTGCATTAGGCTAACTTTCTTTCTATTACTGCCTTCAGGCCTTCATCCTTCAATGGTGACCTAGTTCTAAGGCTTCTGTAGATGGAAGCACAAGAACCATCAGTGACTCTAGGTTTCCCTCATTATTTGCAACACCAGTTCCATGAAAAGTCTCACAAAGGGCTCCAACTGGTTAGCTTTGGGTTATGAGTCTATTTCCAAGCCAATCAATTTGCTTAAGGGTTAGGATGTTCTAATTGGCTAGGATCAGATTATGTGACTTCCCCTGGATCTTACAGGTTAGGTGAGCAACTGTTGAATCACCTGGAATGAGAATGGGAAATTGATGGCCCCCTCAACAAATTTTTAATAGATAAAACATTTCTGTCAGCTAATCTGTCAAAGTCCAAACATCCTTATATTCTTTAAAAGTTATCTTATAAAAGACATTTCAGACAGAGAGGCAAAACCTAGTATATGCGTATATAATTTGAGTACAGAGCAATAGTTTTTCCTTTCTTCCTTTACTTTTGTCCTTTAAAAGTTATGAAGTTAAGAGAACTGTGCACTTGTCCTTTCTTTTCCCTTGGTCTTCTTTTGCACTCCTTCCTTCCTTCTTTTCATTCTCCTTTCCTTAAGTAATATCTTGTTTGAGAATATTTATTGTGAATTTCAGAGACAGGTATGTTATACCTATATGAAATATGAAATAAAACAAGGCCGGGGGTGGTGGCTCACGCCTGTAATCCCAGCACTTTGGGAGGCCGAGGCGGGTGGATCGCAAGGTCAGGAGTTTGAGACCAGCCTGACCAACATGGTGAAACCCTGTCTCTACTAAAAATACAAAAATTAGCCGGGCATGGTGACGCGCACCTGTAATCCCAGCTACTCAGGAGGCTGAGGCAGGAAAATCACTTGAACCCGGGAGGCAGAGGTTGCAGTGAGCCTACATCGCGCCATTGTACTCCAGCCTGGGCGATAGACGAGACTCCATCTCAAAAAAAAAGAAACAAACAAACAAAAGAAAGTAAAAAGGAAGGAAGGAAGGAAGGGAGGGAGGGAGGGAGGGAGGTAAAAATTCAGTCTAAGATAAAGTAAGATGGAGATTATTTCCATAAGATAAAGGCAATTAGTAAGACTAGTTTTTAAAAATGTCTTAAAATCCTGAAAGGATTTTAAGGATTAGAATATTCCTATTCTAAAAGGTAATATATTCTGGATTCTAAGCATTCCATCAGTACAGTCAAAGAGGCAAACTAATAGTTATATGATTCAGAATGTACCTAAGAGGAAATTAAACAGTTCCTCAGAAGAAACACAGCTATTTCTGACTCAGACCAGAGAGATATTTCTTTCAAGAGCCCTCATAAAAAGGATACCATATAAAGTAATATAAATATTTTCAACATTCCTCTAGTAAATGCAGCTGTTGGATTCATGAAATATTTGGGTTAAACATTACTATAATAAATACAGCTATTACATTTATAGTAATAATTCTTAGAAGTACATCAGTAGATGTCAGTCATTAAATAAAGAGTCTACAAAAGCTGTCTACAAAGGGGTTAATAGAACATGGGTCAAAAATCATAAGAGGACTTAAAAAGACTGTATTTTCTCTTAATGTCTCTAGTAAGCTATTGCAGATTTGTAACCATGGTAGTAATATTATCACATTTGATTTTTGAAAAATTATTCCATTAGCTTTTGGAAGAATAGATTGCGGGTTAACATTAGGGGTAAAGTCATAATTGTATTAATCCAATAACAAAATGGAAAAGGAGGACTTCTTCTTAAAGATGTTTTTGTATACTCAATTTCATTGCTTCTGGCCTACTAGTCTGCTTCTTTCTAACTCCTGATTCTTCTCGGTCTGGGTCATCTCACTTAGGATTTGTTTTCTAATTCTTTTCCTTTCTCTCAAAAGTCAGGTCCTGTTCCTCTGTGACCCTGCCTCACCTTGTGTATACACTTGTATATTAATATGTTTTGGTTTATCTGTATTCCCCCTTCAGAGATTGTATCTTTGACTTCTGTATATATTAGCCAAGAGACATAATACACAATTACAAATAAATGAATGAACATGAAAATACGTAGGGATAGAATGCTAGTCATGTGAAGACCTGCTGAGCCTGTCAGTTTCCTATACTAGTGAATTAAAAGCAGTAGAAAAATCCTTTTTTTTTTTTTTTTTTTTTTGAGACAGAGTCTCACCCTGTTGCCCAGGCTGGAGTGCAGTGGTGCGATCTCAGCTCACTGCAACCTCCACCTCCAGGGTTCAAGCGATTCTTCTGCCTCATCCTCCCGAGTAGCTGGGACTACAGGCGCCTGCCACCACAACTGGCTAATTTTTGTATTTTTGGTAGAGACAGGGTTTCACTGTATTGGCCAGGCTGGTCTTGAACTCCTGACCTTGTGATCTGCCCGCCTTGGCCTCCCAAAGTGCTGGGATTACAGGAGTGAGTCACCGCGCCCTGCCAGAAAAAATCCTTTAATTATTGTTTATGAGTGTGTAATTTGGACAAACGTAAACACATAGGAATCGTTTTCATAAACCACATCTTCTAGACTTGTTTCTTTTAAACATGTCTCATTGAAAAAAACACAGTCAAAAATTTTCTGGAAAGACAACAGTAGCTCCATTTCATATTAAGAGATCAGGTATTTTTTTTTTAAGTAGGGTATCTACCAAACAGTGTCAGAGAAAGCAAACTGTTTTCTAGCAATGAAAAAATAAATAACAGTAAACCTATTCTCTGATCTCCAAGTCAAGCCACTAGTTTTTTCCCCTACCACCTCAGCTCACAGTTTTTTAAGCCCAAGATAGCTTTCTCCTAGTACTCTATCTATCCGAAAGTCTAAACTTCTATCTGGCAAGATCATTCTCACAATTGAGTGAATCAAGGTATAATGGAAAAATTAAGCAGAGCTTATTGCATGTACTTTTAAATTTACTAATGTTTCTTTCATGTTTCCTTTCTTTAGGGGGTTAGTGGTGATAGTGGTAGCATTTAAGGACATTTGGAGATGGACTTATAATATTCCAGGTAGACAGTTATAACTGGACAGCTCGTTTGTACCTGCTCAAGTGTCTCTAGTAGCATTACTTACCAAGACTATTGATTATAATGGTGAATGGAAGTGTTTTACATTTCTTAAGTGAAAAAATGACTTTGAGCAAGATAACCATCTACTTCTTAGAGACCACATTGATCTCTATCAACATCTATAGATTTCACAGTAAACTCTGCCAATTTTCCAAGGATATTTGGCACTGGGTCTTAAGCAGACAGAGCAAAAGTGGTGAGATTTTGACATTGTCTTAAATTACAGTGATTCAGTTTGGATATGAAATATTGTGTAGGAATACAAAAAAGCAAATGCAGGTGACATGGGGGAGAATATAATTTATTAAAAGTTTATCACTGTTAACACATACTTCAAGGATAATTTATAATACTTGAGAATTGTATAAAATGATATATAAAATAATGCTATTGATATTGTGATCTATAAATTTGGAAGTGAATAAGAACTTCATGCAAAAGGTATTAGTCATCTGTTCCTACACATGGATTTTATTTTACATGTTACACATTAGTTATTTTTTGGAAAACTGGATAATCAATGGGTATTTTATTTTTTTAAACTTAGTTATAGCTATCTTTTTTAACTTTAGAAGTTAAATATTTTGTTACACCTTTTTTTCTCTCTTCAGTAAACAAAATCAACTGCTGAAAAACTTTGTCAAAGCAATTGTTTACTTGATACTGCTACATTCAGAATATTACTGAGAAAAAACTTGTGCCTCTCTGTGGGTATTATCTAGGTCAAATTCTGGGAGCAGGCAAAATGACTTTCCATTCAGGAGTGTGCTCTTGTGTTTTTTGTTTTGTTTTGTTTTTATTTTTGTTTTTGTTTTGAGACAGAGTCTCACTTTATTGCCCAGGCTGCAGTGCAGTGGCGCGATCTTGGCTCACTGCAACCTCTGCCTCCCAGGTTGAAGTCTCCTGCCTCAGCCTCCCAAGTAGCTAGGATTACAGGTGTGTACCACCATGCCCAGCTAATTTTTGTATTTTTAGTAGAAACGGGCTTTCGCCATATTGGCCAGGCTGGTCTTGAACTCCTGACCTCAGGTGATCGGCCCACTTCGGCCTCCCAAAGTGCTGGGATTACAGGTGTGAGCCACTGCTCCTGGCCTAGGAGGATGTTCTTGTTAAGTGCTTTAATTTTCACCAGATAATGCCAAACCTTCCCCCCGCTATGTGGAGCCTTAAAGGGCATGGTTCTGCATCTCAGTGACAAAACAGAGTGGCTGTGCTCCTGAAGCTCCGTTGTGACTAACTTCAATTTCACTGCCATTTTTTATATCTATAAAAAGCCAGGCTGAGGAGCACAATATTTATGTAAATGTGTAGTATAGTTTGGATGTTTGTCCCCTCCAAATCTCAAGTTGAAATGTGATCCCCAATGTTGAACGTGGGGCCTGGTGAGTGGCCTTTGGGTCATGGGGGAAGGTCCCTCATGAATGGCTTGGTGCCCTCCCTGTGGTACTGAGTGAGTCTCACTCTATTAGTTCACATGAGAGCTGGTTGTTTAACAGAGTCTGGTACCACGCTCTTCTTGCTCTCTTCCTCTATCACCATGTGATGTGCTTGCTCCCCCTTCACTTTCCACCGTGATTGGAAGCTTCCTGAGGTCCTCACCAGAAACAGATGCTGGTGCCATTCTTCTGGTACAGCCTACAGAACCGTGAGCCTATTAAACCTCTTTTCTTTATAAATTACCCAGTCTCAGGTATTCCTTTATAGCAATGCAAAACAGACTAATACAGTTTGTCTAAAGAAGTGTCTCCTAAATATATTTATTTGACCAGGGAAACTTGAATGGAATGTCCTTCAGAAGCAACAATTTCCTTCAGAAGCAACAAACTAACATTGTTGTTATGTATTATGTAACATTTATTGCTAATACTGATTCCAGACATTTTACACATATTATTTCATTTAGTCACCTCAAGACAACTAGATGAGGGAGGTAATATAACTATTTTATAGTGTAAGAAACTGTTTACCTAGAGTAATAAAGCTGGTGAGGGGGAGATGACATAAACAGTGGCTATCTAACTCTATAATGCATGGTCATCTAGTTGCCTTATTTCTAACATATTATGTCTGACTGCACCAAGGGTTATCAGAAAGTTTTACATTATATAATAAGTAGAGTTGGTAAGAAAATCCCTGTGTTGTGCGTGTGTGTGTGTGTGTGTGTGTGTGTGTGTGTGTGTGCCTGCCCACAGGAAGTTTTGTCTGAAAGAAAAGCCAGAGAGTTCATTGAGTACACTAAATCACATGCTCTCTAGCCCTAAAATGGTCCTCTAATGGTATTATAAGCCAGGAATGTGCTGCTCTTTTCACCCCGCTACAATGTCTTTTGAACTAGCTTGAGTAATTTAAGAAAATCCTTTTCAAAATTATGTATATGTCCTCACCTCATTATCAAACTGAAGGGAACACTCAGCAATAGGAATGTTTTTTAAGGGCTGTTTTAAATCCATGTGTTGTGGATGCAAAGAAAACAAAACCAAAGAGAGATGTGATAGCATTTGCCCATCTTTCTTTTATTCCCTCATTCCAGTTCCTTCTGAAAACAGTAAAAATAACAGTATCAAATGGCAACAACAACACCACAAATAAAATAACAGATTTTGAGTACTTCTTATATTCCAGGCCCTGTTCTATGCTCAAAGCCCCAAGGTAAGACACTCTTCCATCCTGACGTTCTTTCTCAGGTTGAACGTGATTGGCGATGGATATGATGTAACAACCACCTTTTGGCTAGCTTAGGACTTCTCTTTTCCTGTAACCCCCTACCCTGTTTTGTTTGTTTGCATTCTTTTTGTTCTGTTTTGATTTCTTCTCATGGGGGTTATACTATCTGGGTCATTTTAATGAGAAACTCTTCATCTGAATAAAAATATAGCTTCAGTCATCAGGTTTGTTAGTAAAATTATTTACTTTTAGCACCAATCAATGGTTCTTCCTTATCTATATATAATAAGTCATTTTACAAATACTAATGGTATTGGGTTAGATGGGTCTGAGTTTGAACCCTGATTCTATCAGTTACTTAAATGTAATCTTGGGTAAGCTACTTTATATCTCTGGGCAAGCTACTTTATATCTCTGGGCCTCACTTTTCTTATGTGTAAAACTAGTGGATAACATCATTTTAGAATTCTTAGAAGGATTAAGAAGATAATTGTAATGTATGGCAATCAGTAGACACTAAATTAACAATAGGAATTGTTTTATATATGTATATATATGTGTATATATATGTCACTCCTTTGTTTTAATCTCTTAAATTCATAAATACAACTTGAATTGATAGATGAATAATTTATTCCTTTATCAGAGGTTTCTAATTATATATTAAATGATTTTATCAAAACTTCATAATAGTTTATATAATGACTTTAAAAATAAGATTATAACCTAGTGCTAATTTAGGTTATAATTCTGAACCCCTACACAAAACCTCAACTAAATTGTACTATCTTTGTTATTTCATATATCGCTCAATATTGTTGAATATGCTTGTTTGTAATAAACTAAAAAGTCCAAAGTAAAATATATCTATAATATTTATGTGCCCATGTAGCTATCTTCTATTTAAAAAATCGTTGTGATTCAAAGTGAGTTTTTCTTTTCTGATTTTTTTTTTTGCTCTTTTGTAGTTTTATTTATATTGTTATTTTTATTGATTTAGTTTGTTGTGATATTCAGAACCCCCATCCTATGGAAAAGAAAAGCCATCAATAGAGGATAAGTTTATTCACAAAATTGTCTCTATGGGGAATCCTGGGATCCAGTTTCTCAGCCAGGGCACATATTCACGTTCTCTTTTGTCCTTGAACACTTCAAGACTCTGAATATGACCTTGAATTGTGGAAGTGTCTTGTTTTCCATAGAACCAGAGTTATGTGGGCCAAGGAAAGAATGGTAGAAGCCAAAAGCTTGGCTTCAGGCACAAATAACTTGGTAACTATATTAGCAGTGTAAATGGCAGGCATTTCCAGTAAGTTACCAGTCAGTATTCTCAAGGGGGAAACGATAGTTCTCTTGGATGACTAAGGCTCCAGACAGAGACATCCCCTGCCCTATATGTCTGTTGTTCATTACATTTTGGATTGAGTCCTTGAAGTCTTCTCTTTTCACTAAAATCCAACAACATGATTTATTGACTCTCATACTCTCAATATAATAATCACTGCTAAACTTTGAGTCATAGCCAATTCTGCATGTCTAAATGAGGGAGAATTAAGGGTTCTGTGGAATAACAATATATATTTTTTATTACCCAGAGACAGTATCATCATGTTAAATGCATAACCACTTGGTAACACCTGGGTAAACTCTGAAATCCACAACTCTCAACCAACCAGATTGATGACTCTGAAGACATATGATGGCTTACATATTAAAAGTATAAAGTCAAAATGCATGGATCAAAAGTCAAGCTTCATACTAATTACAGTATCTGTATATGTGTGTCCTTGTAAAAAATATTTCACCTCTTCTGTTTCAATTTTCTAATCCGTAAAAGAGCAATGAAAAAAATAAGTAAATTTCAGGAACACTATATAAAAATTGATAATATATTTTCCAAGTGTATACAGCACTTGGAAAAGCACCAAGCACAGGGTAAGCATTCAGGAAATGATTGGGGTTGTTGTTGTTGCTGCTAGTACCCTAAAACAACCAAATAATCTAAATATCAGATAAGACTTGGCACTTTTCACAGATGTCTGCATTTAATGATTAATTACATGACCACAATAATTCACTTCACTGTATTTTAGATAGGTTTAGTAATGTAGAAGACTTCATATTTTATCTGTTTTCTCAATACTGCTCAGCAGAAAGCTTGCCACTTGAAACCTTCTTCACTTTTCCCTCCATTTTATTTTTATTATTTGGTGAGTGACTGTCCTTTTGAGTCACCACCTCCTTCAGACCCCACTAGCCCAGTACACAAAAATATCTACATAGTAACTAGATTAAAGGTTCTCTTGTCTTTCAGTCTCATAGGAAAGAGCATACTAATTAGCTATTAAACACTGAGGGATTCATGGTACTTGGAGGTGAAGAATATGTGACCTTTGGGTTGCTAAATCTTTTGGGTTATGAGCAATTGTCACATATGCATAAAATGTTAATGGTCTTCATCATTTTCAGTGACCCAAAACACAACTATTAGATAGGAATGTATTTGGAAAATGTTTGAAATATTTTGGCAAAAACTTGGTATCTATATATCTCAGAGATAATGTGTTCCAAAGAAACTACAAATGTTTGCACTTTACTTTTACATTTTTTGTGCTTATGACTTCCCCTTATACAGTTAGAGGCATTCATTTGACTTGGGAAAGATTAGGATTATTAGAACAGGAATTAAATGAAATTAGTGATCAATAAGAAGCTTTTGAAATCTAAAATCAACTTTCTGTGAGTTAGAAACATAATAATCTGAAAAACCAGATTTTATCAATACAGAAAAGGATTTTCTAAATTTTCATAGGTTATAATAACATTGAGAGATGAACATGGAAGACTAGATCAGAGTTACCACATATTTTAAAGGGGTTGGACTTTTGCCTTACAGAGCTGTGAATTTTAGTTTCTATAGGGAAGAAGAAAGATATAATCTAGAGAAGTCTATGTAAGAAAAGAAGTGGTAAGTCTACTCTTCTTTATCAGTGGTTTGTGAGAAGTGGAAGAGAGAGGTAGTATAAAAAGATTAGGCATAGCTGTTTTCAGTCCATTAACAATTGGGCTGAAACAGGGAAGGGGGAACTTTAGAAATACCAAGATAAGTGTCAGAGATCTTGAAAACAACAGGGATATTAGAGGTATAGTTCCTAAGTAAAGCTTGTAGGAACCTGAAAGCCTGGAAATGGCTAAAAAGCCTCTCTCTAGATTAAATCCAACAACCTTCAGTGACAGCATAGTGGTGGCAAAGGGAGATGGCTACATAAATGAGCATGAAGCTGCTTGTCTCTGAAATAACCTCAGTTTCCCAGTCAATGTGTGTTACAGTGACCTACTGAGAAGATTCAGAGGTGCTTGAGGGCCAGTGTACCCAAAGGTAGACAAAGAGGCTGCAATATAGAGATACGATGGTTGGTATCATGGATTTTGGATGGCAGTTCCTTTATTGCTAACAAATAGCATCCTGATTTTAACAGAGAGGTGAGCAAGAGGACAATTAAGTGAATGCGAGTACATCATCAGCCTTTTCTTTACCTGATCAAGTGAACTGTCCATGAACTAAGAAGATACGTGACCCAAGTAGGAACCCACAAAATAGGGGCAATCAAAACCTTCCTTGAGATTTTGTACTGGAGACTGATCATGAAGCTCTTACTATGTAATCTAGAAAAATATTGCCCTCTAATATTTTTAACCTGGTTCAAATTAGGTTTCTTTCTTTGCAATCAAGGAGTTTTCTGCATTATTATATTTGAATGAATACGACTGTACAGAATTTTGATACAAGGGAAGGGAAAATAATTTTCAATCTAATTATCCACCTCTTAGATTGGTACTAGTTGAGAAGTGATATAGACAATGATTTATTGTCTAATTTGCTTTATTTTTGAGAAGGTAGTGTATGAAAACCTCAAGAAAGGAGTCATAATCTTAATTCTTAACTGGATCCCCATCAGCAGCTAAAAGACTGTGGCACTAGAGGGTAATAAATCAGCTTAATATGGTATTGACTAATGGTTTTGTAATTTTCAAAGTGCCTGTATTGTCCTAAATCTTGTTAGGTTTTTACACTGCATTGATATGATTTCTTTTGTATAAAGGAATATGCTCAGAACTTATTGGTGACCTTCCAATTTCATTTTTCTGCTAACCTGAAACCATAGCAACCTGTGGATGGTGCATTTATTTTTTTCAATGTTAAAGGGATCTCAGTCTTCTTAGACTAGTCTTTTAGACAAGAATCACCCTTACTACAAATATATGAGGGGCATATTGTCCCAAAACTAGAAATAGATTCCAAATATATTATTTCATTTGCATTAATACCACCTAAATTTAAGTGGTTAAAATGTATAAAAAGCTGATTTTTAAAATTCGTTTTTTAAACAGTTTTCAGAATATGTCTGACAAAACTAATTCACAGCATGTTTTTTATTGTTAAAGCAGGAAAATTAAGACTAAGCAACTAAATTCTCTAGCATGGGTCATGATCCAGTTTAACTGAAATCTGAACCAGAGGATATTTTATGTAGATCATACGAAGGGTCTTCAATAAGCTCATGAAAATGCACATTATGGAAAAACTATACATGGATTTCAAAATTTGTTTGCACCAAAATAAGCTTGTACTAACTTCTTAGAACATGTCTGAATAGGATCTAGTTTGAGGCACTAAGAAAGATAAGACATTAATTTGAAAACAGCCTTTACCACAGCAACATGAATTTTGCAAAAACTGAAGCAAAAACAAACATCGAATTTATGGTGAAGCTTGGGTGGAAGAATGATGGAATCGTCGATGCTTTGTACAAAGTTTACGGGGACAATGCCTCCAAGATATCAGCAATATACAGATGGGTAACTCTCACTTTTTTCATTTCAACTAATTTCTTTTTTACTTTTTATTAATTTCAACTTTTAGATACAGAGAATACATGTGCAGGTTTTTTATATGGGAATATTTTGTGATGCTGAGGTTTGGGATATGGATCGCATCACCCAGATAGTGAGCCTAGCACCCAATAGGTAGTTTTTAAACCTATAGCTGTTCCTTCCCTCCCTCCCCATCTAGTAGTACACAGTGTCTATCGTTCCCATGTTTATCTCCACACGTGCTCAATGTTTAACTCCTAGTTATAAGTGAGAACATGTGGTATTTGATTTTCTCTTCTTGTGCTAATTCACTTAGGATTATGGCCTCCAGCTGCATCCATGTTGCTGCAAAGGACATTATTTCATTCTTTTTTATGGCTGCATAGTATTCCATGGTGTATATGTATCATATTCCATTTATCCAGTCTACCGTTGGTGGGCACCTGGGTTGATTCCATGTCTTTGCTGTTGTGATGAACGTACAGGTGCATGTGTCTTTTTGGTAGAATGATTTATTTTCCTTTGGGTATATACCCAGTAATGGGATTGCTGGATTGAATGGTAGCTCTGTTTTAAGTTCTATGAGAAATATCCTGACTGCTTTCTCTTAAAGAGAAAGAAATAAAGGGTATTCAAACAGGAAGAGAGGGAGTCAAACTATTGTTGTTTTCAGATGACATGATCTTATATCTAGAAAACCCCATCGTCCCAGCCGAAAAGCTTCTTAAGCTGATAAGCAACTTCAGCAAAGTCCCAGGATAAAAAATCAATGTGCAATAATCACTAGCATTCCTATACATCAACAATGGTTAAGCCAAGCTAGTATTCCTATACACCAACAACAGTCAAGCCAAGAGCCAAATCACAAATGAATTCCCATTAACAATTGCCACAAAAAGAATAAAATACCTAGGAATATAGCTAACAAAGGAAGTGAAAGATCTCTACAAGGCGAACTGAAAACTACTGCTCAAAGAAATCAGAGATGACACAAACAAATGGAAAAACATTCCATGATCATGGATAGGAAGAATTAATATCATTAAAATGGCCACACTGTCCAAAGTAATTTATAGATTCAATGCTATTCGCATTAAACTACCATTGACATTCTTCATAGAAGTATAAAAAAAAAAACTATTTTAAAATTCATATGGAACCAAAAAAGAGAGCCAATAGCCAAGGTGAGGTCCTTCTTGCACTATATTTTCTTGGAGTTCTTTGAGCCTCTTGTACTTGGATGTCTTGATCTCTTGCTAGACTAGTGAAATTTTCCGAAATTATTTCCTATCATAGATTTTTCAGACATTTTCATTTATCTTTTCCCTCGAGAATACCTACTATTCATAGGTTTGGATGATTTATGTAGTCCCATGCTTTTTGAAGGCTTTGCTCATTTTTAAAAATCATTTTTGTTTGCTTTTGTCTGACTGGGTTAATTCAAAAGACCTGTCTTTAGGTTCTGAGATTCCTTTCTTCTGCTTGGTCCAGTCTATTTCTGAAGTTTTCAATTGTATTTTGTAATTCCTTCAATGCATTGTATATTTCCAGAAGTTCTGTTTAGTTTTTTTGTTTTTTTTTTTAGTAACTATCTCTTTGGTATCTATCATATCCTGGGCTGATTTTCTGATTTCTTTGTATTGGCTTTCACCTTTTGTGTGAATCTCACTGAACTTCTTTAAGATTCATATTTTGAATTCTTTACGTGGTATTTCAAATACTTCATTCTGGTTAGTATCTATTGCTGGAGCGTTAGTAAAAATCCTTTGGGGGTGTTACAACACACTGCTTTTTCATACTTCCAAAATTGCTATGTTGGCTCCTTCTCATCTGGAGAAACTGCACTTCTTATTTTTGAATTTACTTTCATTTAGACTAGCCTTTTAAAAATTTTCCCTTGAGGATGTGAATGTAATGTGTGGTTAGGGGCATTTAGCTTTGCTTCTGGGTCCTAGCAGTGACAAAAGCTCTTTATGAATTGCTTGGTTATACATAGCCTTAGTGTGGTGACTTTCTCAAATGCTGGTTGTAGTAATGATGTACTGGGCATTTGAGCAGGCTCACAGTCTCCCATACAGCTGAGGTGGCAGTGATCTTAAGACACTTATCTTGTTCCCAAGTGCTGTGCACTTGTGTTGGCAGATTTTGGATGGGGTTGTGTAGTTCAACCTTTAGGCAGTAGGTTGCAAATGCAGGTAAGAGCTGGCTGCGGTGGTAGCAGAAGAATTTGTGCTCCATCTTAGTTACCAGGAAAGTCTCTCTGGTTCCTCAAGCAGTGGGCTCATCTGTAAAATGCCTAGTGGCCTGGCATCCCATATCAGCCCTGGAGAAAGGGCAAAGTTTGGTGGAGTTGGGCCGGGCAGGCCTGCCTTTAGGTCTCCCAATGGCAGGCACAATCACCAGCCCTGGTGGGAGTGGTAGGGCTTGACATAAACTCTTTATTATTTCCTTGGTTATAAATAGCCTTAGTGTGGTGGCTTTCTCAAATACAAGTTGTAGTAGTAATATACTGGTTGGGTGAGTGGGCTCAGGGCCTTCTGAGTAGCTGGAGTGGTGCCAGAAATGGTGAGACCAGGGGTTGTGCAAAGCTTGTCTCCTTCCCAAATGCTGCACAATTGTGTTAGCAGATATTGTAATTGTCTGTGGGTGGCTCTTGCAGGTGAGAGCCAGCTGTGTTGGTGGCAGTAAAGCCTATGTTTAACCTTTGTTAATTAGAAGTACTCTAATGTCCCAGGAGATGTGCTGGGCCATGAAACTCCCAGGGGTCCTGGTCCCCTGCTATGCCTCTGAGGTGAGTGGAGAGGGGCAAAGCTGGGTGGGAGTTGGCCAGAGAGGTCTGTGCCTGGGCTCCCCAACTGCAGAGGCAAGCACCAGCCTCAACAGGGAACAGAAGGCCTCCGGAACATCACTCCAGGGAGGAGTGGAGAAATCTCTGCTGTGCCAAAGAGCCAGCACAAGGAATGAAAGGCAATTTGGCAGCTTAGCAGGTGGTAGTGAGACCTGCCTTGCTTCCCTGCTTTCTACCTGGCAGAGCTCCCCGCTGCAGCCTGCTGCTTGCAATAAGCTTAAACAATCAGCCATTTCCCAAGCAGACTGTTCTCAGTTCAAGAAACAGCCCCAGGCCGGAGACTCCTGGCCTGGACAAACACTGTGGCTTAAAGGCCACGTCCCTCCCAGTTCTGTTTGCATGTCACTCTCACCTCTCAGTTCTGGTTGTGTAGGCTCCTCCTCCATTCAAGACTAGGTCACAAATCTCAGTCCAGAGAACTTCCCAGCCAGTAACTGCTGCCTATGCTTGTTGTCAGATTTTAGCACAGACACCTATGAGTTAGAATCTGAAATGGCTGCCTTCTGTCTATGGTGCTTGGGTCTGGCATGAAACACATTTTTCTGCTGATGCTCCTTCTCTGGGTGTCCCCTCTGCTTCCCATGTCAGATCTAGTACTTGGTGAGGTCAAGGAGCTCCCCCATGGCCTGGATTTCCTGACTCCTCAGTGGGAATGTGTATCACAGAGACACTCTCCTCCTCTCATACAGTGGGGACTCACTCACAATTTTCTGCTAAACCTGCACAACAGGCTGCTGCCCACTATATTCTTTAAAGTACTCATTGTTTTTTCACTTTTATGTTAAGCTCCTGTGTTCCTCCTTGGATAAATGTTCACAGTGTGAATCTCTATACATTATTTTGCTATTTCCAAGTGGGTGAGGTATGCAAATAAAGCCTCTAATCTGCCATTTTTGAGAAAGACAAAAAAACCACCTTATCTTTTGAGTTGAGCTCACACTGTTCTCATATTGGCCCCCAGAAAATAATTGAGCAAGTAGCTGTGATGCCTATGTCACCCACCGCCATTTTAACCTTGGCCTTCTCTCAGCTCATATCTATTGCTTTATAAGAGTTCTTGAATGACCAGCTGAAAGATGAAGAAAAAACCTAAGATTGGTCTGCTGATGTCAATTCAGAATATGGGACAATTCTAGAAAGGAATAATGGCTGTATTATAGGCACTTTCAGGAATTTCCTTGAAAAAGTGGGGAGGGAAAATATTTCGTAATGGGTGGAGCTGAGAGCAATACACTAGGTCATCTACTTCATTTAAAATAAGAAGTGGCCAGTATCCATGGGAGATTGGTTTCAAGATCCCTCCCTAGCTACCCCCACAACAGATACCAAAATCACTGGATACTCAGGTCTCTTATTTAAAAAGGTGTAGTATTTGCATTAACCTATGCACATTGTCCCATATACTTTAATCATTTCTAGATTAGTTATATAATATAATACAAATACTATGTAAATATTTGTTATACTATATTGTTTAGGGAATAATGACAAGAAAAAAGTCTGTACATGTTTAACACAGACACAACCATCCTTTCTTTAAAAATATTTTCAATGGGGTGTGGTGGCTTACGCCTGTAATCCCAGCACGTTGGGAGGCCAAGGCGGGTGGATCACCTGAGGTCAGGAGTTGAAAACCAGCCTGACCAACATGGTTAAACCCCGTCTCTACTAAAAATACAAAATTAGCTGGGTGTGGTGGTGTATGCCTGTAATCCCAGCTACTTGGGAGGCTGAGGCAGGAGAATAGCTTGAACACAGGAGGCGGAGGTTGCAGTGAGTCAAGATCAAGCCATTGTACTCCAATGTGGGCAACAAGAGTGAAACTCCATCTCGGGAAAAAAAAATGTGTGTGTATATATATATATATATATATATATATATATATATATATAATATATTTCAATCCATGCTTGGTTGTATCTATGGATGTAGAACCCATAGATATGAGGGGCTGACTGTACATGTATTCTTGGGCAGTGAAAATGGTCTGGTCAGCTAATTAAGGTTGTAGAAACAGAAAGTTCGAGTGATGGGAAATAAGAAAGTCTGGAATAAGGCATGTGGATGGACACAAGAATAGTAACTAATTGAGAATATATTTGAATCATATGTTAATACCTTCCAGAAAGCATCCTTCACTGAAGAACCACTAAAGAACCAAACAGACAAACTAACTTGTCTGGTTGATTTTAACTAAACTTCAACATGGGCCACCCCAGAACTGGGATGATAGGCACATGAATGGAGTGTCATGGTGGCAGAGATGGAGGGTAACATGGGTTTGACACATGGTCTCCCGACTTATCAAGACTAATTTAGCTATTGCTGCCTCTGAATGCTAGCAAGAGAAGCCAATACTGAGTCTTTTGTGGAGATCCTCTATCTTGGAAGACAAGTTGCTTATTTCCTCAGGTATAAATATCTATTCTGGGTATGGATTTTTATTTCTTGCCCAAAGTGTCAGCCAGCACCATTATTGATAGCCATTAAATGATTATTTAGATATATATTTAGTAATATAACAAGGCAGTATGACAAAAAGAGTATGAAATTCCATCGTCATTTAACTATATATGTATGTGTATGGAAAAATTATCCCAAATTGATTACAATGATGATATTTATGGTTGTATTTATATTTATTTTTATTTTATTTTTCCCTTATGCTACAGGCTAATTTTTCTATAAGAAAATGAAATATTCTCTAATAAATGTTGTAAATGTGAAACAAATTAATATTATAAAACATCATTAGTCCCTAGTTGAACAGAGAATCAGTGAATGCCATCAGAATAGTTTTCCTACGTATCATCTCCTGTAATTACTCGTCTTATTCTTCAAATAAAGTTCTATTTTTTGTAGAGAATCTCCACACTGACCAGACTTATTTCTGTTAGAGCATGTTGGATATCATTTTTACATTTTCATCCTAAATTGTAGTTCTGGGTCCATTTAAATGATTATAACTAAGTAAATGGGCAAGTGCCAAAGTTTATAGTTTCTTCCCAAATTTTCTCTCACAGAATTGCTACACTATTATATGAAAATTCACTTTGCTTAAAAATATAGCTTATATATAAGTTTACCTTCTCCCTGTCTTTTTCACAAAAGAACTGATGAAAAATATATAATAATTTTATCAATTGTATATAAAGTAAGCAATGGTCCTCAATGTGCCAGCAAGCATATGTCCCTCTGGATCCACAGAATGCCAAATAGCTGTGATTCTCTGTGAATATTATCTGAAGGAATATTCAAAAGTCTCCTTGGGGACAAAATAATATAGGATATGAAATACTTGTTAATTTGTGTTTATTGTCATAAGTGTAGTAAAAAAAATCAAAATGTCTGATTTAGCGGCTAATTGACTAACCAAACATGTTTACTAAACTATATCCAATAAGATTCATATTTATTCTTCACTCATATATTATTACAAAGAAAGAGATTAATAGCCTATTTATACTTACAAGTTCAAGCCTCAGCTACAACTCATAGCTAAAATTGTATGCCTTCCATGATTTTACAATCTATCATTTTAATGTTTTTTCTTTCCTTTATTAAGTTCTTTTTAAAAATAGAAAATTAAAATAAGCACACAAAAATCATACTTACATTAAATACATATAATCATACTTATATCTTAAATCTTGCAAGATTGTGGTGTAAAGATGTAGATGGTTTTTATAAGAAGAAAAATGGACAAATTTCCGATTTTTAGGTATATCAGGACTTATTTGATAAATATTTTCTCATTAAAATGAATATATTTAATATATTGTATTAAGATGTCAATATTAACACAACATATACTGTTTAAAGTATTTGGTTGTTGTATTAGTCTGTTCTCACACTGCTGTGAAGAAATACCCTAGACTGGGTAATTTATAAAGGAAAGAGGTTTAATTGACTCTCAGTTCGGCAGGGCTGGGGAGGCCTCAGGAAACTTACAATCATGGTGGAAGGGGAAGCAAACACGTCCTTTTTCACATGGCAGCAGCAAGAAGTGCAGAGTGAAGCACTATGAGGGGGTGGGGAGGAGCCCTTATAAAACCATCGATTCTTGTGACAACTCACTTATTATCAGGAGAACAGCATGAGCATAACTGCCCCCATGATTCAATTACCTTTCACCTGGTCCCTCCCAGGACACGTGTGGATTATGGTAACTACAATTCAAGATGAGATTTGGGTGGAGACACAGCTAAACCATATCAGTTATGATGTAAAATAAGCATTTCCTCTTTCACATTGATCTATCTTTTCAGACAGAATTCATAAAGACTGGTTTAATGAAGAAAATCATGCCAATAAGAATATAAGGTTAATCATCATTATGAAATATAGTTCAAAGGGCACAATATATCTCTATATTTTCAGAGCAATTCAAATCTCAGTTTTAGAGTATACTATTTAATCAACTGAATATATTTTCTGAGCAGATAATTTGTTTACGTGTTAAATCGTGATCTCCATGTATTGCACAACTGGATTGAGCATTATTTTGCTTACTCAGGAATTTTAACGATCATGTTATTTTCACTTTTATCAATTAATAGCAAGGTGGATGATGCATAAATTAGTAGTATCAGGTGTGTGTAAAGCCTGAAAAGCCCTCTCTTGAACTATAGCGGATTTTACCCAGTACTCTTGAGACTTATTTTGTAAGCTAAGAGAAAAGCTTTATCAGCAAATTATAAAATGCTATTCACTCTATTACTCTTTCAGACAGGATCTGTCTAATTCTGTTTCCAGAGGAACTGAAGTTGAGTTATGAAGGAGTAAAAATAATAGCAATAACACTAATAGAAAGACCAAGCTTAGGCTATTGTGGAATGGAACAAATAAATTTCCAAAGACTGAGGAATTAAACACAGTTTCTAGAGAGAGGAGTTAGCGCTGCTTTCTACCTTCTCTCAGCAAAATCCAAAGAGGTACAGGTAATCTAAAAGGTAAACTTAGATTTAGCTGTAGATAACCAATAAATCCAAAATAGCAGTAGCTTAAACAAGAAACATTTACTTTTCTGTTAAACAATAGCTCAGGCAGTTTTTCCAAAGAATATATAGCAGTTGCAGAAGCCTATTTTATTGTGCTGCTGTCCTCACATGTGACTCCTCTTTGTGGTCAGGCAGCTACTCTAACATCAAACATCATGCATCCCTTCCAGCAAAGAAAAACTAGGCTGGATGTGGTGGCTCGTGCCTGTAATCCCAGCACTTTGGGAGGCAGAGGCAGGTGGATCACCTGAGGTTAGGAGTTCGAGACCAGCCTGGCCAACATGGTGAAACCTCGTCTCTACTAAAAATACAAAAATTAGCTGGGCTTGGTGGTGCATGCCTGTAATCTCGCTACTCGGGAGGCTGAGGCAGGAGAATCGCTTCAACCGGGAGGCAGAGATTTCAATGAGCCGAGATCATGCCGTTGCACTCCAGCCTGGGCAACAGAGGGAGACTCTGTCTCAAGAAAAAGAAAAACTAGAAGAACGATTTTTTTTTTAAGGATTCCTTCTTTATAGAATTATCTCCCTTTTAAGGAAAGTTCTTAAGATTTTCTCTCATCATTCTAATATACATTCCATTGTCTGAAACTTAGTCACTTGGCCACACCTAGCTGCAATGGGAGACACAAAGTATAGTTGGTTCACTGTATACTTGGCTAAGATGCAGGAGTTTCACTGCTCTCAATAAAGAACAAACAGCAATTTTAGATACAGCTACAAAAATTTTCAAATTGTTGTGCTATCTCTTCTTGAGCCCAAGGCAGTATTAAGGCAGATGTATATGTAATTTTATAGGCAGGAATGTGACAGCACAGAGTAAACAATGGAGCACCTGAAGGAAAGCATTGTTTTATGTTAAGCAATTTACAATATCTTCATATTAAGCCAAGTGCAATTATGTAATGGAGTAAATTGTAATCTTTACATGATGAAAGTAAAATGAAACAAGATTTTAAATAAATTTTACATTTAAATAGCTTAAATTTTTGTCTTTTACTTTTAACTACAGAGGTAATTGTTCTTTATTTTATGAATACAAACCTAATAGTATTTTATAACATAATTTGATAACTATGTAAAGTAGTTCAAATAAAAGAATGATGGAAAGATACTAGAACTCCAAGATGTTAAGACTGTGAGGCGGTAATATAGCTGGAGTATTAAACCTTGTTTGTATGATAACAACAAAAAAAGCTGATCTTTCCCTAACTCAACACTGCTTCACTCTTACCGCCTCTCTCATATGTATTTATATAAGCTTTTAAACATATTTGTGGAGCCTTCTTTCTATTGTATTCTGTCCAAAAATATAGTTTATTATTATATTTGAGTTTCATTTTCATTGCTGAAAATCAAGATAACTTGAAAAAGCATACAAGAAGAAATAAAAATCGGCCATAATCTAAACCCCAGAATATATATATTCATGTTTACTCTCATTATCTAAAACTTGGAACATACCATTTTACTACAAATTTTGTTCCTTCTTTGTAACTTTTATTAAAATATTTGAAATATAATTTCACATTACTTAACAAAATCCAATTTACTGGTTCCATTAAGTTGTGTCCATAAAGATGAATTACAATTTATTTGATGAAAGTCCATAGTTTTGCTATTTAAAGGGTTATTAAAAATTGACTGTTGCTAATTATACTCAATGACATCTCTTTATAAACAATAATTATTTATTAATATTAATTTCTATTAATGAACTTAGGCAAAGTTATGGGTTTCTTTTAAGGATTTTGATGATTGATGAAAAAAATCAACCCTGCAGAAAATTTTAATAACTGGTTTTCCCAAAAACACAGAGCAGTGCCTGTTATGAATCACTCTCACCAATTAGGTATGGAAATAATTAATTACTACATTTTTAATTTGTTATTTGACAAAGTACTATTCTACTCTTGCTTTAATTGGCATTTATTTATTAATATTTTTCATATGCTTTAACTTCCTCCTTTGTTAATTATCAATTAAAACTCAATCCTCAGTTCGTTTCTGAGATTGTAATTTATTTTATGATTTATATAATAAGACTTTATCATATTTCTCAGTCACATTAACTAATTGAGTGCTCAGAAATGGCAGTTATCTTTATGAGGTTTCCTAGTCTATACTCTAAGCATTACAGAATTTGTGAGAAAAAAAATCCTATTTTTTTCTTTAATATAAATTACTAAATTGTGGCCTGCTTAGGCAAAATACCTGAAAAATTTAAGTATTTTGATGCCTAATGGAAAAAATGACCCTTCAGAAAGTTTTTATTAATTTATAATTCCTCCAAAGTTGGGATTTTTTGATTGCCATCAATCAGTTCTTTATCTACAGCAAGTCCAGTGCTTTGACCAATCAAAAATATAAGAGCAGGACCACAACATTTCATGATGAGAATGTGGGAAAAGGCTGCTTTATACAAGTATGAGCACTGAACTGGTCATTGGGAACATCGACTCCCTGCCTTGAAACAAGTTGTTGAACAGCTCTATTGATTAAATGAATGAGCTAGATCATATAACTTCTAAGATCTCCTTGCATAGCTCAAATTCTATTATCTGTATCTGCAAATACGTTGAAAAATATGTTTTTATTTCTTCCATATGGTCCACATAACATGATGAATTTGATATAAATATACATAAGTTTACGTTGCATAGATACCATTGGATTGAATACATTGAACAAAATCTGGCATTTTATGGACTGTTTAAGAAGTAGAATGTTCATGTATCCAATCTTGGTACAGATTGAAGGCAATCCCTATCAAAATACCAATGACATTCTTCACAAAAATAGAAAAAAAAATCCTAAAATTCTTATGGAACCACAAAACACCCAGAATAGCCAAAGAACAAAGTAGAGGCATCATGCTACCTGACTTCAAAATATACTACAAAGCTATAGTAACCAAAACAGAATAGCATAGGCATACAAACAGACATGTAGTCCAATAGAACAGAGTAGAGAACCCAGAAATAAATCCACACATTTACAGCTAACTGATTTTTTGCCAGAGGTGCCAAGAGCATACACTGGGGAAAGGATGATCTCTTCAATAAATGGTGCTGAGAGGAGTGGATATCCATGTGCAGAAGAATGAAACTAGACCTGTCTCTCTCACCATATGCAAATATCAAATCAAAGTAGATTAAAGACCTAAATGTAAGACATGAAACTATGAAGCTACTACAAGAAAACTTTGGTCTATGCAAAGACTTTTTCAGAAAGACATCAAAATCACAAGCGACTAAAGCAAAAATTGATAAATGGGATCACATCAAGCTAAACAGCTTCTGAGCAGCAAAGGAAACAATCAACAAAATGAAGACACAACCTACAGAATGGGAGAAAGTATTTACAAACTATCCATCTACAGAAGGGTTTAATAACCAGAATATATAAGGAACTAAAATAATGCAATAGCAAAAAAATAATAATCATTATCATCCAATTAAAGAATAAGCAAAAGATCTGAATAGACATCTTAAAAGAAGACATATAAGTGGTTAACAGGTATACAAAAAATGCTCAACATCAGTAATCATCAGGGAAATGCAAATCAAAACTACAATGATTTATTATCTCACCTCAGTTAAATTGGCTATTATCAAAAAGACAGAAACTAAGAGATGTTGGCAAGGATGTGGAGAAAGGGGAATGCTTTTACACAGCTAGTGGGAATATATACTAGAACAACCACTATGGAAAAGAATATGGAGGTTCCTCAAAAAAACAAAACTATCATCTGATCTGGCAATCTCACTGCTGGGTACATATCCAAAAAAGGAAATCAGTATATCAAAGAGATATCTGCACTTTTCACAATAGTGAAGGTATAGAATCATCGTAAGTGTCCATCAACAGATGAATGGATAAGGAAATGTGGCATATGTATACAATAAAATATTATCTGGTCATAAAAAGGACAAAATTCTGTCAATTGCAGCAACATGGATAGAACTGGAGGACATTTTCTTGAGTTAAATTAAGCCAGGCACAGAAAAACAAATATTGCATGTTCTCACGAATATGTGGGAGCTAGAAAAAAATTGATCTCATGGAGGTAGAGAGTAGAATGGTGGTTATCAGAATCTCAGAAGGATAGTTAGGAGGGAGGATGAGGAGGGGTTGGTTAATGGGTACAAATACAGTTCAATAGAAGGAACATATCTAGTTTTCCATAGCACAGTAGGATGACTGTAGTTAACAAGAATTTAAAGCATATTTCAAAATAGCTAAAAGAAAAGATTTGGAATGTTCCCAACACAAAAAAATCATAAGTATTTGAGGTAATGGATATCCCAGTTACCTAGATTTGATCGTTATACGTTGTATGCATATATCAAAAAGACACACACACACACACACTATGTACACACACTATGTACAACTGTGGTGTTGTGGTGTATCAATAAAACAATTGCATTAAAAATGTGATATTACTGATTAATCACAAAGTATTTTTTATTTTTTTAATTTTTGTAAAAAAAAATATAAAATTCAACAGTCATTCATAGTAAAAACTTTTAGCATGATAAAATCTGATAAAATACGATCAGCCTGATAGTGTCTACTAAAAATAATAAACCCCTAAGATCAGAAATGATCAACATTGTATTTACTGGAGATTTTCACCAAAGCAATAGGCGAGAAGGCTTTAAACATCCACCCTGCCCAGAGGAGGCAGTGCCAGTTCATGACTGTAGTGGTCAGCAAAGACCTGTCCAGCTGTATTACCTCTCATCCCTGTCCTCCTCTCCAACACTGGAGTGGAACAGAAGTTCCAATTAGCAAATTGGGAATGGAGTGTTTAAATGTGTATTATTAATTTTACTTCCTGTGCTGTGCTTTGGTTTATCTTTGTAGAGGTCGCTGAGCCATCACCTCTCCAAGGGTCTAGATCAATGCTTCTCAGACTTTAATTTACATAAAAATAATCTGGTGATCTTGTTAAAATGCAGATTCTGATTTTGGGGTCTTGGGTGAGACCTGAAATGCTGCATTTCTAACAAGGTCCTAGATGGTATCTAGCTGCTGTTTCTCTGACCACAATTTGAGTAGTAATGTTCTAGGAAACTTCAAACACATACACCTTTGTAACAAGAATTTACTTTTGGAGTCACCAGATCATTCAGTGATACAACTAAAGTCTTTAATTTTCAGATACAAAATGGACTAATGTAACTTCATTATAATGCAGCTTTTCAATCTAGAAACCAATACTATGTTTGAAATAAAAGAGGGCTTTTAGTTATATTTTTTAAAGTACTAGATTGTTTTTGCCTGGGGAAACCCATTCTGTAAATATCCTGCCATCCTTTGTGAGCTGGGGTAGTCCAACCAAACCACACCGGCCAGTTTCTATGTATAGTGCTTGCTTGGGTCCTACCTACACTGCCCCTGCCCAGTTAGCCTTATGAAGAGGGCAGGATAAACCAGTAAATGGTCTGTGCTGTTGGTATGGTGTCTGCTGGGATCCATGACACTAATGTTGGCTTTCTTCTTGCTGGACTAGGAAGAAACAATTTATATTTTCACAGGACATCACTTATCAACAGTTTTCCTCCATCAGCATGGGCTAGTTCCTACATGGTGGAGTACTTAGAAGTTGTAATCCTTAGTCCTCTCTTTAGCAAGAGAACCTTTCATTTCTTTTCTACTGGGTCTTAGGAGGGCAGGGGGATGCCATTTAGTTCTCTGAGTGGTTCTTCATAATAGCTGCTTATTACTGTAAACTTTGGAGCTTTTAAAAATACAAATGCCTGTACCTTATCTTGGACCTAGCTGGTTCCTGGGCATGCAGCTCATTTTAAAGCTCTTTCTGTGGTTCAAATACAAAGTTTCAGATCTCTGGGCTAGAGAGAAAAAAATCTGCTCTACCTCCCCATCTGGAGCTAGAAAGTAGATATTAACCAGACTAATGAGATGTGAAAATAATGGAAAGATAAAAACGACAGTCTAGACCCACAAGTGGGATTGCTAGATTTAGCAAATTAAAATATTAGGTGCACCACTTACAATAATTTATTATGATTATGTCCCCTGCAATATTTGGGACTTACACTATAGAGGTAACCATTGCTTAATCAAATTTTAAATTTACTGGGCCTTCTCTATTTTATCTGACAACCCTACTGACAAGGATAGCCTCAGGTTGCTTGGGAAGAAAATGTAGTTAATAAATTCTTATGACAGTATATATATCGTTATATATAATTAGAAGGATAATAATACACTAGCTGAGATGTAAAATCAATCCACTAAGGAGGAATAAAAGGGTTGTTCATTAAAGTTAAGATTCTGGCACTAGTTGCTTATTGATACTAGTTTGAAAGTGGTGAGTTTTCATATTTTTATGTGTATGGTTTTGTTTTGATTTCTCCTGATATAATAGTTACATCAATGTGAAGTTGAGAAGAGTTACAACCTGGGCTGCTAGCCAGATGCTAACAGAAAATCAGAACTTTGCTTTGACCTTTTAAAAGTAACTTGAATCTGCCATGTCAGAGCGCATAGTTACAAACTGTTCTCCCTGACTGCTCACTAATCACCTTCCCAGTTATTCTCTTCAGGCAAGAAAGCCATCTTGAGCATACATGGTAACTTGGATGGCTTTGTGACTCAGAACCCACCCTGTTCTCATTTAGTTTATTACTGTAGATATTGTTAGTGTGTCATAGCAACCAAATAGAAATTCTTTGATTGTGAATGTGGGAGAAATGTTAGCACAGAATAACTTATATACCCTGAAACCATCTGCTCTCATCAAACACTGTTAAGGCCCCAGGGAAAACCATCACCTGGATTTTGTCATCAAAACAAAAGATGACTGCATCCAAATACCATTAAGATTTAAGAGCTGGGCCACTGCCAGCATAGAAGATGAATGTTGCTTCAGAGTTTGGAAAGAATTTGAGTGGCAGAAGCATTTAAATTAGAGAAAAGACAAATTAATTAACTTGTTAAATTATTTCCCTCAGCATGAATGCAACTCAGTTCTGCTTAATGAAATATATTCTCCCGGTAGTAGTTCAAACTATGCCTTTCTTGATTTCTTTAATGTTTTATCCTATGGTTTTATTCTATGGTTGAAGAATTCTAAGGTGGGATTCTTCAAAGTTGTACATGGTAGTTGAGAAATATTTTGCAATATTACATAATTTACATTATACTTAAATTTGTGTATGTGTAGACCTAGACACAACATGGTTTACAGTGGCAAGCACATAGACATTAAACACTAGAATTGCAAAAATATGGTTTTATAGAATAAATTCTAAATTAAATGAAAAACTCTGCTTTAAATAATTTTGATTTAAAAATTTGATATCTATTTCTCACAAACTGTATTTTGTCTTCTGATTTTTAATGGGTACTATTACATTTTGGAAGAAAAATACCCTTTTATGAAATTAAGTTTTTGAATTTTTCTATTTAATTTTTGAGGAATATATATCTAAATTATATAAACCCTGAATGCAACTATGTTTAATTTCCTAATCCTTTAAATCAATGTTTTCCAATAGAATTTTCTGCCATGATGAAAATATTTTCTATCTGCCCCATCCCTTATAGTAGCTACCAGCTACATGTGGCTATTTATTTATTTAAATGTGACTTCAGTGACAGAAACTTCATTTTAACTTCAATTAATTTTAATTAATTAAAATTTGACTAGCTATGTGTGATTAGTGGCTAATCACTAGGACAGAATTGCTTGAAAGTATTTCTATTCAACATAAATTATGTAAAAATATTTTACAGTACACTAGTGATTTTGTTGAAATAAAGGCAAGAAAAATAAACTTTATGAAATCACTGTATAATAATTATGACTCCAGAACTCCCTGTTCTTCTTTTTTTTTTTTCAGAATACTCAGTTATGTGCAAAAGAAAAATACTCAGTCATCTTTAATATTTTGGTCATTTTGTATTTCGCTCACTTAAACCTTAGGAAACAGGTTTGCGTGTATTTATTTAAATTTTATTGACAGGAAAACATATCAAATTATTGTGTATTGTTTTGTATTCCATGGTTTTAGTTACCAGTGGCCAACTGCAATCTGAAAATATTAAATGGAAAATTCTAGAAACAAACAATTCATAAGTTTTAAATTATGCACCGTCTTGAGTAGCATGATGAAATTTTGCACTGTCCGACTGCCACTCATCCTGAACATCAATGATAATTCTCTTTGCCCAGTTGATCTAGGCTGTCTATTTTCCCCTCCCATTAGTCATTTGGTAGCCATTTGGTTATCAGATGGAAAAAAACATAGTATATACAGGGTTTGGTACTAACTGTGGTTTGAAGTCATCCTCTGAAGTCTTGGCACATATCCCCTGTGGGTAAGGGGAGACTATTGCAGAAATAGAAATCATATTTTATTTACTTTATGGCTTTACTTACATCTTTTAAATATTTAAATACATGGTATATGGCCTTGCTTTGTCTCTTTTCCCAAGCCTGGAATAAAAGAGTTATAGAGGATAAGGTTAAAGGCATTACATTGCAGGTGAGTAGATTTCCAGTCCAGGTTTGAATATTATTTTAAGAACAATTTATTGAGTATTTAAAAATGGAGCTATATGATACCATATTTTATAAATAACAATCGAGTAGACCGTGAAGGTAAGATTAGAGGAAGACAGGACTGGTTTTTGTGTAATGATAAAGACCCAAAGTGGTCACAATGTAAATGTGAATTTTTGAAAATGCAAATGCAGCAAAGGAAGAATTTGTTCTTTCTTGGAAATAATGTTAGGAACATAGAAAAACAATTAGAAGCCAGGCGTGGTGGCTCACGCCTGTAATTCCAACTCTTTGGGAGGCTGAGGTGGGCGGATCACCTGATGTCAGGAGTTCAAGATCAACCTGGCCAACGTGGTAAAACCTCATCTCTACTAAAAATACAAAATTATCTGGGCATGGTGGTGTGTGCCTGTAATCCCAGCTATGCGGGAGGCTGAGGCAGGAGAGTCACTCAAACTCGGGAGGCAGACATTGCAATGAGCTGAGATCAAGCCATTGCAGCCTGGGCAACAAGAGCAAAATTGCATCTCAAAAAAAAAAAAAAAAAAAAAGAATAAAGGAAAAACAATTAGAGCTAAATATAGTGTCATTGAATGAGAAAGAAGTAGAATTTTTTAAATTATCACCTGTGGCAAAGATATGGCATTTATAGAGTCTGTAAATCAAACTCTAGACTCAATTTTCAGTTCTCTGTGAAACTTTAAGCATTTCACTTGAATTTTTTGAGCATTAGTTTTGTCATCTGTAATATAAGAACAATAAAAACATATGCCTCAGTGGATGACTATGGGAATCCATGTAGTATGGGTGAAAGTGCTTAGTATAATCCTAAATACTGTGCAAATTTTAATGATAAGTAATCATGTTACATTTTCATGTTAATAATGATAATTATTAACCATGAGTATATAGTTTGTCTTATGTTCAGGTTTCAAATGTTTATTAAAATCATTTATTTGGTGATTTAATTTTCTTTTGTTAAAAATGCTGAGATTGAGATCTTTTTGGATCATAAATTCATAACTTTTAAGGATTTCAAAACTAGGCTGCCATGGCTAGAAGTATGACAAATATGATTAATTGTTCTGGAAAGAAAAACAAAAAGATTTGAAAAGTTTAACAGGCATTTATAAAGGTTATTATTTCAAGAAATCAGGGGCAATCTAATCATTTCTGTTCGTACTCAGTTTAGGTAAATATTTGTCATTGCCTAAATGCTTAGTACCAAATGAATGAACAGACTGAAAGAGAAAGAGAGAAAGCGATTTCTGAAGTATACGTTGTTTAGAGCATATCACTGCATACTTCAAGAGGTTTCTAAACTAAAGGCTATTTTTAGTTCTTCACCCTTGAGAAGTTTTGTTTATTGGATCAGAATTAGTAAAATGAAAAATATTATGTCTATAATTCCCTATAGATCAATGCAAATCCATAGAGTCAATATAATCAAACATGCCAAAGAAGAACATTCAATAATCAAATACTGGGGTCTAAAGGGTATGCTATTGCCAGAAATGTTTTATAGACATCACAGAGCTTGTTATGTTTATCTTGTGATTCACTGAGTTAACTACAGTGGCATTTGGATTACAATTAAAATTATAAGCCCTATTACAGTTACAAGCTCAATTACAGTTACTTCAAAGAGATGTTTTTTGAACAGCCTAAGAAAAGTAATCTGACAGGAATATAAGTCAATAAATCCATATATATATATTTTTTCAATACTTCCCACAACATACCGTTTTAGGTATACCTATACATTTTAATAACCAAGAAAACTCACTAAAAATCAAGTTATTAAAGTCATTTTCAGTAATTCTAATAATAGCTAAAAGTTATTACTTAATGAACTATGTGCCAGATTATGTACTAAGTACTGTGTCTGAAAAAAGATCATTTAATGCCAATAATAACCCAACACTATTATTTTTTCACACACACAAAAGAGGAAACCGAGACTGAGCTTTCAGATCTGTCTAGAGACATGCGCAGCTAAAAGTAATAAAAACAACCCCACTCCAGTAATACCAACTACCTCAGAAACAAAGTGAATGTGGAGGTAAATTCTCAGATTTTGGCTTATTCCTGATTTCCTGCCTTTCCCTGATTTTCACACCACCTTAAGCTGGAGTCTTCTTGTTCCTGAAATCTACCACCTTCCCAGAAAACACTCAAGCCTTCACCAGAATTACCAGGGAGGCCTCCAAAACTAATCCAAGCATTTTCAAAATCTCTTATGTCAGTAACTACAAGAATTCTGAGACTCCTGGTTAATTTTTCATCACCAGGCTACCCATTCATATGTTTTGGGGATTCTCTAATATTATGCCATTATCACCCATCTCCATCTCCCAACACCCTTTTACCCTGTCTGCTGGAAAATCCCACCTTACCTGAATGTTCTTGTTCTAACTGAAAGCATACATTCCACTGAAAACACTGCTCCCCACATAGTTTCTCAAGTGTTTGCTCTCTTACCACTAGGCCTGGAAGTAGCATCAATGTCTTCCTTGTTTCTCATTGCCACCTCTGGGCAATTATACTGTTACTTTCTCTCCTTGGAAACTTAATTATTAGTGGTATATACCACTGCTGTATCACCTGCTATTTCTCCTTGCTGTAAGCATCCATGTACCCCATGAGTTCCTCTTCCTCATTAAACAAATTTAGTCTCTCTCTCTCTCTCTCTGTCCGTCTGTCTGTCTCTTCAATGCTACTTCTTTCATAATTCCTGGTGATTTCTGTATCCATATAAATGCACATGTACTTGTCTTTCTCTCTTGTTACTATGGATAAATTAGCTGTGGTCTGATTACAGCTAATACTTTCCCTAGTGCATAAAACTGTCTCTTCTTTACTCAGGGTCATTTTTTCTGCAGTTCCTTGACTGCATATTATTCCTTTGTCTCACTCTATAAGAGTATTCTAATCACATCCGAATATGCTACATCACCTAAGTAGTGCTATTATAATAACACTTTTTTTGCTTTCCTTTATGACACAATTCTACAAAATTGCCTATGCTCATTGCTTATGCTTCCTTTCCTCTAATTATTTTTTTGTTTCATGCCAAACAGGCTTTTTGGTTGCTGCAGCAAAACCTGTTTTTGACAAGATCACAATTGACCTCAGTTTTGCCAAATTGATTGGTCAATTCTCAATTTTTAAATTACCAGACTTTTCAGTAGCATTTGACATCATTGTTGACACCCTCCTTTGTCAAATGCTTTCTTCACTTCAAGGACACTGCTCACTCTGGGTTTTCCTTCTCTCTTCTGCCTACTCTTAGTTGCGTTTGCCAATTCTTTTTTATCTTCCTATCCTGTATTTTAGTGTTCAGTCGTTGGACTGCTTCTGTCTCTGTTCTAGGTGCTCTCAAGTAGACTCAGGCTGATAACTCAAATATTCCCTGAATGTCAGGCTCATTTATTTAACTACTCATTTGACATCTGGATTCGAATGTCTAATGGGCATTTCAAACTTAACATGTTGAAAACTGAATTCACAGTATTCCCCTACTTAACAAGCCTTTTCTTCCTAAAGTCCCATTGTTTCTTTCAGAATAAAAGCAAAACTCAACTGAGCACGGTGACTCACATTTGTAATTCCAGCTTTTGGGGAGGCTGAGGAGGGTAGATTACTTGAGCCCAGGAGTTCAACACCAGCCTGGCCAACATGGTGAAACCCTGTCTCTACAAAAAAATACAGAAAATTAGCCAGGCATAGTGGTGCGTGCCTGTAGTCTGTTACCCAGGACACTAAGGTGGGAGGATCGCTTGAGCCCAAGAGGTCAAGGCTGCAGTGAGCCGAGATCACACACTGAACTCCAGCCTGGGCAACAGAGTGAGACCCTGTCAAAAACAAACAAACAAACCTCTCACCTTACAAGGTTCTACATAATTTGGTCCTCTGAGACTCCCTGACATTATATTCTGCTACTCTCGCTTTACTTACTGAAATCCAACCACTGGCCTTGTTAATATATCAAACATTTCAGAAAGAAGAAAGCAGCTTCTGACATCTAGGCATTGGGCTGACACTCACCAGTAGGCCTCAATGTTATTACAATTAGGTAAGCTGGTTTGATGCTCATGGTTAGACCGTGTTGTTTCCTTTGTGATTTTAGCGGCAAGTTTACAAAGTGCCAGGAATGTGGTCAACACTCAACAGATATTTGTAGAATGAAGAGATTAAATAAACAAACGAATAAATATATTTAAAATGAAATTGCATAATATGGATTTGTGTATTCTAATTACAGCACACCTGGGGTATTTGCATTGTCCAAATTGGGATAAGCCATGCTAGACTTGCCTGAGAATGTTTAAACTTTTGCTAATAATCATTATCTAACTAATTTGGCTTGCATGAACTTCTAATTTAATTTTTTTTTTTTTTTGATGGAGTGTCGCTCTGTCTCCAAGGCTGGAGTGCAGTGGCTCAATCTCGGCTCACTGGAACCTCCGCCTCCGGGGTTCAAGCAATTCTCCTGCCTCAGCCTCCCAAGGAGCTGGGATTACAGGCATGCACCACCACACCCAGGTAATTTTTTTTTTTTTTTTTTTGTATTTTTCGTAGAGGTGGGGTTTTACCATGTTGGCCAGGGTAGTCTCAAACTTCTGACCTCAAATGATCCACCTGCCTTGGCCTCCCAATTGCTGGGATTCTAATTTAATTCTTTAAAATTTGCCCCTCAGTGGCTATTTTGTCTTCTAGAAGTATCTAGTTAACCACCTACTGGATTTTGTTTTTCTGAGAGTAAGGCAGCTTGATTTAGCTCTTAGGATATGTTTCTTACACGACTTTTGTTCCCATCTGAACTTGTCTAAAAGAACAAAACAGTTAAGTGTAGTTTGGACAAGTGAAGGTATATTTTTTCTCAATGTGATTTCTTCATTCTTCCAAGTTCAAATTGTTGGCCGCTATTAGTTACCTTAATTGTAGAATTAGCTCTGGAGAGATTAAGGACTGAATATATGCAGCGCTGTAATTTTGTTGATAGGTTGAACTTTATTTTACTGTTCTTTTCCTCAGGGCTGTCACGTTAGCCTGGTCTTCTGAGTATTTCATGTAACTTTCCATACTTCTCATTTAGGTACATATGTAGGAGAACAATAAAGGATTTGATTGGTATTTATTCTTTCAAAGGAGCCCTGTGAGGGAATATTCCAGGTGGAACATAAGGAGTCATGGTAACAAATGTGTTTTTGCTTATAAATTACCTATAGTTCTTATTTTTTAAATCCATAAAATGTTCTAAATACATATTTTAACTCATGAAGGCTAACTGTTCTACTTAAAGTACTTGAATATTCACATTATATCACAACATAGCACTTAGTAGGCCTAGGTTTAAAGGGAGCAAATATGCAATATTCACTAACTATGCTACAATTAACATTTGTAAGAGTACTTTTTTTGATGTTTAAATCATTTGTTCACAGGATAAGCTATCTCGATGGAGAAATATTTAGATTTGTATTCTTTTTATTTAATTTATACTTTGTAAGGATGTATCATTGTAATAAGTAGAAAATATCCGTAATTATTTTTTAACATCACATTCAGAAAAAAAGTGTATATTTATTTGCCTATATCTAAATATGGCTGCTTTGTGGACTTGCTTATGGAATATATACTGTGAAGTATGGAATTATTTTTAAGTAATTTTTGTTTAAAACATATACCAAAAATGCATACCTTGAACTTACCAATTAATGGTACTACAACTAGGCTTTTCACCTCTGCTAGATTCTCTAAAATATCTTATAGTCCCCTTTGTAGCCCCTTAAGCATACCTACTCTTTCACACCTAGGAGAAGAGAGATAGCCTGAATCTTTATGATTTAAAAAGAGTAATAAGGCCATTTCCTTACCAGAATCATTGCAGAAACATTTTGGAAATTAAGCCACTAACTTCCTGAAACACTCCAAAATATCTGTGAATAATGCATGTTATTAAAGTATACCAAAAAGGAAATAAATAATAAAACAATACAAATAACACTTGTTCTTTGAAACCAAAGCGTTATTTTATCAAGAAGAATTATTTTATGGACTATTAAGACATTCCACTTATTTTCTTCTAAAAAATATTTGGGCAGGGTAAGTTTCAGTTCAAATATAACTATAAAGTCATGAAAGACTACTCTCTTGCTGCCTTTCTTTCTTCCTCTGGACCCTCTACCCATGGCATATATATCCTCAATCCAGAAAATTACCTAGTTATTTATTTTTACCTTTAAATAGCAATTTTCAGACTTCCTATTTCTGGTTGGAACTTTTTCAGAAGGATTCCTTAGGAGATAATATCAATATGTGCATAAGATAAATGAATTTTATCACACTTGATTTTGACTCTTCAATATAGTTACCTAAATTATCAAAATTTGGAGTCCTTAATAAATATGGCTGAGACAAGAGCCATTTAGCTTTTTAATGAGAATATTTATAAGACCTTTTAAAATTATAAATTTCAAATATTAAATAACACTTAGATCCTTAAGAATTAGTTGAATCCCTAAATTCAGTATGCAATGTCTTAAACAGGCTATTAATAAGGTTGTCTTTAAAACATTTTTACTTTATTGGTATAGTAATAAAAGGCTGGGTATAATGAAAGGGATCAAGATCATATGTGTTATGTATTTATTTATATTTCCACATCCGTGATTGTATGACTAAGTGCAAAAGAACTGAGGTAAGAAATAAAGGTGTTGCAGTATTGTGGACACTGTAAACTGCTTAGATGAACAAATAAACTTTCTCCCAGAACAAACTTCATAACTGAAGAGAAATTGCTGTTTGCATAATCCAAATTGAGGCACACAGGAGCAATACAGGCAAAGAAAATAGAAAGTTCAAATAAAATTTAAGATTTAAAGAGTGGAACAGAGGAAGCAGATCTCAGTGTATATGAACCAGGATTTATATTTAATTCATGAAAAACAATGGAAGAACAAACTCACTGGTAGAAGAACAGACACATAGACCAATGAAACAGAATAGATAACACAGAAATAAGACTGCACACCTGCAACTATCAAATCTTCCAAAAACCTGACAAAAACGATCAATGGGAAAAGAATTCCCTGTTTAATAAATGGTGCTGGAAAAACTGGCTACTCATACGCAGAAGATTGAAAGTGGACCCCTTCCTTACACCGTACACAAAAATTAACTCAAGATGGGTTAAAGACTTAAATGTAAAAGCCAAAAGTTTGAAAACCCTGGAAGATAACCTAGGTAATACCATTCTGGACATAGGAATGGACAAGGATTTTGTGACAAAGTTGCCAAAAGCAATTGCAACAAAAGCAAAAATTGACAAATGTGATCTAATAAAACTAAAGAGCTTCTGCACAGCAAAACAAACTATCAACAGATAGAATAGACAACCTACAGAATGGGAGAAAGTTTTTGAAAACTGTGCATCCAACAAAGGTCTAATATCCAGCATCTATAAGGAACTTAAATAAATTTAGAAGAAAAAAAAACCCGATCAAAAAGTGAGCAAAGGACATGAACAGACGCTTTTCAAAAGAAGACATACATGCAGCCAACAATCATATGAAAAAAGCTCAACATCATCTCATCATTAGACAATGCAAATCAAAACCACAATGAGATACCATCTCATACCAGTCAAAATAGCTATTATTAAAAAGTAAAATAATAATAATAACAATAATAATAACAATAACAGATTCTGGTGAGGTTTTGTGGAAAAAGGAACATTTACACACTGTTGGCTGGAGTGTAAATTCAGCCATTATGAAAGACAGTGTGGCTATTCTTCAAAGACCTAAAGACAGAAATACCATTCAACCCAGCAATCCCATTACTGGGTATATACCCAGAGGAATATAAATCATTCTATTTTAAAGTCACATGCATGTGTATGCCCATTGCAGCAGTATTTGCAAGAGCAAAGACATGGAATCAAACTAAATGCCCATCAATGGTAGACTAGATAAAGAAAATGTGGTAGATATACACCATAGAATACTAATGCAACCATAAAAATAAGATCATCTTCTTTGCAGGGATATGGATGGAGCTGGAGGTCATTATCTTTAGCAAACTAATGCAGGAAGAGAAAACCAAATACCACATGGTCACACTTATAAGTGGGAGCTAAATGATGGGAACACATGGACACATAGAGGGGAACAACAGATACTGGGGTCTATTGGAGGGTGGAGGGTGGGAGGAGGAAGAGGATGAGGAAAGATAACTAACAGGTACTAGGCTTAATACCTGGGCGATGAAGTAATCTGTTCAACAAAACCCTGTGACACAAGTTTACTTATGTAACAAACCTGCACTTGTACCCCGAAATTAAAATAAGAAAAAAACGAACAGCTAACTCTAGATTGATGAAGTTAGAAGAGCTATTCTGGCCAGTTTACTCTCTTGAAAGTACAAGAAAATAGACTTTATTCTAAAGTGAAAAACAAAGCAAAATGGACCCTCATGAAAACCCAATAAAAAATTACTTAACAGAAAAAAGATAATGAGGATCAGAATAATGAATCCACTGTGGACACTTAAAGCACAACGAAAATGCATGGCCACAGGCCAGGCACGGTGGCTCATGCCTGTAATTCCAGCACTCTGAGAGGCCAAGGCGGGTGGACCACTTGAGGGCAGGAGTTCGAGACCAGCCTGGCCAACATGGCGAAACCCCATGTCTACTAAAAATACAAAAATTAGCCGGGTGTGGTGGTGGGTGCCTGTAATCCCAGCCACTCGGGAGGCTGAGGCAGGAGAATCGCTTGAACCTAGGAGGCAGAGGTTGCAGTGAGCCAAGATCGTGCCACTGCACTCCAGCCTTGGCGACAAGAGCTAAACTCTGTCACAAAAAAGAAAAAAAAAAGGAAAAGAAAAAAGAAAATGCATGGCCACAAACTAGATTTTTAAAAATTAACTTATATTTCACTCTAAAAGTAATTAAGATAATGATAATAGCTGTGAAAGAACAACATGAATTAGAATCAGAATAACTCAGTATTGAGGAGACTGGAGAAAAGGAATATTTGACAAAAGAAGCAGTAAGACTCCAGAAAGAATCATAAAGGAAAAATATTTTATGTATACAAAGTAAACTAGAATGAAGAGCAAATGAACACAAAGAATGTTGCCTTATGGAAAATAGTAAATAAAAATAAGGGACTTTTTATCACAAGGAAATGAAAGAAAGACAAAGAAGGACTGAGAGAAACATGGCAGAAATGGAGGATATGTGATGGTGAGCCAACACATGTGTACGCCCCCTTACTCCCCAAGTAAAGCAATTAAAGAAAACAAAAATTTTAATCCATTATGCAAGAAGTATTTTCTGAAATATTTTTTAAAAACACCAAAACCCTAGTACACACCACATACTTGGAAAAAAAAAAAAAAAACAAAAACAACCAAACCTATCAGCACTGAGACATACTTTAGTAAAACTATTAGACTATAAGACAAACATTTAAAGAGGAATTTCAGACAAAAATCAGCCACATGACTTTGAAAATGCAAAGGAAAGATAGACTGTTATCAGGTTTTTCCAACAGTAATATATCATACAAGAAAGCAATAGAGATACCTAATATTATACTTTGATAAAGAAAACGTGAGCTAAAAATTCTACATTCAACCAATAATTATTTAAATGTTAAGTCCAGAGGCAATCTTTTGAATATGCAGTTACTCAGCAAATGTTTTTTACCATAGGACTTTATCTAGTAGCATACCAGATAATAAACTTTATATACCCCAGGTGACTAGAGAGATATTGACTTAAAGAGTGGTAGTGAGAATCAAGTATTATCTATACTTAACATCATAGGATAGTTATAAGGATGTCAATAAAATATGTAATGACTATATGTTCTGAAAATACAGATGAGCTCAAGTATGAAAAATGGAAAGAGAATGGGGAGAGTACATGAAAAACAGAATAAACTTGCAGGTTGTTTATGTATTAAACAAAAGAAAAATTAATTTATTTGATATCAGATACTAAGAGAAATGGAGGAGATGAGGAAGCAGCTAAAACTAATTAACATAGTTGGGAACCAGTAAATAAACACAAAGTAAAGAAGGGACTAAGGAGACTATGGAAAGGTATTAATATAAAGGTAATAATTATTACAAAGATCCAAAGCTTCCTAAATTCCAAAAGATATTGCAGAGAGAGAGAGAGAGAGAGAGATCAATAAGTGTAAATGAACTGAATTCATCTATTAAATATATATGTGTTTTCACATTGGCCAACAATGTTAAATTCAATAATATGCTGTATACAACAGACAAACTTAAAGCAAATAAATTGAGAAAAATCAAAAATTAAAATATAGGCGAAAAGAATGTAGACATCAGAAAAACTTCTCTAAATTTTCAGTTTTTCTTTTTTTATTATTATACTGTAAGTTCTAGGGTACGTGTGCACAACGTGCAGGCTTGTTACATATGTATACATGTGCCATGTTGGTACATTTAGGTTACATAATGCCACATAAGAAAACCTAAAACTTTTGTGGGAAAATACATTAAAACAATGAAGAAAAGAAACAACTAGAAATTTAAAATATCGTGGGAAGGAACAACATAAGAAGCTTATTTTAGAGATATTCCTTTGAAAATACATTTTCCTGTCTGATATACATTTAACAAAGTGCAGACACATCAGTAGAACTCAACCATTGTTGAGAAATAATGTTTTTCTTAATCTTGGTGTCTTAACAATACCACATGTACCCAGTCCTTCATCAGAACATTTTTGAGGAGGCTTAAGAATTATAACAACCTATTCTCATTAACCTATTTATCTGTAATTAAATCATACTATTTCCTCAAATCTCCTTCGATTAACCAGAATGTCTCATTTGCATGATAATTCTTATTTCAGAGTACTTTAAAATTTTCAAGATGCCTGAAGTGATGCTCTGTTTTATAACATACCAAGGCCTTTTGTCTTGTAAAGTTCCTCATGAATGTTCTCATTTTCCTGTACCCTGAAGTTTTCTTTCTCTCTAGGTTTAGCCTTTGTATAACTTCACCTCCTCTGCTTTTTTTTTTTAAATCATCAGCAGCTGCTATCCAACCAAACTGTGCTGAGCTCTTTGAAAACTTTTCTGTTACTCACTAGTTGTTTTCAGCAGATGGCACTGTTATTTAGGCTAAACAATTTGTCAACAGGGCAAGGTAATTATTCTTACAAGATTTTTTTTCTAGAACAATAGTATGTCTGTGTATGTAAAATTAACATTGACTTATACTAAAAAAGGAAACTAAAACAAAGAAATTCCCCATGAAGCATAGCTACACTAAAATTATAAAAACATTTAAAATATCGCAAAATACCCAAGTGAAATCAAATGTTCAATTGCCATTTTTTTGCATTCTTATTTTTGCTAAATGCAACTTAATATTCAGACAATTTTAAAGGTACCTTTATGAATCAAGGTAAATTTGGTGCAAGTGCTAAAAACCAAATGCTCTCGCTTGCTACTACAAAGCTCAGGTGATCAGTTGTTTTTCAGATATCTAATTCATATAAATGGATAACAGAGGCCAGGGTTCTATTGAAGTTGAGATTGGAAGGGGTGCATGGTAGTGTTTTAATACTAAGACAATCACTTATTAGCAAAGTAAAATTAAGCATTTGTGGGTCTCAGTTTTATTTGTAAAATATGAATGATAATACTGAAAATGCAGGGTTACAAGGATAAGAAATAATGTGATAATTATTATCTACCCACTAGCTCAAATAAACAAGCAAAAAAAATACAAAAAAATGAAGGAAGAAGATCAAAAGGAATATTCTCTTTTCTAATGACAGACGTGTTTTTCACACACACTTCAATGTCTACATTGCCACATTGCATGGAAGAACACCAATGGTGGCCTTGTAAGTTTCCCTTTTATATCTGGCAGCTGATTCCAGCTGCACCTAAGCCAAGAGATCATACTACTTTTTGTACTTACTAGGAGGAGGCTATTCAGAACCATAGAATCCAACTTTATATGTATACAGTAATCATCACGGAATAGTCTCAAGGATTTTGAACTATGTTCTTATAGCTATGTTTTTGTAAAGCTAAATATCTCAGGTCTTTCCTATCACCTCACTGTCCAGATCCTAAATACACAGACAGCTTATGTGTTTGACCTCAGCCACTAATGGATAATACCTAGCATTTGTTAATTTCCATCTCCCAAATTAAAACAAACAAATCTGTCCAATAAAATTTTTAATGCCCAATACAGTATTTACTGAATTTTATTTGTTTCCCAGAACAATACTGAGAGCAGCCTTAATATTCCATTCACAGAACTACATTCCAACTCACCCCTCCACATCACATCCAATTACAAGTTTTGACAAACAGGAGCATCCTTTGATTACAGGTTGGGTTCCCCTAGAGAGGATTCTCACATTAGCTGCATTAAAATATATCTGCCTTCCCTTTCGAGTGCATAGAAAATATGTTTTTCAGATTCCTTAAAGATGATCCATGTGATACCAGAATATGGTAAACAGCACATATACCCTGGAAATGGAGGTATTTCCGTAAGGCAGAGAATGGGGTTGGTTAGAAAAAAAGAACTTCCTGAAGAAACAGTAAGTGACATCCTATCTGGTAAGAAATATGTTTAAAGTCCTTTCCCCTAGAGATGGTGATGAGTGTTTGGGAGTTCCTGAGCAGTGGGGTTCAGAGACAATAAGGAGTGTCAGCACACAACTGAGGAGGCCTATAATGCCTAACATATCTTACGGGTTACAGAAAAGTGGGTATAAAATAAATGAGGAGAGAACCTTGTCTTACTCGGAGCTTTGAGGATTTAAATTTTTTTTATTTTTAACTTTTGTGGATACATTGTAGGTGAATATATTTATGAAGTATATGAGATGTTTTGACCTACAGGTATGCAAATAAAATAAGCACATTGTGAAGAATGGGGTATCCGTCCTCTCAAGCATTTATCCATTGAGTTGCAAACAATCCAATTACACTCTTTATGTTATTTTAACATTTTGAAAAAAAAAACAAAACTCTAACTCAATAGTTAAGGAAAAAAATCAAGCAGCTGCATTTTAAAGATGATCTTTAGGTGATTCTGACATAAACTTTAGCTGTAAACTTGCAAGAAGATGTACAAATACAAAGCCAAGCCATAAATAACGCTGCCATAATATAGGAAAGGTAAGCACAAGGTCAGGGTTCTTGCCATTTAGGGGTGAAAATATGTGCAAACTTCATAGACCAATAATTAAAATTACTGTTATATTAACTTAGATTCCAAGAATCTGTAGTAAGTGTAACTGTCATGATTTCAGATATTTCCAGGAATGTTGGAATAAGAACATATGACAAAAAATATTCTATGAAAGAAATTGCCAATTGCATGGCTGCCACCTATATACAACTTTAACAAATTAATGGGATCCTTCCATCAATACACAAATGGCAGTCCATGATTTTTAGCTTCATTCCACCTGGCCCTGAGGGTCATCTTTCAGCATGCTACTGTTCTTAACAGATGAATAGATGAAGAGACTATTTCTTTAAAATACAACATAAATACTGGTGGCTTTTCTTTTTTGATCTTTTATGGAATTGGATTTGTTTTGTGGTTCAGCAGCCTTTAGTTCTTTATCAAAAAAAATTTGATACCCTGCATATACCATCCCAATACTCTTGACAGTGGCAGTGTTGGGCCAAAATATACGACAAACCGTTCTAAAGAAGGTGAAATAAAACTATTGAATAAGAAAGTAATGAAATTTGATCTTAAACCAAAACCAAATCTATAATTTGGATGTTACTCTCAAAAGGAATAGTTTAGTAGTTTCAAATGAAAAGAATTAAACATATTGACCTTCTATGGATCATAAATTTCAGTCTAAAGCATCAATCCTAAAAATAAGATATTTTTTATCCTCATACAGGACATGCTTGAAACCTTCCCAGGGAGTCTGCAGGCAAAACTATTTTCATCGTAATTATGAGTCATCATTTGTCTATTTTCATTCTTATTCTCTCACAAATGTTACAGTTGAGTTTTCCAGAGATTCTATGACATATGACATTGCAGCAGACACAGATATACATATGAGCAATCAACTGCCTTCTACTAAGCTAGATATTTAAAAGATTTGCAGAAGTATGAAAGTGATATCACACTTCTAACTAGTTTTTATTATGGAAAATTTATTTTTTAAATAAAATTATTACGTTATTATTAGTATGTTAGTTACATCAACATGTAATGGGTTTAGTAACAAATATATATTTTACATTCTTTTCAGTTTTCATATCTAATGTAGTAAATATTGATAACCCAATCTACTTAACCAGAAGCCTTTTGAGATCCTCCAGAATTTTTAAGAGTTTAAATGAGTCCCCTGAAATGGGAGAGTTTGAGTACTGCTTATTTAAAGATATGACTATTTCCATCTGTTCTTTATCTTATCTTAAAACCTTTGACCTAACAAGTGATATGAGAGTCCAAGGATTTTGACCTTCTTTTCAAAAACTACACAAATATTTAATTATATTACTTTCAGAATATGCCTTAGAAGATCTAATCTAAAGTGAAAGTAGAGATTACAGTAAGTTCAATTAGCAGGAACACTCTTGGTAATTTCTATGTCAGGTGAAATGCTGAGAAATAGCACTAAGACGAAAAAAACAGAAGCATTTCTGTCAGAAAAAGCATTATGTATTTACTTATTACATTTAGGCATTTTCTATAGCATATCACAACAATTCAATATATATAAATATTTAAAAATTTTTCTAGTATTAATAATTTTAATCTTAATATTTTATTTTATTTCCCTTTTTGGACAGGATTTCACTCTGTTGCCCCTGCTGAAGTGCAGTGGTGTGATCACAGCTCACTGAAGCTTTGACCACCTGGGCTCAAGTGATTCTCTCGCCTCAGCCTCCCAAGTAGCTGGGACCAAAGGCACGTGCCACCATACTCAGCTAATTTTTTTTTTATTATTTGTAGAGACAGGATCTCATTATGTTGCCAGGGCTGGTCTTGAACTCCTGACCTCAGACAATCCTCCCACCTTGGCCTCCTAAAGTGATGGGATTAAAGGCATGAGCCACCATTTCTGGGTAATCTTAATATTTTAAAAACATAATTATAAAAGAATCTCATCTCAAAAGTATTTTTCCTGCATGTGCTTCTTACTTTAGGATTATGTAGGAGACACTAAATGACAACTACAAAGCAACTTACCAGAAGTTATTTCATAGGATAGTCAAATAAAAGCCTCATCACTGCTGTTACATAATTGCAATGTGCTTCTCTTTCTTTTAAAAAGAATTCTTTGGGAACTCAGAATAAAGCTAATTTTTGCCACCAAGCTCTGACAAGACATCTAAATCTTATTCTGAAATTGCTGGTTCAGGCTTGGACTACTTCTGAAAAAAAATCTGCCAATCAAGTTAAAATGTGTGGTGGCTTGTCAATCCTTGTCCAGAAGCAATTAGAAGAAAATGACCTACGGCATTTCCATTTGTACATAGAGAATTTAAAGGCCTGTCACAAAAGGTGAAAGGCTATTTCATTAAGCCTTCGCTGACAGAGAAAGGAGACCCTCTTGATGGGAGTTCAGCCCATAAATAATGTTGTTCTGGAAAGAAACAGTGGTAATTGTGCCCTAGGACTAAAAAGAAATTAGGGCAGACATACTAAATATTAAGAAACAGGCCTACATTATAACAATTTGCTTTACATTGCTCTTGTTTGTTTTTCTTTTAGAATAATATTTTGGTAGGCCACCCAGATAGTATTAACTTTTGGCATGTGTATGAGGTTAAGTATTTTAGGGTTATGGTAAAATAAAGTTAACATAATTCTTTGAAAAGTAAAAATCTTGTTTTTCTTGTATATTCTTAATATCAAATACGATGGTTATTTTTAACTATCTAGCCAGTAGTAGTTGGGAGAATAAGGTTTCAAGACTCTGAAGACCTGGCTTGTTAATGTGTGTCTGTCAAAATCTCAAGTATAATTAGATCCCCTTTTTCTCTTTATAAAAGGAAGAAAATAACAATTGACTTCACTATCTTAAAATATGGTGGTGTCTTAGTACGTTTGTGTTGTTATAAAGGAATACCTGAGGCTGGGTAATTTATTTAAAAAAGAGGATTATTTGGTTTATGATTCTGCTGGCTGGACAAGAAGCATGGCATAAGCATCTGCTTGTGAGGAGGGCTTCAGACTGCTTTCAGGTGGAAGGGGGAGTGCAGGCATCACATGATGAGAGAGGAAGGGAGGAAGAGAGAGAGAGGAGGAAGGTGCCAGACTCTTTTTAACAGTCAGATCTCATGGGAACTAAGAGCAAAAACTCAATCTTGCAAAAATGGTACCAAGTCATTCATGAGGGATCTGCCCCCATGGCGCCATGCCCCACCTCCAACATTGGGGGTCAAATTTCAACATGAGATTTGGAAGGGCCAAATATCCAAACTATATCATACAGTGAATATTAAGTGAACTAGTATGTATAATCATTGAAAACTCATTCATGCTATAGTAATTACCCAGGGGATTGGATGGGAGTGTGAAGGGAACGTTCCAATTGCCTGTTGTGGGGATTTTGTTGTTGTTTTGTATCTTTCTTGTGTACAGGATTTGAAAAAATGGTTGAAAACTACTGAAAAAATGGTTGAAAACTACTGAACTATAATATATTTGATATGATATGATATTAAATATATGATAATATAATTGCTGGTGGTGGCAGTATAGAATAAGGAAAATATCAAGGGTCTTTAACCAAGGATGGCTTAGGTTCAAATCTCATTTTCTACATTTCCTTTCTATATAACCAAGTTACTCAAGCTTTGTGAACTTCAGTGTCCTCACTTTGCAAGTAGGGATGATGATCCTTACCTTAAAGCAGTGATTCTTAATTGGGGGCAATTCCCTCGTCTAGGGGACAGTTAAGAATGTCTGGAGACGCTTGGTTGTCACAACTTGGGGAAGTGCTACTGGCATTTAATGGGTAGAAAACAGGATCATTACTAAATATCCTACAGTGCACAGGACAGCTCCTTCAACCCCAAACAAAGAATTATCTGGCCTAAAATGTCAGCTACCTCCAAGGTTAAGAAAATTTGACTTAAAGGTCTATTGTAAGGCTCCAAAGAGATTCTCTATATGAACACACCTAGCAAAGTACCTGGGACATAATTAGAGATCAAAACACCATCAATTTATCAGTTAGATTGATCCTCCTACAAGGACAAATGAATTATCTATAGTAATGTCCTAAATTTGGCCCTGCTGAGCCCATATGTATTTTATTAGCTGGATGTGCAATATTTTCCCGGAAATCCTCTCCTGAAATTGTCCAATGAAGCCCCAAGATGGCTTATATACATGACATAAATGTCTTTAGGATCTCTTACATTAATGAGCTGTAGGTAAAATGGTTTTTCTTCTAGTGTTTTTTGAGGCAGGGTGGAGCGGAGTGGATTAAACATAAGGAGCTTTCTCCCATACACTGAAACCCACTGCCTACAACTCTGACATTTTATTTTTTGGTCTGTTATCTTCAGGGTGTCCTCCTTATCTGAGTATCACGGTTTTTAGACCCCTGCAGCTATGGGGCCACTGAGAAACAGTAGCTATAAAAAATTGGTTACATTTACTAATGAACTGATGACTTATAAACATTTTCCAGACTCAAATATTCCTCATAAGTCTATCCCAGTCCATCCCTTCGAAGATCAGTATCTGACCATGTGAATACAGTGCAATTTGATTATAAAACCAAATTGCAATGATTGCAAAAAAATAAGAAAGTTGGATAATTATGAGTATTGATAGAGATAGGGGATTTAGTATGTTCCATACATTACTGGTGAGAGCACAGACTGGTGCCATATGACCTAGTAATCTAAATACATTGGTTCCCTAAAATGCAGCAATTCTACTCTAATATGAACAGGCATGATGACCTCCACTGAGTTCTTATTTGTGGGGTCTTGGAATTGATAGAAGTTGGAAGTAATGTGGTAATATGGTTGTCCATAGCTCGAAGAGTAGATAGGCAAAAACTAGCCATTGCATACCAATGAGTACTTTGCAACAGTAAGAAGCAATGTCATAACTACATGGCTGGAACCTAAAACATAGTACTTAATTCCAGGAAGGTGTTGGTGAAGAATTGCTTGAACCATAGCCTAAAACACTGACAGAGTGAGATCAGTTAAAAATTGAAAAAAATAAAAACTGACAAGGATGAAAACAAATGATAGGCACCTCAAAAGATAATTATTTGAATTTCAAAGAATCAAGAAATATTTATGAGAAAAATCAATAAAGCCCTGAAATTATTTTCCCTAAATGGCTCCACAATCAAGCTATGGATACCAGCCGGGGGAAAAATAACTCAGGCCTATAGGGGTTTGGAGGACTCAGTGCTTGATTTACACAATTTTGTTCTAATATGTGATGGCAATTTAATATTTTTAAGTATTAGCTGAACTTAATTTTGAGTCCATTTAAGGATGATAACCTAAATGAATTTTTGTTTAAATCATTTAATATACATTTTAGTCTAGATTTCAATAGAATTTGTTTTTATAGTCTTTTCCAACTTCTCATTATCTTAGAATACTAATGAACACCTGTACTCCTGCCAAAATCCATTATTCCATTCCATCTGTTTAAGATGTCTGTTTCCTCCACCTTGATGGGTGGTTCCCTGCTACTACCTCCTCAGGACCTTAACACTATTCTCCCTATTCCTCTAGTCGAAAAATGCATTCTGTTTCAAAGAGATACACAAAGCAGAGCTTTTTGAGCCCCTGTGAGTATAGATCTTCCTTCAGTCCTCAGCCATATCCTTACTAGAATTCACAGCCAGGCTAGGAAGCATTCTAAGTAGGGGATGGAGGGTAGGGGCAGACTTAGTATGTAAATATTAATCTCTTAAATCTGGGTACCAACTCCTGTCTTCCGTATATTTACCTCTTGTGCTCTCACTCCAATAATTTTTTTGAGAAATAACATTTTGGGTTCATTTACAACACTTCAGCAAAGTTTTATTTATTTTTATTAGCATCAGTAGTGTTTCTATATGCTAATAGTAAACTATCTGTAAAAGAAATCAATAAAACAACTCCATTTACAATAGCTACAAAAATAAGATATCTAGGAATAAACTTAAGCAAGGAAGTGAAAGATTTCTATACTGAAAATTAGAAAAATTTTATGAAATAAATTGAAGAGGATGCAACTAAATGGAACGATATCCCATGTTCAGAAATTGAAAAAATCAACATTGTTAAAATGTCCATACTAACCAAAGTAATCCACATATTTGGTGCATACCCTATCAAAATACCAATGATATTCTTCACAGAAATAGAAAAAAGTCCGAAAATTCATATGGAAAAACAAAAGACACCAAATAGCTGAGACAATCCTGAGCAAAAAGAACAAAGCTGGAAGCATTACATTACCTGACTATAAGATATTCTACAAAGCTATAGGAACCAAAACAGCATGGTACTGGCATAACAACAGGCATATAGACCAATGGAACAGAAAGAGACCCAAAAATAAATTCATGTACCTATAGCCAACTGATTTTCAATAAAGGTGTCAAAAATATACATTGGCAAAAAGAGTCTTTTCAATAAATGGGGCTGGGAAAATTGTATATCCACATGTGGAGTAATCATATTTGAACCTTATTTCACTTCATATACAAAAATCAACTCAAAATGGGTTTGACATAAATGTAAACCCTGAAACTATAAAACTACTTGAAGAAAACATAGAGGAACGCTCCATGACATTAGTCTGGACAATTATTTTTTGGATATGACCCCAAAAGCACAGGCAGTAAAAGAAAAATAGACAAATAGGATTACATCAAACTAAAAAATCTCTGCACATCCAAGGAAACAACAGAATAAAGAGACAACCTACAGAATGGCAGAAAATATTTGCAAACTACTTTTCTGAAAACATGTTAATATCCAGAATATATAAGGGACTTAACAGCAAAAAAAACCCCAAATAACCCAACTATAAAATGGGCAGAGAACCTTAATAAAGATTTCTCAAAAGAAGACAAATGGCCCACAAGTATATGAAAAAATTTTAATGTCAGTAATCAAGACCACAATGAGATACCACCTTTTTCCGGTTAGAATGCTTACTATCAAAAAGATGAAAGAAAACAAGTGTTGATAAGGATAAGTGTTAAAAAGGGAAAAGTGACACACTTCTGGTGGGATTTGAAGTTCATACAGCTATTATGGAAAACAGTATGGAGATTCCTGAAAATATTAAAAATAAAACTACCGTATGATCCAGCAATCCCGCTACCAGGCATATATTCAAAGGAAATGAAATCAGTATACTGAAGATATATCACGGCTCCCATGTTTATTGCAACACTACTTACAAATAGCCAAGATATGGAAGCAAACTAATTGTCCAACAATGGATGAATAAAGAAAATGTGGGATATATAGACAATAGAACACTATTCAGCCGTAAAAAACAATGAAATCCTGTCACTGGAGACAACATGAATGAACCCGGAGGACATCATGTTAAGCAAAATAAGCCAAACACAGAAAGACACATACTGCATGTTCTCACTCATATGTGAAATGTTTTAAAAATTAAAAAATTTTGATAACATAAAAGCAAAGAATAGAACAATGGTTACTAGCCCTGAGGAGGGGAAAAGGGTGAGGAGGATGGGGAAAGGTTGGCCAATAGGTACAAAGTAACAATCAGATGGTTGGAATAAGTTATGTTGTTTATTGTATAACAAAGTGATTATGGTCAACAGTAAAGTACTGTATGTTACACAGTAACTAAAAGTAAAGCTTTCAAATGTAATCACAAACAAATGATAAATGCATGAGGTGACGGATGCACTAACTATCCAGATTGGATCGTTATACAACACAAATATGTATCAAAATATCAAATTGTACCCCATAAATATGTACAACTATAATGTGTCAATTAAATATTAAAATAGATTAAAAATAAAAAATTTATATTATCAACTTCTAGCTCTGACAGTGTAGCTTGCATAAGATCAACTCTTATACTAAGAACAAATAGAAAATATTAATAAAGAAGCATCTATTTGAAAAAAATCAGAGAACTACCAGGGCAGCCAGGATGTGACATCCAAGATCCAAGAGGGAATGGGAGTGCATTGCTTTTTCCCTTCAGGCATGTGAAAATTGCTAAGCAACACATAAAAAAGAGATTGGAGTGGACTGGAGTATCACAAAGGTGCTTACATTTAAAACTTAGGATGACATTTGAGAAAAATAAAATCCTTTGGTCACTTTTGAAGGATGCTAAGGAACCACGTCGTTATTTTGAAACTACTAAAGGGAGACACTTAAGCATGGTTCCTGCTTCTTTTATAAACTATTGTTTAGGGTAACAAAACTGGTGATAAAAGGAAGATTTTCGGGCCGGGCGCGGTGGCTCAAACCTGTAATCCCAGCACTTTGGGGGACCGAGGCGGGCGGATCACGAGGTGAGGAGATCGAGATCATCCTTGCTAACACGGTGAAACCCGGCCTCTACTAAAAAAAATACATAAAATTAGCCGGGCGTGGTGGCGGACGCCTGTAGTCCCAGCCTCCTGCTGGGACAGGAGAATGGCGTGAACCCGGGAGGCGGAGCTTGCAGTGAGCCGAGATCACACCACTGCACTCCAGCCTGGGCGACAGAGCGAGACTCCGTCTGAAAAAAAAAAAAAAAAAAAAAAGAAAGGAGGAAGATTGTCTATATGGACCTTACACTAATGGTGGCAGGTAAACAGAGTTCAGTTGCCTAAAGAAGACCCATAGGACCCAAAATGGTACTTTTTACACATTCCCAATTTAAAAGAGAAGTAGGATACATTATATTAAATCTTTAAAGTCAGTATGTAACCAAGTCCAAGCTCGTACCACTTACTGCATGACAGCCAATAAGTCGTGACGTAAGGTGTTGGGTCAAGGAAGGTGACTTTATTTGGAAAGCCAGCAAACTGAGTAAATGGCAGACTAGTGTCCTAAAAAATATCTTAAGTGAGTATGACCTTCAGTCTCTTTCTTATGTTAATTAAGGGAAGGAGGAAGAGGAGGGCGTTGAGATCAAGAGGCGACCAATGACCACATACATCAGGACACCAACAAGGGTCCAGGTTGTGAAAATTCTTCATTCTTTGGATGACACAAATCAGGTCACATTATTCCTATAAATCTTTAACATAACACTGTTACTTGTGTGTATACTTTCTTATTTCCTCAGAGGTTAATTTCAGGAAAGGGAGTGTTGTCATCATTTTTTTCTTCAAAGCTGAGCTATAAACTAAATTCTTCCTGTAATTAGCTGGTCTGTGTGCAGAGATAAGTAGCATCTTTTAATCTAAAGGAATTACCGCAGGGAGTGTGGGGCAAAGTGGAACCAATCATGCTAAGCCTCCCTCCACTGCTACAAGTGTCTGCATCAAAACTGAAAGCTTTCTCAAAGCAATTAAGTTCAAAGAAGCCAGGCATATCATCATTTATGAAGTGGTCTAGTAAAAAAAAAAAAAAAATCCTGAATCTGATCTAGCCTGTCTCAATCTACCTACCAGCTTTCAGGAAATACAGAAGACAAAGGAGCATGTTAAATAACACTATGTGGGTACAATTAGCCAAATACATCTTGTAGAAAACTGCAGAATAAAAGGATTCATTTTCTTTAACAAAAATTTGAAAGCAAAAAATGTTGGGCTAAAGAGTAAACAGATTTAAGAGCATATCAACCAATTGCAACTTGTGGATGCTATTTTGATTCTGGTTCAAACAAAATAACTGTTAAAATCGTATACAAAAATTGAGGAAACTCAAACACAATATATATTTAATTACTTTTAAAAATTAGGTGTTCTTCTTAAAAGAAACATGTGGAATAATGGTACAGCAGTTATATATTTTCCAACAACTTTACATTTTAAAGATACTGCCTTAGAATGTTAAGATTAAATGAGATAAAGCACATTTCCCAGCACAAAATCAGCACTCAGTAGATCACAATTTTTTTTTAAAGTCAAAGAATACATTCACCTTCAAGATCCTTTCTACTTTATTAAAATTTCTTAAATCATCCTATTTAAGGAAAAATAAAAGGAAGTTTTAAATATGTGCTAGACTGATGGTCAGAACTTCATCTGGATAGTAGTAATAACAGGCCTAAGTTTTCCTAACGTCCATATAGCTCACTTGTTCAGATTTAAATTGGGAAAAGCAACAAATTTTTACTTGTTCAACAATTTAACAAATCATTTTTTCTTCCTATATTCAGAGATCGCAATTATGTAGAATCTTAAACTTGTAATGACATTGACATAATATTTTTAATCATGATCATTTTGTATATTTTGAGGAATTCTACTTCATTTATTTTTGTTCAGTTTTTCAAGTGGAGAGAAAATACCTTTGCCTAGAGCAGAACATTTAGCATGGACTGAGTTACTATTACTCTTATAAAAACCTGTAGAATAATCTCTGTCCTCATTGAAAGGTAATCATTTTTATATGAGGGAAATAATTCTTGTAAAGAAAAAATATTCATATATCTATCTTATGTGAGGTAATACTGCAGACACTGTTGTGATTTGATGCTTAGTATATACACAAAAGTTATAGATTCCATACAATGAAAAACATTCAAAATATATTATTTACTTCTGAATGAGGCTTAACCATCTGGCATTCCTTATAATAAATGAATGGAAACACATGTTTAATGAAATACTGGCATTTATAATTTGCTTTTGAAATAACACTATCAATGGTTTAATCATTCAAAATTTCATTCAGATACTATTTTAAAAAGACCCCAATCTGATGCCTGAGTGGATTTTTAGGCAAGGGATGAGAAATTACTTAATGGGTACAATGTACACTATTTGGGTGATGGTTACATTAAAAGCCCAGACTTCAACACTAAACAATAGATCCATCTAACAAAACTGCACTTGTACCCCTTAAATTTTTACAAATATATTTTTAAAAACACATAAAAATATGTTCAAAAAATAATCTAAGTGTTAGGGTCTAAAATATTCCCTAACATCTCAGCTTTCTGGTGTACACAACATGTATAATCCCTGAGACTGGAAATACGATGGATTTTGCTCCTGTAATTAGATAGTGTTATTTGTCACAGTTGGGCTTTAAGAAACAGAGATTATGGCCGGGCACGGTGGCTCACGCCTGTAATCCCAGCATTTTGGGAGGCCGAGGCGGGCGGATCACCTGAGGTCAGGAGTTTGAGACCAGCCTGGCCAACATGATGAAACCCTGTCTCTACTAAAAATACAAAAATTAGCAGGGCATGGTGGTGTGCGCCTGTAATCCCAGCTACCCAGGAGGCTGAGGCAGGAGAATCGCTGGAACCCGGGAGGCAGAGGCTGCAGTGAGACAAGATTGTGTTGCTGCACTCCAGCCTGGGCTACAGAGCAAGACTCCATCTTAAAAAAAAAAAAAAAAAAAAAAAATGCGGGCGGATCAAGAGGTCAGGAGATCTAGACCATCCTGGCTAACATGGTGAAACCCCATCTCTACTAAAAAATACAAAAAAAATTAGCCGGGCGTGGTGGCGGGCACCTGTAGTCCCAGCTACTAGGGAGGCTGAGGCAGGAGAATGGTGTAAACCCGGGAGGCGGAGCTTGCAGTGAGCCGAGATCGCGCCACTGCACTCCAGCCTGGGCAGCAGAGACACTGTCTCAAAAAAAAAAAAAAAAAAAGAAAGAAAGAAACAGTGACAGATTATTCAGATGAGCCTGATTTTATCACATGAGCCCTTTAAACATGGGTCTAGAGGTCAGAGTCAGAGTAATTCAGAGATTTGAACAAAGAGAGAAGATTCTCCACTTCTGGCTTTGATGATGGAGGGAGCTGCACTGCAAGTAGAGAAAGCAGACACTAGGAACTCAAGAGTGGCCACTAGGAGCTGAGAGTGTCTCCTGGCCTACAGCCAGGAAGAAACTAAATTCTGATAAACTCAATGTACTTAGAATCCTGAGCTGCAGATGAGAATGTAGCCAGTGGACACCTTGGTTTCAGCTTTGTGATACCCTAAGCAGAATATCCAGCCACATGTGCCCAGGCTTCTGACTTACAAAACTGAGCTAATAAATGAGCGGGGGTTTTTTTTTGTTTTTTTTGTTTGTTTGTTTTGTTTTGTTTTTTTAAGCCACTAAGTTTGTGAAAGTTTGTTACACCAAATTAGAAGACTAATACATCTGGTAAGACATAAATACAAAGGAACGCTAAAATTCTATAAGTAGAAAGAATATCATGTATCTTTTTAAAAATTTACCTATAAGGTAGCATATTCTGACATTTCTTTGTTCTTCAAAATTATAAACCTATTTTTCTATGTGCACTTTGAGGATGAGTATTTGGCAAAGCAACAATTGCATCAATTATTATGTTATTATCTGTGGAGGGCAGTAGTGCTTTCAGAGCCTTTTGAGGACGGCAGTTCTTAATGCATAGCTATGGATTGCATTCTGTAACAACTGTGCTGAATGGCTTCCTAGAATTCCAGAGTTGCGCCTTTCTTCCTTTAAGTTTAATTTTCCTTGGAGAGGTTAGAAGTTACTAGTTAAGATCAAAGGGTGAAATGATTGGGTATGCTGTGTACTGGGGAGATTATGGCAGATTGAATGCTTCTCCTGAGGCTCCTGGGTGATTTCTAGGAGTAAGCTATTACTTTGTTCTTAGCTGCATTTCCAAATGCCAAGTGGATAGGACTACTAGTAGGTAAAGTCTCTGGGGGCCTATCTATTAAGAAGTTTCAGTGCAAAGGTGAAGTTTTGCCTAAGGAGGGCATCATCAAAAACACCTTTAGATGGTGAAAAACTCTTTAAATAGTTTTCAAGACTATGCATGCAATTAAGTAATTTTTTTCTGAGAGTGTATAGTAGCAGTCCGCAACCTTTTTGGCACCAGGGACAGGTTTTGTGGAAGACAATTTTTTCATGGGTGGAGGGTTGTTGTTTTTGGGATGAAACTCTTCCACCTCAGATTATCAGGCATTAGATTCTCATAAGGATTGTGCGACCTAGATCCTTTTCATGCACAGTTCACCATAGGGTTCATGGTCCTATGAGAATCTAATGCCACCACTGTTGTGACAGGAGGCGGAGCTCGGGCAGTTATGCTAACTCACCTGCCAGTTATCTTCTGCTGTGCAGCCCTGTTCCTAACAGGCCACAGACCCTTATGGTCAGCTTCCCAGGGGTTGGGAACCCCTGGTGTATAGAATGTATACAAGGGTTTTGTGAGGACAAGAATGTATTGTGCTGGTCTGCTCAAGCATTGGCAACCAAAATGTAAAAGGTATTATGGAGTACTAGTGATTTGTTTATTGTTAAGTACAGTTTATCTCCTGGTGCAAGGATAATTCTATTTCTGTTTTGGACTATATTTAGGGACATACGGGGATATAATATAAGTTTTCCTCAAAATATAATAAAACTTAATTTAGTAAAGTGTATTTTTATGAAGCCTAAAGAGATCTTAATCCATACATTTAATTTTACAGATCTATCTCATCTTCCTCCAATTATCCTTTAAGTCTGCTGAAGTTGTCTTGTTTCTACAAATTTGTCCATGTTACTCTTGATTTAAATCAAAATATGTTTAGCATGTATTCACATTCCCAAATACACTTCTGTTTTTCTCCCTCTTTCTCTCCCTTTCTTTTATCTTCCCCCCTTTCTATTTATCTACACCATATATAATTCTCATTATACCTAACTATATACAGTTGACTGTCTGTATCTGTGGATTTTAAATCTATGGCTTCAATCAACTGCAGATCAAAAATACTTGAAAAAATATTATGTATGTACTGAACATGTACACACTTTTTAAATTGTTATCATTACTCTCTATACAGTACAGTATAACAACTATGTACTTAGCATTTACATTTTATTATTTGTTATAAGTAATCTAGAGATGGTTTAAAGTATACAGGAGGTTGTGCATAGGTTACATGTAAATATTATACATTTTCCTAAGTTTTATAATGTTTTACTTAGTTTATATGTGTATATGATGGAAAGCTTTCCAAGGCATTATATATATTTATACAGCATCATTTTTAACAGCTGTGAAAAATTTCATTGTATAGTAGATTTCACAGCTTTCTGTATTGACTTATATTACCAACACATTTTTTGATTTAAGGAAGCTCATCTTGAGAAAGAGAAGTAAATGTTAAATCTATCAAATATAGTAGTATATTCATAGCAACTACCTAATTAATATTATTGAGAGAATTTGGTGAGCTTATCTCAGGAAAAGCTACTTTCTCTTTTTTGTTTTCCAACTTTTTGTTTAAGGGATACATTTGCATGTTTGTTATATAGGTAAATTGTGTGTCTCTGATATTTGGTATATAAATGATTTCACCACCCAGGTAGTGAGCACAGTACCTGATAGGTACTTTTTCAGCCCTCACCTCCCTGCCAACCTCCTCCCTCAGGGAGGCCTTGGTGTCTATTGCTCCCATATTTGTGTCCATGTGTACTCAATATTTAGTTCCGACTTTTAAGTGAGAATATATGGTATTTCATTTTCTGTTCCTGAGTAAAATATCTTAGGATAATGGCCTCCAGCTGCACCCATGTTGCTACAAAGGACATAAATTCATTCTCTTTTTTTTTTTTTTTTTACTGCACAGTTTTCCATGGTGTACATGTACCATATTTTCTTTATCCAGTCCACCGTTTATGGGCATCTAGGCTGATTCTGTGTCTTTGCTATTGTAGGTAATGCTACAGTGAATATATGGGTGCATATATCTTTTTGGTAGAACAATTTATATTCCTTTGGGTATATACCCAGTAATGGGATTGCTGGGTCAAATGGTAGCTCTGTTTCAAGTTCTTTGAGAAATCTACACAATCTACACACTGCTTTCCAAAGTGGCTGAACTAATTTATATTCCCACCAGCAGTATATAAGTGTTCCCTTTTCTCTGCAACTTCATCCACATCTGTTATTTTTTCACTTTCTGATAATAGCTATTCTGACTAGTGTGAGATGGTGCCCCATGGTTTTGAATTGCATTATCTCTAATGATTACTAATGTTGAATATTTTTTCATATGCTTATTGGCATGTAAGGCAGGTCTGGTGGTAACAAATTCCTTACATTTGCTTTTCTGAAAAATATTGTATTTTCCCTCCACTTATGAAGCTCAGTTTGGTTGGATATGAAATTCTTGGCTGGAATGTCTTTTCTTTAAGGATCCTGAATATAGGCCCCCAGCCTCTTCTGGCTTATATGGTTTCTGCTGAAAGGTCCACTGTTAACCTGATTGGATTCCTTTAGTACCCGACCTGCCCCTTCTCTCTAGCTACCTTTAAGATTTTTTCTTTCTCATTGGCCTTGGAGAATCTGATGACTATGTGTCTGGACGTGGGCATCTTTTATAGTGTCTCACAGGGGTTCTCTGAATTTCCTGAATTTGTACATCACCCTCTCTAGTGAGGCTGGGAAAATTTTCATGGACAATATCCTCAAATATATTTTCCAAGTTGTTTGGTCTCTCTTCATCTCTTTCAGAAATGCCAATGTGTCATAAGTTTGGTCTCTTTAAATAATCCCATATTTTTCAGAGGTTTTGGTAAATTTTGTCCCTTTTCTCATTTGGGAAAAAAAGTGCAGCTCATTGCCAGAGCACTCATTTAATTTTACATAAACACATTCTTTAAGGCTAAAGCAAATCTGACTGATTTTCAATGTGAAAATAAAATATTAAAACTATTCTTGAAGTTATTTCTAAACAGAGCTAACATCAGAATCATCTGAATCATCAGAATCATCTATTTCGGAAAAATCAGATTCATCAAATAACTCTTTGGCCAAAAAATGTTGCAGAACAATGTTAGTATCATGCATAGGAATGCTGTGATTTTTAGGATTCAACATTTTCAGCAATTGAGAATTACTATATTCTGTAAATGGAAATACAGCTACTGAAGTCAGAATGCTATAAATAGACTGATGTCTTTTGTTTCCAAAGTCGATATACTAGAATGATGCAAAAATAGTAATAAAAGTGAGATATTTTAATGGTGAAGTTATCTCAGGGTAAACACTGTAGCCACAATTGCCGCCAGCGAGTCTCGGGGCAGAGGGGAAAAAGATTAAAATTCTTTTTTCTTTATTTTTGTCTGCCTGCATTGATTCAAAAGAGCAGTCTTCAAGCTTTGATATTGTTTCCTCAGCTTGGTCTATTCTGTTATTAATGCCTCCAATTGCATTATGAAATTCCTTTAGTGAATTGTCCATTTCTCGAAGTTCAGCTTGATTCTTTCTTGAAAATGTCTATGTAGACTTTCCACTCTTGGATCATTTTGCTGGTTTCCTTGGATTGGGTTTTAAACTTCCCCTGTATCTCGTTGAGCTGCCTTGCCATCCAAATTCTGAATTCTATGACTGTCATTTCAGCCATTTCCATCTGGTTGAGAACCATTTTTAGGGAGCCAGTGTGATCGTTTGGAGGTAAGAAGACACTCTAGCTTTTAGAGTTTTAGAGTTGCCACAATTCTTGCACTGGTTCTTCCTTATTTGTGTGGGTTGGTGTTACTTTAATCTTTGAATTTCCTATCCTTTGGATAGAGCCTTTTCCTTTTATATTCTCTGATGCCCTTGAGGGTTTGATCATGATATAATTTGGGTTTAGTTGATTAGGCTTCATTTCTGGTTGCTTTCGGGGGCCCAAGTCTCAGCTCAGCACTCCTGCTGCACTGGTGGAAGTGAGGTGTTCCCAGTCTACTGGCAACAATACTCCAAAAGGGGCTGCTGGCAAAAGCACTCTGACAGGATGGCAGGAGGCCTGCAGGCAAGTGCACACTAGCAAGGCATTTGTGGAGGACCACAGGCAAGTGCACCCCAACAGGGCTGTGGGGTTGGGGCACAACTGAGTGTGCAGCAGTGGGGTGGGCACAGGTACATCTACACTGGTAGGGCAGTGGGTGAAGGCTGTCAGTGAATGTGTACCGGCAGGGGAAGGCTGCAAGCAGTTGCAGGACAGCAGGGGTCCACCTGCAAAAGTATTCCAATGGGAAGTTGGGGGGCTGCCAGCATAAGAGCTATGGCAGTGACCACTGGCAAGTGTTTTGTCAGGGCAGCTGAGGCTGTACTGCAAGCAGGTGTGGCCAGGAAGGGACCCTCAGAGAGCCTGGCAGACAGGGGAGTATTCACATCAGACTGGCTCAATTCTGTGGGCAAGACAGCCCTACTCCCTCCAGGACCAGCAGCTAACAAATGCTAAAGTCACCTATAGGAGTATGGTGAGACTTAAGGGATGGGCACCCATAGTCATGCTTTACTGCCACCATTCCCATGCCAAACCCTCTGGGCTCCATGCAAACTGGAGTTCTGTCTTTGCCACCTGTTTGGGAAGTTCTCTCTGTCAACTGAAATATCCATAGGGGTTGTAGGGTCTCCCACAGCTAGGATCCCAGAGGTCCATGGTGAGAGTGGGCCATTCCATGCCTATTTCATTCACCTCTTCCCTAGGAGCTGCTTGGAGCCAGGAATGAGTTCTGACACTTGGCAACCACATACAGGGTGTCCAGATTTCTCCCCTTTCAGCCCAGGGTCTGCATCCTCCATCCATCTACTGTCAATGCCTTTTCCCCAAAGGTCTGTTCGAAATGTGCCAGTCTGATTGATCATCTTGTCTGTTTTGGAGGAATAATTTCTTCCTGGCTACATCTAGTAAGCCACCGTGGCTCTTCCCTCTTCCACCATTTTATATAAGGAACTTGAGCATTCTCAAATTTTGATATTCATGGGGGATTCCTGGAACCAATTTCCCACAAATACCAAAGAGCAACTGTGTATTCCAAGTGGGGGCCATTGTACCAAAAGATATCAGTTGAATCTTTACTTGATACTTTCAGAATTTTACTACGGCCATTAAATGTTGTATCCCAAGACTTATTTTGTTTTTTGAAATGTGTCTGCATCTACATTTTTTACCTTATATTTTAGTCCAGGGTGTGCACTGTGTTCATTAAACATATTTTGTTCTGTGCCCAGCACTGTACCATGGACCCGTGGCTGCTTTTTATATGATGATGATAACACTAACTTAATGATCTGAGAATAGGATAAGGAAAATATCCTTTGGCCTTTAAACCTGTCTCTGAAGCCTCTCCTAGCATTATAGCCTTTAGCAAATGAACTCCAAATCTGTTTCCTAATCTATAACTTTCCACCTTAGAGGCAATTTTGTGGAATTAATAACATGTGAATCACTTTGAAATCCACAGATAAAAAGTCCTCTCTAAATTCTAAGGATTGGTTTAATTATACCGTAGGGGACATTTGGGTTTATATTAGAAAGCATGCATATTTATAGCTTTTTATTTTAATGCTGGCTATTTTAGCTGAATAAGCTATTTTTACTGCTGAAGATGCCTGGTATTATTTTGTTAATAATTTTAAAAGATATAAATAGTTTACTATAGCACTTAAACCCAAAGGTCAAATATGTCTCACACATAAAAGGGATGAACGTATTATCAATCCTTTTTAATGAAACAGCACATATCATTAGTATATTATAGACTTCTTATTCTATGAATAGAGATTCATTTAAGTAAAGAGCCTAACATGGTCCTATTTGTATATAATACCCTGATATGTGGGTTTGTGTGATCATTAAGAAGTAGTGTTGGGTGAAGAGTTTTTCCTATTTTCTTTGATCCCATTTTATAGACACTGTAAAAAAGATGGTTTAAAACATCTGTTTCTTATTTAATCCATGTGTGATAGTACACACACATTACATGGAAGCTGATAATGCACCAAACATATAAAATAAATTATAATTCCATTCCTATAGCACATGAATCTACTGAGGCAGTCAGAAAATAAGCAGATCATTTAAACACAACTAGTTCTATAAGAGTGGTTTGAACACAATGCTAATAAAGGTCGTGTAGGAGAGAGAAACGCTCTTTCTTTGGTGTCTAGAAAAATTTCAAAGAGGAAATGTTTGACCTGGAGCTGGAGACAGTAAAAGTTATGTATGTGTTTAAGGAAAACAGGCATCACATATCAGAATTTTGAGAAAATAATATATCCCTGATTTTGTTTAAACAGAGAGGAAGGTCATCCATGTAGTTGTATTTGAGGGATTTCTTACTATTATACATCTCTTCTGGCTTTCCCTCTTTACACCTGACATGTGAATGTAGGGACTCACATATGTGTACTATGCTGTAACACTCATGGATATTTGCTTTCCATGGCTATTTCTCTCCCTCCTCCTACTTGACAGCAAAGTCTGCCTTACATGATGGAAGCTAAAATGGCATATTTTCCTGGTCCTAGCCACTCTTGCTGCTAAATGACACGAGTGATAACAAAAACCAAACCAAACCCCCTATCTACTTGACATGGGTTATATATGGATGTGACATCTGCATTCCCTGAATCTCAGTATGAGGTAATAACCCTGAGGATAAAATATCAGTACTCCGTGTGTGGCAGATAATTTTGGCAGGACCCTGAGTACTTAATGACGTCAGTAAATGTCTAAATACATCCTGGAAACTCTTCTTTCCAGGATCCTTGGTAAGTAAGATAACTACTGTACTTGCTGTCAAAACTAAACTAATACTAGTAGATATATTTATTAATACATACTCTCTATGACAGTTTACTAGATGATTTTATGTTAATCACAAATGGTTTGATTGATATATTTTAGAGTATATACTTCAACGTATAGCATTAACAATAGGATTAACAAATAGCTAATATTTTAAAAGAACATTTGATGAGCAAATATATTTACAGATTCTAAAGAATAACACAAGGTTATTGTTATTTTTAGTACATTTCATTGCTAATGATGACTCACAGGAACAAAATGGCATGGCTTATGGATCTTCAGTTTATTTGGAGAAAGGGATATAATAGGGCAATGGCATTAAAGCCAGGCTATGCATTACTGCCAAAGACTGTCTCACAATAGGGTCTCAAGAGGCTAGATTCCAGCTCCAATTCTCCTCCTTCTGTAAAAGCCATCCCAAGACATACTTTCTCTTAGGAACCATTTATTTGTACATAGAACACCTTGAAACCAAGAAGCCCAAAATGGAGTCTCGGCTGGGACTTCTTATATTCTGTTGTTCACATAGGCATATTCTTGCTACGTAATCAGCTCTAATGTCAGAGCCCTCTGATGATGCCTTGGGGGATTGGTGGAGCGGTGTCTCCCCTAAACCAAATGTAAACCGTCACGCTCAGTGTAATCAGTAAATTATGCTGACCAGTCAGTACAAACTTTCAAAACTCCCCTTAAACTCATAGTTACAAACCAACACTATTAATCAATACGTTTAATGCTTTGGCCATTCGTCAGTGTTGGGCAGGTGAATTTCTTACTCAGCAAAACAGCTCAGGCCAATTTTAGGCCTGCTGGAATTAACCTTCACAGCACAGGATACATGACAAAGTCCACAATTAAAATTTTACCTAAAACAAATTATATGTGCCACAATATACGTATCTGTAAACAATAGGTTGTCTTGAGATAAGTTATCTTCAAACATTCTGAAAAGCAAATTTAATTTTTTTTCAGAAGAAAACCTGTTAGATAGGAAGAATTATACAAATGTAAAATACTACTATTTACTGCTATTTGGTATACTATAGGTAGTCCTCATACATTTTGGTCTCAGGACCACTTTACACTCCTAAGTATTATTGAAATTCCTCAGAGCTTTTTTTGTGTGGCAGTATATATGTTAATATTTACCATATTAGAAATTAAAACAGAAATCTAAAAATACTTTTGAAAGAACTATATTTAACAACACAAAATAAAACATCAAAGAGTAGCATTGCTTTACATTTTTGCAAATGTTTTAAATGTCTAGCCTAATAGAAGACAGGTGGATTCTCATATATACTTCTATGTTCAATCTGTTATGATATGCTGCTTTGGTAGGATTAAGTATATGAACAAAATATTGCCTCTCATAGATAAGTATTTGGAAAAGGGAGGAATATTTTAATAGTCATTTAATGTAATTTTGGATACTCTTCTTTAATACTGCACTGAAACTTCACAAGTGATAATTTCATAAAAGTAAGCAGCAATGTGAAATTTGAAACCATATCAATAGACTCCTTGTACTCTGTTACATCTGGGACTTTTAATGTATGTTTTATACATATATGATTTTGCATTGGTCATTGGAAAACGTTGGTTCACTGACATTTCATTATGTAACATAAAATTATATTAATTCATCAGCAGTCTCATCAGAAAAATCTAGGTATTGGGAAGCTGTGAAGTTTATGTAAGCTTCCAATTACAAAATTTCTAAAATTTGAATTTTTGCATAAAATCTCAAAATGATTCATTGGCAACAAATATTGTCAGGTTTTTTGTTGAAGTTGTGGGCTCACTGTGATCATTTTGAGCCTTCCAAGTCAATGTCTTCCAACGTCTTCCAAGTACCCAAGTTTGAATAACCATTACTTATCTGTCAGTAGTAGTTTCAGGCACAAATAATGTTCCATGAAAAAAGCAAAACAAGTACTTCACCTCTCAAAATACCACACAAATGTTTTTCCTTGAGACAACCATTGTAATTCAATACCTGGCAAAAGTGCTTTGGGTTTACTTCACATTTTAACACACAAAATGTTGAAAGATATTTATGTGGTTAGGCTTTGTGTCCTCACCCAAATCTCATATTGAATTGTAATCTCCATAATCCCCATAATCCCCATGTGTCATGGGAGGGAACACGTAAAGGTAATTGAATCATGGGGGCAGTTTTCCCCATGTTGTTCTTGTGATAGTGAGTGAGTTCTAACAAGATATGATAGCTTTGTAAGGGACTCTTCCCCCTTCAGTTGGCCCTTCTCCTTCCTGCTGCCTTGGAAAGAAGGTGCCTTGCTTCCCCTTCGTCTTCCACCATGATTGTAAGTTTCCTGAGATCTCCCCAGCCATGCTGAACTGTGAGTCAATTCAACCCCTTTCCTTTATATATTGCCCAGTCTAGGGCAGTTCTTTATAGCAGTATGAAAATGGAATAATATAGATATTTAATCAAGATTTTATGAAATTAATATTTTCCTACTTTTTCCAGGACATTCTTAAATTAAACCAGAATTTTTTTTTAGTACTGTGCATACACTTTGGTGCCACTGCCTTCATTTGTCGTAAGGTGCCAGCACTTTTATCTACTGTCGCTTTTGTAACTTCCATACAAATATTAACACAGTGAAAAAGACAAATAATTCTTTGCATTTTCTTAACTCACCAACTACCTGTAAAAGGCTCATCAATGCCTATGATTCTGTGGACCATATTTAGAGGGCCATGTGCCTAAAGAGAGAAGCCTAAAGTCTGATTCTAAAAATATAGATTCAAGTTCTAAGTCTATAGTTTTCTAGCTATCATGTGCAAATCAATGAGCCATTTTGGGGAACGTATTTTTCCTCAAAGTTAATAGGTTCAATTTTAAGAACAAAATGATATGATGTAAAGGAACATTTTATGTAAAGTAAAACAATGCTAAGAAAGTATATTTTAGTTATTACCACCACCACTGTCTTTGCATGAATACATAAAGCAGATAGTAGTGTATCTTTAATATTTAGATATGCCAGTGCTGAGTGTTGGCAATACAATGTTATATAACACATTTTATGTAAACACTGAAACAATCAAGTTTTGAAAGGATGACACAACTCCCTTTATTTTTCACACTGTTGATGCATTAGTAACAGTAACACCTTTGGCATCTCTGTATCATTTGAAATATCTGGAAGTTACAAACGGCCCATTATCAGAAATAAAACATGACTCTCAAGAGATCATTACTATACACATTGAACTAGCAACACATCAGTCCATAAGAGCCTACCTAGAAGAACTATATAGAGTTCCTCTTTTCTGGTTTTTCTTTCTCCTTCTGTCTCATAATTATGCCTTAGCCTGTTTGCCCATCTACGTTCCATCAGGAGCCTTGCCTATTATTCAGCTCACTTCATTTGTTTTCTTCTTGGTGGAGAAGCATTCATGTAGTTAGGGTCCTTTCTCAAAGTAAAACGTCTGCTAGACCAAGGCATCTTAATCTTTAGATGCATAAGAAACACCTGGAAAGATTTTTAAACCAATTAATCCTTGGGATTCTCCCCAACCCCATGAGATTCTGACTCCTCAAGTAGGACTCATGAATTTGTATTTGTAAAACATCTCAAGTTATATTGATGTTGCTAATCTCAGGACCACATTTTCAGTAGCACTGTACTAGACAAACAAACTTTTCTCCTTCTAATATAGAACACCTTAAAAATATGCTTCAGGTGCGTTAAAATGCTAACAGAGTCATTATCTCTTTGTCTTACCAAGATCAGCTGGCATACAGGGCAGGGAAGCAGATGAAATCCACATTCCAGATATTTTTAAGAAGTAGACTCAAAGGGATAAATAGTTTCTTAATGATGGCATTGAATTGATAGTTTACATTTGACCATAAATGAATGAAGGTGATAGCTTGCTTGTTAAAATAAACAACTGATTATAATTAATTTGATTTTCCCTTTGTCTTCTTCTAAAGTCTCTAATAGGCTAATGGTTTCATCCAATTACTTGACAAAGAATGGCAAAGTTTCTGTTGACTAATTTTCTTCTCCTTGCATTTTTGTTCCTTTATATTTGTTTAATAGGTTGCATATTTCAAGGCTTGAATTTCTAGAAATTATCCCTTTGACTTCATGATAGTGAAGTAATTAGTACTCTTTAGTGATAAACCATTTTCACAAGTGTATTAGTCTAAAAGAAAACATTTCTAAATGTATCATTGGAAAGAAATAAAAGATCTGTAAAAGATCTTTGTCAGAGGAGAACTTGAGTGGCTCAGTTCTTCTAATAGCCTTTTAATTTGGAAAGAAGTCTTATGGGAGTTAGTTATGAAATGTTCACATGATAGTCTGTAAAAATGTATTAGAGAATTAAAACAAATGGTTATTTTATGATTAATTTGGAAACATAAAGCTCAAACTGGTAGTTGAAACTAACTTTCCACTAGAAAAACTATACCAAAAGACCTAACCCATCTTGCTGAGAATTTTTATATGAGAATACAGCACAAATGCCAATGACATCTATGAATGAGATGCAATCATGCAAGGGTGGGGTTGGGGAGAGGAGTAGAGAAACAGTAGTTATTTACTAAAAATGTTTTAATAATGGGATTTGTACTAAGTGACATTTCCTGAAATTGCTTTAAAATCAATAATATTTTGAACACTAGGATATAGCTCTCAACTTAATATTGTGTAAGTATTCAAGACAATGTATAAAGGTGATGGATGAGAGCAAGCATTCTCTTCACATATTTGAGAAAACTTACCTGATGCCAATAAATTACTTCTTTCAGGGCTTTAATAGCCAAAAATATCTCATTAATTCAGTAACTATAAAATTTAGAGAGTTTCTATATTTCATTTTTTATAACAGGGTATTGTATACACATGCAGTTCTAGAATAAAGACTTTTAAATGCCTTAATGTTATACCTTTCTTATAACTTCTTTGTAAGGGGACATCAGCAAATACTTTTGGAGAAAGGAGCCACATGAGGTAAGTCTTCATGGATTAATTGGACAAAATTGGATGAGGGAAGGAATAGGATATTCCAAAGCAGAGATCACAGAAAATGTGTTATAATCTTTAGCTCATTGTTAATGTTACTGAGAAGTGTGGGAATCCTTGGTTCTTAGTCTTACTTGGGAGAAATAATTTTGCCAAGTGACTAATTTAGCCAAAAAAAGAGAATTTATTGAAGGAAAATAGAGAGCAGAGGGTTTATATAGAGAGAAACAGTACACTCTGAAAGATGAAGCAGTGTGGGTTGCTGAAAGGGAATGAGCCAGCAGCACTCCAAGAGTTTCGCACTGGGTTTTTATGATGTCAGATTTTTTTTTGAAGTTACTGCTCTAAGTCTCTACTTTTTTTTTTGGCAAGTTTTCCCACTACTGCCTTAAGTCCTTGCTTTTTCTCCACCTAGTTATCACCCCAGGCTTGTGAGGCCCTCCCTTACAATTAGTTGGTGTGCATGTGTGGGCCTGGTGTTGGATATTAATTTTGCCTGCATATTTCTTAGGAATTTCCCTTTTTTCCCTCTTCCCCTATATTAGTCCATTTTCATACTGCTATAAAGAACTGCCTGACACTGGGTAGTTTATAAAGGAAAGAGGTTTAATTGACTCACAGTTCAGCATGGTTGGTGAGGCCTCAGGAAATTTACAGTCATGGCAGAAGGTGAGGAGGAAGCAAGGCACCTTCTTCACAAGGTGGCAGGAAGGAGAAGTTCCCAGCAAAGAAGGAAGATTCCTTATAAACCCATCAGATTTCATGAGAACTCACTCACTATCATGAGACCTGCAGGTGGGGAAGCCGCCCCCATGATTTAATTACCTCCACTTGGTCTCTCCCTTAACACGTGGGGATTATGGGGATTACAATTCAAGATGAGATTTGGGTGCGGACACAAAGTCTAACCATATCACCCCCCTTATCAGCATGTACCTAGCAACATTCTGACAGGTTAACTAAAGAGTCAGAGATTACTGGGAATCTTAATGGGTGTTTCTTCCTGCATAGGTATTTCCCCACCTCTCTGCTCATATATAGCATACAGATTTTGGATACTCTCTGGGGTATGAGATTTTCCAGACCTCCCTTTTCTCAGGGGCTCCCCTCTCCTGCTCATGTCTAGCTGTCTGCCTACTCTAACTTTATACAGCATAGGAATCTATGGGGATCTTATTAAAAATATATGTTAAATCATGTCACTTCTCAAACATGCTAATGACATCCCATATTGCCAAAGGCAAAGTACTTACCATTCTTCTAAGCCCTATGTCATCTAGCCCCCATTTACCTTACTTTCCCCATGTTCCTTTTGCTCTAGCCATAAGGACTTCTTGCTATTCCTCAAACAGGCCACTGAAACTACCATGTCACTACTTTTGCATTTGCTGGCCTTGCTGTCAAAAACAACCTTCGTCTATATATACATGTGGCTTGACCTTCTACCACTTATTCCCTTTGCTGTTTGCTCTAGTACTATCTCAGTGAGGCTTTCCCAGACCACTATATCTCAGATTTCAACCCCTGTTCCCATCACATCTTATTGCTATCCCCTACTTCATTTTTACCCATAGTAATTGTAATTGTGTTATTTATTGTCTACCTTCTCTCTACAATGTAAACTTCATGAAGGAAAGAATTTTTGTCTCTGCTTCATTTGTGTGTTGCCTGGAAGGATGATTATAATAGAGTAGGCACTCAATTAGGCACTCAGTAAATATTTATTGAATGAAATAATAAATGAATGAACATTTTTATGAAGAAAGTACTGCATCTTCTAACATAAGCTGAAGTCAACAATTTGCTTTTAAGTTGTTAGTGTCAATTTCTAAATCAGAGGACTTTTTTACCCTTTGTTCATTATGTAATCACCAGCAAGATTTCAGAGCCATTAACCTGCACTTTGTGACATGCTGCAAAATCTGCTTGAGTCCAAATACAACAACCTTTTAAATCACTTTATTCCTTTTCTCCTAGCTATTGATGAACTGAACTACTTCTCAGGTAGAAAATCACAGGATTGTTTTAATTGGACTAAGAATATACTTAACGAACCAAAATTAACTCACATAATTGGTCTCAGGGTGTTCCTAAAAGTTGTATCTATGTATATATTTGTTGCCATTCTTATTTTACCATATGGCACAAAGCACTTGTATTCAAAAGTTATTTTAGGCCAAATATTTCAATCTCAATAGAGTAAATGTATTTTAAAATTGTGTCAACTCAATTAAAATTAATTAAACTCAGAATTCCTTTAAATAAATAGACACTGAACCCTGGGTAACACATCTCCTTTCAAGAATCATGAATAAAGGGAAACATGAGGCTGACACTGTGTCAAACAATCAGCATAAGTACCATGCCATGTTTCTTTTTATTTTATTATTTTTATTTTATTTATTTATTTATTTTTTGGAGACGGAGTCTCACTCTGTCACCAGGCTGGAGTGCAGTGGCATGATCTCAGATGTCTGCAACCTCCGCCTCCTGTGTTCAAGCAATTCTCCTGACTCAGCCTTCCGAGTAGCTGGGACTACAGGCACATACTACCACGCCCAGCTAATTTTTTTTTTTTTGTTGTATTTTTGTAGAGACAGGGTTTCACCATGTTGCCCAGGCTGGTCTTGAACTCCTGAGCCTAGGCAATCCACCCGCCTCGGCCTCCCAAAATGCTGGGATTACAGGCATGAGCCACCGCAGCCGTCCGGTACCATTTTTAATGCCATATCCACATATGTATTACAAAGGAAGCTTCTAGCATCTGCTTCTTACTGGGCTTTCCTGAATCAATCGAAACTCACAGTTTATCTAGATTTAAAGGAAAAAGTTTTAAATTAAAAACTAAATCTTCATGCTTCTCTCCCTCCTCCCACCATTCATCCTCAAGTAGACCCCAGTATCTGTTGTCACCTTCTTTGCGTTCATGAGTTCTCATCATTTAGCTCCCACTTACAAGTGAGAGCATGCAGTATTTGGTTTTCTGTTCCTGCATTACTTTGCTAAGGATAATGACCACTAGCTCCGTCCATGTTCCTACAGAAGACATGATCTTGTTCTTTTTTAATGGCTAAATAGTATTACATTGTATATATGTACCACATTTTCTTTATCCAATCTATCATTGATTGGCATTTACATTGATTCCATGTCTTTGCTATTGTGAATAGTGCTGCAGTGAACATATGCATGCGTATGTCTTTATAGTAGAATAATTTATAGTCCTCTGGGTATGTACCCAGTAATGGGATTGCTGGGTCAAATGGTAGTTCTTTTTTCATCTCTTTGAGGAATCACCACACTGCTTTCCACAATGGTTGAACTAATTTACAGTCCCACCAAAGTGTACAAGTGTCTCCTTTCCTCCACAACCTCACCAGCATCTGTTATTATTATTATTTTTTGATATTTAGGAATAGCCATTCTGACTGGTGTGAGATGGTATCTCCTTGTGGTTTTGATTTGCATTTCCCTAATGATCGGTTATGTTGACCTTTTTTTCATATGATCGTTGGCCGCATGTATTTTGAAAAACATAGTAAGATAGGTTGCTAGCTAGACTAATAAAGAAGAAAAGAGAGAAGATCCAAATAAACACAATCAGAAATGATGAAGGGGATGCTACCAGTGACTCCACAGAAGTAAAAATAACCATCAGAAACTACTATGAACACCTCTACGCACGCACACTAAAAAATCTACAAGACATGTATAAATTCCTGGACATATACACCTTCCCATGACTGAACAAGAAAGAAATTGATTCCCTGAACAGACCAATAATGAATTTCGAAAGTGAATCAGTAACGAATAGCCTACCAATCAAAAAAAAAAAAAAAAAAAAAAAGCCCAGGATGAGATGTATTCATAGCCAAATTCTACAAGTGGTACAAAGAAGAGCTGGTACCATTCCTACTGAAACTATTCCAAAAAAATTGAGAAGGAGAGACTCCTCCCCAACTTATTATATGAAGCCAGCATCATCCTGATGCCAAAACCTGGCAGAGATACAACGAAAAGAAAACCTTAGGCCAATATCCTTGATGAACGTTGATGCAAAATCCTCAACAAAATACTTGCAAACCAAATCCAGCAGCACACCACAAACTAATCCACCACGATCAAGTAGGCTTCATCCCTGGGATCCAAGGTTGGTTCAACATACACAATCAATAAATGTGATTCATGACATAAATAGAACTAAAGACAAAAACCACATAATTATCTCAATAGATAAAATTCTGATAAAATTAAGCGTCACTTCGTGTTAAAAACTCTCAATAAACTAGGTATTGAAGGAACATACCTCAAAATAATAAGAGCCATCTATGACAAACCCACAGCCAACATCATGCTGAATAGGCAAAAGCTGAAAGCATTCCCCTTGAAAACCAGCACAAGACAAGGATGCCCTCTCTCACCACTTCTATTCAACATAATTTTTAGTGTTTACTAGAAGACAGTAAAGAAATATCAGATGTGTTTCATAAAAAGGGCACAGACCCATACTTACCTTATATGGTGTTAATATAAAATACATTTTATTGGGAAAACTTAGACAGAAAAGCTACAGTTAATACGATTTCATGTCCTCTTATCATTCTGTGTGTGGCATAACTGGATGTACCATGAAAAAAATGCTCAAATGGGAAGACTCCCACCTACCTCACTGCTTGATACATTTATAGAAAAAGTACATGATGGAGAGATTAGCTAGTAAGTTATTCAATAATGACACATTTTAATTCAAAGAAACTTGTCATATACCAAATCTAGGAAGAGACCTGTCCTCCCCTGAGCCAGAAATTGGGGTAAAGTGGAAGATAAAGCCATATATATTTTTTAAAGTTTCCAAAACTTCCAGTTTTGGAAGTTAAATAAATGTGAGCTTTGATTAAAGTTATATTTCCATTTGACAATGCAACTTACTTGGAGTTATCTCAACTCATGGGATTTTGATGGACAATGAACCTATGGCCAGCTGCAAATATTGGGTTGGTTAGTCACATTTTTTCTTTTAATGAAAATAATAGTTCCACTGGGCCCATTCAGAAGCAAGTCATTATAGCTCAGAGATAATATATCAAGGGAGTTTATTAAAGATGCATATGAAAGTGCATATTAAAATGACTGATTTATTGTGTACATTCAGAAATAATTAATTGTTCTGAATTTGAAATACAAGAAATAGGGTTATTGATGAGAATATACCAAGGAGTATTCAACTTGCTGAGTATATCTCATTTTATTTCTTTCTCACCAACTCTGTGATGTATCTGCTGTTATTCTCATCCCCACTCCACATATTTTGAATCCAAGGCTC